>NC_056528.1:7641927-7699650 GCF_019175285.1 Sceloporus undulatus | reverse complement strand
TTGGACGGATGGCCCTTTGTGGTCTCTTCCAACTCTATGATTCTATGATTCTTGAATCTACTCTTGGACCCATTCATTGACTTTTGGAAGTCCCACGTATGGTATCTGCCAGAACTTCTCCAGGACACATTCAAATGAGTTGCTTCTTCCTATCATCTTCCGTCCTTGTCCAGCTTCCAACCACACCATAGACATTGGAAATATCATGGCATGGATAACCGTGATCTTGGTATTCAAGGATATGTTTTTTACATTGAGGATCTTGACTAGTTCCTTCCAGGCCTTGCCTTCTTCTGACTTCTTGAATATAGTCTCCAGTCTGTTTAATTACATGGGAGATCTTTATATTAAAGTTCCCAGAAGCTGATAACTGTTCTCTCTTCAATGGGGTCATGGACACTTTATTTTCAGTACTTGTTTAAAATCTGTATTCCACCTTGACTCATAATAAAATTAAAGTTAATTAAAACAATGTTGGCTTTCCATGCTGACCAAAACTGGATTGGGCAGCTGCCTTTCAGATATTGGTGAGAAAGAGGAACCATCTTCCATCCTCATTCCTGAATGAAGACCGTGACGCAATAAGTTCTTGGAAACATCATATAATTTTTTGTATGCAAACAGAAGGCCAGATATTGGCCAGAATCCAATATTGTCTTACGCATGTGTAGTTCCTGCCATCCAGTCCAACCCCCTTCTGCCATGCAGGAAATCCAAATGTCCTATAGGAGACAAGCATGGAATAGTAGACTGAGTGTTGGACTGCGAGTCTGGAGGCCAGGGTTCGTTTTAGCTCTGCCATAAAAACTCACGTGGGTGACTTTGGGCAAGTCACACTCTTCAGCATAGGGGAAGGCAATGGCAAACCTCGCTAAACAAAGCTTGACCAGAAACCTCTATGATAGGTTTGCTTAGGGTCGCCATAAGTATCCAGTCCAACCCCATTCTGCCATGCAGGAAATCCAAATCAAAGCATCCCCGACAGATGGCCATCCAGCCTCTGCTTAAAGACTTCTAAGGAAGGAGACTCCACTACACTCCAAGGGAGTTTGTTCCACTGTCGAACAGCCCTTACTCTCAGGAAGTTCTTCCTAATGTGGAGGTGGAATCTCTTTTCCTGCAGCTTGCATCCATTGCTCCATTGGGTCCTAGTCTCTGGAGCAGCAGAAAACAAGCTTGCTCCCTCCTGAATATGACTTCAAGCTGGAACTCTCTAGATCTCAGGATGATTCAACTTAAATGGTTGCATTTTGGACATATCATGAGATGATATGACTCATTAGAAAAGACAAGCATGTTGGATAAGGTGGAAAGCACTTGGAAAAGAGGAAGACCACCTTACAAAACTCGATCAAGGATTGGGTGCCTTGGAGGTCTCTCATTCATAGGGTCGCCATAAGTCAAAGTTGACTTGACCAACTGATAACAACAGCAACTGGTTTACGCTTCTGTTTTTAAGCTCCTGTCTTTATTACTGGCATAGCTTTAATATATATTCTAATGTGAATTGTTAATGTTAATATTTACAGCAACGGCATCTTTACATTTGCATGACTTTGCTGGCTGTCTCAGAAGCTCCGGCAGAAATCGGATTGAGAAATGATTTCAACAAAAACAGTAGTCAGTTACTATAGTTTCCCCTGGAGCCAAATTTAACCTAAGCTGTTGTAAAACGGTATAGTCTGGGTTATATATATACACATCTTTCGTATACCTAAGCAGAAATGTTTATTACAGGTCAAGGGTTTTCACATCATCTAACAACCTGAAACGCTCAAAAGATCCAGATTTTATTTCCCCCAATAAGCAAGGAACATCTTGTTACATCTAAAGTTCAGCCTGGTCAAGTCAAAGGCAAAAAGTGTTGCAATGATGTGCATTTCTCAGTGAGACGGAGGTGGCATTTGGGGTCCACTGGATAAACATACCCCCCCCCCCCAACTGTCCTGAATTGGCAGGGACACAAACACACAGTTGGTAGAGAAATGGTAGAATACCCCTTTCGCTTTTGGCTCCATCTACCCGTTGTCTAAATACAGTGGTGCCTCGGGTTACGAAATTAATTCGTAACGCGGCCGCTTTCGTAACCCGAAAAGCCTTCGTAAGCCGAATTGCCATAGGCGCTAATGGGGAAAAGCCGCGATTCCGTGCGAAAAAGCCGAAAAAAGCACCAAAAGTTTTTTCGTAACCCGAAAAAACATTCGTAACCCGAAACAATAATTCCCTATGGGATTTTTTCGTATCCCAAAAATTTCGTAACCTGGGTATTTCATATCCTGAGGTACCACTGTACTATAAAGGAAACAGATCCTGTCTGATCTTGAAAGCTAAGCATAGTCAGGCCTGATTAGTACTTGGATGGGAGCCCACCAATGAATAACAGGCACTGTGGCCCATATGCATAGAATCATAGAATCATAGACTCCTAGAATTGGAAGAGACCTCAAAGGCCAACCAGTCCAACTCCATTTTGTCATGCAGGAACTCTCAATCAAAGCATACCAAACCATCCAACCTCTGTTTAAAGACCCCCAAAGAGAAGGACCCCACCACTCTCAAAGGGAGCGTCTTCCACTGTCAAACAGCTCTTAATGTCAGAAAGTTCCTCCTAATGTTGAGGTAGAATCTCTTTTCCTGTAGCTTGCATCCATTGCTCCATTGGGTCCTATTCACTGGAGCAGCAGAAAGCAAGCTTGCTCCCTCCTTAATATGACATTCCTTCCAATATTTAAACAGGGCTTTCATATCACCTCTTAACCTTCTCTTCTCCAAGCTAAACATCCCCAGCTCCCTAAGGCGTTCCTCATAGGGCATGGTTTCCAGACTCTTCGCTATTTTAGTTGCCCTGCTTTGGACCCGCTCCAGTTTCTCAACTGGAGGGTTAGGCCCCTTGTGACTTTCTTGTCCTTGGGTTGTTCAAGTCATCCATCAAACACCTGTCATTGGTGCCATCCCAGCCCTGGATAGATGATCCCCATAAACCTAGAGCGCATTTCTGACAAGCCCTGAGAAATTACAAGGGCATTGTTTATCTTCTTGGTGGAGCTATTTCCCCTTGTCATCTGCATAGCAATCTCCGCTGCAACTTTACAATCTTCAGAGAAAGAGAGCATGAACCGTCCTAGTCAGTACCATGATAACATAGTTATTCAATAACCAGGTAGCAAATCCTTTAAAAATCCAGCCTGGTGGCTGTCTAGCCAAAGATCCAATCTGCTGCGACATTCCAAGAGAGAGCCGTGGTCTTAGCTCATCATGAATGCTTACCTGGCAGTGGCGCTCGGTTTATTTGCATTGGTGGCCTTCTCCGATGGGGTCACAGTCAAGGTAAGATCTTTCCCAAGAGAGCTATGTTGTTTAAGGAGAAGGCCTTAGCTCAGAGCACATGCTTTGCATGCGAAAGATACCGAGTTTTATCCCTGGGGGAAAAAAGGCTGTTGGAACATCTGGAGATCTGCTTGCAGACAGCATGGACAACACCGGTGGCATCAATAGGGTTGGTGTCACCTGGTGTGGTAACCCATGGTCTCACCCCAATCCCTCAACTGACCCAATCCCATCCCATCCAAAATCTTTCTGGAGACTCACTGACTTGGAGACGGGGGCAAAATTCATCCAGGCGCCCTTTATTTGTTGTTGTATAAGTTTGGTCTTGGACAAGGAGGTATAGGCTACCTTTTTGCGTAACATCAGAAAAAATACTTACTCCGGTTACACTACCCTGAGTCACCAAAAGGATTCCAACCTAAGAGATTTATTGTATCCCAAAGGCTCTTGAGCTATGGCCCACATCCTCAGATCCTGAGTGAAAAGGGTAATGCTAGTACAGTTGGCCCTCCATTTCCACGGGGATCCATTCTGGACCACTACCACCACCTCAAAAATGGAGGCTCGCCAATATTCAAGCTCTATAGGCTTGAATGGGGTGTGTGCCCATCAAGCACATGTGGAGCGCATGGCATGAGGGTGTACCCAATTGGAAATAATGGAGGTCACCCCTCTGTGAATATTGAAGACCGCGGACCCAAGTCTGCGAGAAAGGAGGGGCAATTGTATATGTGTCTCCCTACCCCCAGACTATTTTGAGGGACATCAAGACTCCCTTTTGTTCTGGGCTTCCGGAGGGTGAATTTCCGCTCCTGAAACCCTGTATCTTATACAGCGCGCCCACATCATACGGGGGCGTGCTTTATGTGGACTTGAGCTTACGCGCTCAAGCTGTGGGGAGCACGTGGGGCGGAAGGGGCAGCACGTCCCATTCAATTGGGGCTTGAGCATAGCGGAATTCGCCTTACGCGGAGGGGTCCAGAACGGATCCCCCGCGTAAGGAGAGGGCCGACTGTATATAGGTCACAGCCTCTTTAAACTCATCCCAAAATATTCTTTTTTCAAAGCCAGATTTTGAATCTAACCATTTCTGGTATTCCTTTCCCCCTATTTTGGGGATCTGAGGGGTCCCATTGCAGTCACCCATCTTAGAGATTCAGGTATTTATTCAAGGCACTTGAGAATAGCAGAGGAGTAAGAGATGGACCAACCCTGGATATTTGTTTCTTTTCTCTTCTTTTTCATCTACAGGTGGGGGACTTCTCCTTCCCCCTTGAGTCAGTGAAGCAGCTGAAGTACCTCCAGGACGCGGCGCCCAAGAGTCCTCGCTTGCGCTTCAACAAATCCCTCTATGTGTGTGCCAACCCGCAGCTGCCCGCGGAGTTTAAGCCTCTTTGTGCCAGCCCCAAAGCCAACAGTCTGGTCCGACAACTAGGTATGTGGCAATCACAGTTGCCTGACTGAGTTTTGAGTCAAGAGAAGGCAGCAAGCTTTCATAGTTAGACAGAAGAGGCAAATTGCGGATGGGCAGCTGGACTAGTCTATGGGAGGGAAATCGGCTGAGTCTTGCAGTGTCTAATGCTGACCAGATAGGCTACAGCTGGGCTTGCACAAGTTCTCATTTGGTCTACAACTCCCAGTATCCCTGTGATCCATGCTGCCAGGAGTTAGGGTTAGGGTTAGTTTTAGGTTTAGGGGAATTCTGCAACTGTAATCCCAAGATTACAAGATTACTCTTGACCAGGTGTTCAGCTACACTGTAGAAATCATATAGTTTGACACCAGTTTAAGTGCTGCAGTTCCATGGATTCGATGGAATCCTGTGGTTTGTAGTTTTACAAGGTGTTCTGCCTTCTCTCTACACAACTATGGCCCGGTACACAATAGTAGGGCTCAGGACCGTGCACTAACCACATGGGCCCAAGCCCTACTATGTGCAGGTGGTGGAGTAATGGCGGCATCCCATCCACACGGGCAGCACCATCTTTATGTAACAGATGCATAGCATCCGCACATTGTGGCATGTCCGTTACATCACAGTGGCTCACTCGCAACGTAACCAAGGCGCCAGGGAAAGAACCTGGGAAAACCAAGTTCTTTTAATTCCGGAGGGATGTCTTGCGGCTGTGGCATCCTTCCAGAGTTAAGACGGGTGCCTGCAGACCTCTGTTTTTGAGTGGACTGTATTGTGCCCTGGGTACAAACTACAAACCCTAGGATGCTGTAAAATGCAGCCATGGCAGTTAAAGTGGTGTCAAAGTGCATTATTTCTATAGTGAAGTTGTATCCCAGTCAAGAATCCAAGGCTGACTTTCAAAGAGCCTTGGATCAACTCATGGAGGCTAGGATCACCCACAGATACTAGTCAGGATGGCTATATACTACCTCCAGTATTAGAGATGAAATGCCACTGTTTATCAATTGCTGGGAAGCCTGAGTTCATTCATGTCCTTCTGGCATAAGCTAGTGGCTTTCAGATTTTGGTCCTCCAGATTGTTTGGACTACAGCACCCTAAATCCCTAACCATTGACCATGCTGGCTGGGGCTTCTGGGACCTGAAGTCCAAAAACTCATGAAAGAGCTAAGCTTGAGAACCCCTGCCATAAGTAACAGGTTGTCCATTGCGAGGACAGACTTGGTAGGCCTTTGGTTTGACCCAACATGGGTTTTCTTGGATGCTCTTGAAGGACAAAAGGGGTCCCTCTCTAAGGATCATTTGTCTTTCTTTTCTTTCGGTGGCAGATGGCATTGCCAGAGAGGTACAGATCTGCGAGATCTGCGCTAATGTTGCCTGCTCTGGATGCTAAGGAGAGAGCCTCCCGGCCATTTCTGCTGGCTTCAGCGAGGATCCCAATGGCTGAATACTGGCTAGTCTCCATTTTCTGACCCTGCTGCCTTTGCTTCATCCTTCCCAACGGGCGATGTCTCTGCTCACTTGCACACATGGAAGGCTGTGGCATCTCAGCCCCTTGCTGCTCAGCTTTTGGCCTTCGGATGAGCCATCTCTTAAAGAGAAAACGATGGACTAGCTACACAGTGCTTTGTGATTGTTAGTTTGAGAAATGCATCATCTGGAAATGATGTGTGAATATGAACTTTTGGGTAAATGGAATCAGGATAGAATGGTGACACAGAGAAGCTATATATACTTTCCCTCCCTTCTCTATCTTCTGCTTCCAGCTGCAGTGGTCCATTTGTGGGAATGGCAAATTTGCATCATGCTTCTGATTTGCAGTATTGACTTTAATGTCAAGATGAATGTTATTGTTTTAAAATGAAATAACCATTAAAATATGGGCCACTCTGCCCTAAAACCTATTGTTTGTTTTTGTTAACTGATGCAAAGTTGACGTCAAAGTTATGGTGACCCTGTCAATGAGAGACCTCCAAGTTACTCTGTTATCAAATATCCTTCTCAAATCTTACAGGCCTGGGGCTGGGGCTTTCTCGACTGAGTCTGTTCATCTTCCCTTCCAGATCTAAGATTTTGTGATTCTATGAATCAAGTACACTTAATGTGGCAAGAATTAATAGTATTACCAGTCATCGTGTTACCTTCAAAAGGTATGGCATTGCCTCCTTGTTATGGCCAACTGTTTCTCTTACTCTTGGGTCTACACGCTTCTTTCTCTGGAGCTAGAATCACAGAATGTTCATAACCAAAATGAAACCAGTAAGCAACTTTAAAGGTTCATTGGTTCACCCACGAATTCTGAAATGTTAAGAAAAAGACAAGGAAGGGCTTTTGGCATCTCACAACTTTCCTGAACATGGATACTGTAGGATCCTGCTGCCCTCTACTGGATAGCCATAGAAATGTGGACCCAAGAACTTGCCAAGAGAAAGCTTTCTCAGGGCCAGATTGGGAGAAAGGGGCGGACAGAGGTGCCTTGGTGCAGCAATGATGCTTTGGGAAAAAGGAGCCGCAAAACATGGCTCCTTTCTCCGCCATTGCCAAGGCGCCATAAGCGTCCTGGATCAGCTATGTGACATCCTTCGTGTGCCGCACTATTTGGACGTGGTGCATGAGGCATGATATCGTTGTGTGCGCTGTGTAAATGGTACCAAGATGGCGCCCATGGCATGCAGTAGGGCCCGAGAGCATGCAGATGCTCCGCTCTCCTGAGTCTGTACTGGGCCTCACTTTCCTAATGCAGACAACATCTACTATTCCTATTAATGCTATTGAGAAGAAGCATTGGGTAGTGGTTAGAGGAACAGATTAAAATTAGGGGAATACCAGTCCAGCTCCCCACTGAGTCATGAAGGTCTTGGGGGATGTGATGACCGTCACTTTCTATTTGACGTATGTCATAAGGTTGTGGTGAGGAATGAAAAGAGAAATAAGACAAAGAGATGTAATAATGGATTGCCATTTCCATCTTATGGTGACCCTAAGGGGAATCTATCACATGGTTATCTGGGGCTGAGGCTGTGTGGCTCACCCAGAGTCACCTGTTGGTCCACCTTAGGGTCACCATAAGCTGGAAAGACTTGAAGGTACCCAACAACAACAACAACAATAACAATAACAAAGGTGTTTACGGAGTCTACAGGGAAAGTTGGCAGAAGATCTTCTTTTTAGGACCCAGTAGATCACATCCCTTGGATTTACTTGCAGTGGAGCTCAAGGTACAACACCCAAGCATCAGTGTGTCCTATGCTTTGTGTAAACCCGAAAGAACTGATCTGTGGTTCCAATTTGCTTGCTTTGTGAAGGGGAGTATGGTTCTCGTCACAATGTTTTGCTGTCAACTGGGAGCTTCTTTGTGTTTGGGGAATTTCCCTCCCAGCTCTATCATTCTATGAGATATGTGTGCCATGCCCTGTGGAATCCTGATGCCCACAGGTGTGGTGAAAGAGGCCGATCTACCAGGAGTAGTACAGTCTGATGCCACTGCAATGGCAGTTGGTGGCTTCTAAGTTGGTGAGGTCTGCTCCAGGTTTTAGCCTCAAGTTTACAGGACCTGACCCTGATGCTGAACAATATGCCCTAAATGTGTTCATAAAATCTCTTTTAATCCAGACTCAGGGCCCAAACAAATAGGCCAGAATAAAACTGCAGCTTTGGCATGGCTTCTGGCCTTTTAGGATGCATGCATCATTTCAACAGCATACCTCCAAAGTGACCTGAAGCAGCTTTATTCTGGCCTATTTGTTCAGGCCCTTTGTCACGCAACAGATTCACTGCTCCATTGACATTGGAGCCACAATTCTACCATCAATCCAGGCAGTAGGTGAAAGGGAACCAAGGTGGCAAAAATGTTTTCCGTGGTTTTGCAAATTCCCCAATCTTTTTCTCCTCTTCAGTTAGTTGCTAACAGTGTCTCTTTTTAGCCATAGGAAAAACCTCCCCAAGAGAGTGCTACTACAATAATATATTTATTGAGGCATATACACCGACAACATATCTGCATTCTTAAAGTGCTCATCTTGAAGAGTTGCTAGATGTGGCTGCAAAAAACAGCCAAATGGAAGCACTGCTTGCCAAAGCGTCGGAGCCTCCTCCTGAACTGGAGGTGGTACTTTGGCGACCGTTGACTTGGTCAGAAACAGGGGCATCATAACAAAGCCAATAGACAGATACTGAAAGTAGAGCCGAAAGAAGTTCAGGGTTGAGAGGTCTTCGTTGAACCCCATCTCCAGTAGAGAGTTATGGGGTTCTACAAGAAGCTTCTTCCTTACTTAGCAATAAGTGTGAATGCTCTTCTAACAAGCATATGACCCTGGACCCCGTCCTCCAACAAGTATTGCATTAATCCAGCGGCCTACTTGTACTTGGTGGAAAAGCCTTGCAGTTAGCCATTGTCTCCCTATGACTGCTCAGTTCTGCTCAGGGTGCATCTACACTATAAAAATGATGTAATCTAACACCATTTTAAGTACTTAGCTCCATCTATGGAAATGTGGGATGTGCAGTTTTACAAGGTATTTAGCCCTCTCTGCCACAGAGTGCGGGTGCTTCATAAAGCTACAAATTCTGTAGGATAGAGCCATGGGAGTTAAAGTGGTGTCAAACTGTATTATTTCCACAACGTAGATGCACCCTCAGTCTACTTCATCGGATGCAATCTGATGATGTGACCACCAGATTCAAGTAGACTGAGTCGACAAAACTTTAAGCTACAAATGTATTTCTCTTCTTTAGCCTCCAAGGTGCTACGCATGTCCTTTGTATCCGGATACAACCATGCCTTTGAATTTTGTTGCAAATATACAAGGTATAACAACATCACACTGTGGAAGTGATATAGCAAGAAATAATGTCACTGTAACAGTTATTAGGTTCTTTTCTAGAGAGCATTTGGGTTTATATATCAACAGCCTTGCAGCATTTGGACAGAGGCCTGCTTTTAACCATTGATAAAAACTAACATCGGAGTTATTTCCAAATATGAAAACGTAAGTGTTATGTTGTCCTTGGTCTTCCAAATTGCCAAATAAATGCGTTTAGCACCAGGGCAAGAGGACTAAAGGCATGTGTCAGGGATGCCCTTTAGCACCACTCTTATTTATCCTAACTTTGGAGGTTCTTTTGAATAAGATTAGACACGATAATCTTAATATAAAGTAAGGGCATACACGGATGATAGGGTGATGACTATAGCAAATCCAATGCAAATCCCATGGCAAATCCCAGCGAACATATAATTCAAATTCCTAAACAATATGGGAAAGTCTCGGGGTATTGAATAAACAAATCTAAAACAACGATGCTAAAGTTAAACTTATCAGAAAAAGAGGCCGAAAACATTACTGGGAAAACTGCTTTTCCAATAAAGAAAAAGGTGAAATATTTAGGTGTTATGTTAACTTCCAAAAATACTGACTTATTTCAAAATAACTATAATAAAATTTGGAATGAAATCACAGAGGACTTTAAAAATGGCAACATTTAAAACTTTCATGGTTAGGCAAAAGTGCCAATGTTCACAGTCTTGCTTTCCTTTTCTTAAAGAGGGTTGAGAAATGTCTTTTGCTTGCAGTAGCATTCAGAGGTGAACACTGCTTCTTGCATCTGACAAAATGGAGTGGAGTCTGCAAAAGCCTGTGCTAATTTCTTTGTTTCCCTTCCTTCCTTCCTTCCTTCCTTCCTCCTTCCTTCCTTCCTTCCTTCCTTCCTTCCTTCCTTCCTTCCTTCCGTCTTTTGTTTGTTTTCCACTCTAATGTAGCATCAACAAGGAAACAGTTATAACTATGAAAGCAAGCAATGGCAGTGAGGAGGGAGAGAAGAGTAAGTTGAGTGCTTCGTAACTAAACTTGTCCACCACCCCTAAGACCTTTCAGTCCAGAGTCCCAAAAATGTCTCCAAATGCAACTTCTAGCACTTTCCGCTTCAGAGTAGCTCAGGATTTGGAAGTGCTAGATCTCAAGGATTGACCTGAAGTTTCACAATGGCACAAATACTCCTTCTCGTACCCGGAAGAAGAAAAGAACAAGCCGGAGACCCGGGACCATCTTCTGTCTTGTGTCAAAGGCACTTTCGGTCAGGATCATCTTCCATCCTCAATAACAGCCGGTACAAGCGGCATTGGCACAGATTTCACACTGATCCGTGTTCTGCACTGTGAGGCCTGTTTGAGAAACAGAAGACACCAGTTTGCCTGTGAGATTTCAACAAGTCCTTGCATTCCCTGCGCTTGTAAACCAAATGATAGCATACCCTCCAACATTTCACGGATGAGCACTGGGACATGTGTGGCCAAGCAGCATCAGAGTGTGGTCAATGGGAAAAGTTATTAATGGGAAAGAAGAGAGAAACTAAGAAAGGTTGCAACATTTCTTCAGGGAAGGACCAGATTCCACTCCTCCTCTTCTTTCCTTCCACCTCCAGCTGAATTGAATGCAAACTATTTTTGCAATGTATATTCAGTTTGCAACAATCAAAGTAAGCGGAGAGCAAAGGGGGAAGCATAAGGAGGAGAGAAAAACTAGGACAGTTATGGTGAACCTTTTGGAGGCCGAGTGCCCAAACTGCAACCCAAAACCCACTTATTTATTGCAAAGTGCCATGTCCCTCTGGCTTTCTAGTAACAAACTCTGGTAAATTCTATGCTGGGGCGATGGCACATGTGCCCATGGAGAGGGCTCTGAGTGCCACCTCTGGCATGCGTGCCATAGGTTCGCCATCACTGAACTAGGACATTTAAAAAAGCAACCATGGGATCAGAGATGATTAATCGAGACTGTCACCGGAGACCAGGATTTGATTCCCTGCTCAGCCATAGAAATCCACTGGGTGACCATAGGCGAGTCAAACACTCTCAGGCCCAGAAGACCCCTTGGGCTTGGCTTAAGTTGGAAATGACTTGAAGGCACACAAAACCAACAACAATAGAGGAAGTGAGCAACTGCCCAAGCAGCAGAGTTCGGGTTTTGGTCCTGTCTCATCCTATGCACCTTTCCCCTTTGTTCTAGGACAACACAAATGATGCAACATCACTTCCAGATACTTTGTGTCTGCATTTTCCAAAGAGTTTTGCCTCTTTTTACAGGGATCACATGGATATGGAGTGCTTTCGTGGTGGGTGAGTGAAACCACTGCATTCGTGGATGGTTTCCGGCATTTGGTGGCCAAAAACCAGCCAAAATCATGCTAGTTTGGGGAGATTTCTTCAAGGGGACAAAAACAGGGCTTAGGGCTGCATAGGCAGAGCTTTCCTCACTCCTGGTCTATTGGAAAACCTGCCTCTATTTCCACAATCTATTGATATCCATGGAAGAATTGTATCTGTCTTCCCTGAGCAGTTTTCTGAGTTGATGATTCCTAGGGCATACTTATTTATAGCTTAAGTTTTAAACACACACACACACACACACACACACACTGAGTATTATCCTGCAAGTGGGGAAAAATAAGCAAGTGCCCAGGATTAAAAGAGATAAGATATAGGGGTTTAAGTCAATAAAGCAAAGAATTGCAGCTCAGCCACAAAATGTCTTGGCTCAACCTAGATTTAGCAAAAGCTAAATGGTTTGGGTTGGGGGAGAGAGTGTGGAAACGATTGAGCAATGGTTGTCTAGAGAGGTTGCAAGCAAGTGTTTGGGTTTGGGACATGTTTGAGACAAGTGCTTTGGGACAAGCAACAGAATTGTTGCCCAATATGCGACGGAGGTAAAACAGAAATGCAACAGAAGAGAAACAGAAGTCAAACGGAGTTGAAATGGGGTGACACAGGAGCTGGAGATGTGGTTGGGAATCTCAAAATAATGCAACACAAACATTACAAGGGGGACTTTGCTTAGCAGAACTAATCCCAGCAATTTTGCTGTCGGGGGCAGCAGGAATAGTAGGGACAAGGATATTGGGAACACCTGATGGTAACAGGCTTATTAAGTGTGTGTATGAGTATGTGAGGTCATATATTGCACAGTTGCTCCCTCCAATGCCATGCTAACACCTCAGAGTATCTGCTGCCTAATGGAAGAGCCATCCTTGTTGCCGAACTATTTTGCCCCCACCTGTAACTACAGAGATTCCTTGAGCTTGATTCTATATAATCTCCAGGGCTTCCTTCCCACGCCATTTGCAATAAAAAGCTCTCAGGCAGCAAAGGGATGGAGGAAGAACTCAGCCAAGAGTCTGGAAACATATTACTCTTCTGGATGATGTGTCCAAAAAGGAACGTTTCCAAGCACTCCCTCCTGCTTCATCTTTAGGGAGCCTCAGGAGGTTGGACTGGATGGCCCTTGTGGTCTCTTCCAGCTCTATGATTCTATGATTCAGGGGGATTGTTGGGGTAGATAGATCAGTGGTGAAATGTGGACAACTAGCATAGGTTCATCAGGTTGGCTGGTTCTGGTGGCAACCAAGTTTGAGCCTGGAAGCTTCCAGGCTCCTCTTCATCCCTCCTTGCTGAAAGATGCAAAGTCCTTCCCAGCAAGAGGAATATGACATGAGAAGGGTCCTACTTACTAAGCCTCTTGAAAACCAGTGGAGCCTCTTTCCTTTGACAGACACTGTAGAATTCCTTGGGGAGCTCCGGGTGTGTGCAGACGGTGACATAGGCGAGTTGGCTCTTCAGTCGGGACGAAGCCGGTCCTGCTTGTGTTCCCAAGATCTCCTTCAGCTTCTTTACAGATTCCAGTGAGAAGGAACGTTCTCCATCCTACCCCAAATCAACCAAAGCATAGAGTAAGCAAAAACTCAGGCCAAGCCAAGCATCTCCCCAGCCTGATCTCTCCATCCCACCAAGACTGCCTTAGGAGATGGTGGGATCTCAGTCATTTGAGGTGTCCTTGAAGAACCTGAGATGATCATAGAATCATAGAATCGTAGAGTTGGAAGAGACCGCAAGGGCCATCCAATCCAACCTCCTGCCATGCAGGAACAACAAATGATGTGATAGCTATCTTTAAATATCTGGAGAGGTGCATTATAGAAGATGGAGCAAGCATGTTTTGAACTGCTTCTACACTCTAGAAATCATGTGCTTAAGTGCTGTAGCCCCATCCTATGCTATCCTGAGACTGCATTGTATTGAGGCATGGCACTTAAAGTGGTGCAAAAGGGTACCATTTCTGCAGTGCAGATTAGACCTTGGTCTACTTACTTGGAAGTAGACCACTTCTATGAAAGCTTATGCTACAATTTCTTTTGCACAATTAATCTAAAAAGTGCTACAAGAACCCTTTGCAGACAGATATTCCAGACTAACATGGCTATGTCTCTGAATTTTACCTCCATGTGAAACTTTTACTGTACCATTAACCCTTTCAGAAGGCTTTCTGGAGTGCTGTTAGGCTGGTGAAGAAGCCATGTAATGCATGCCTGGCTTTGATTTCACTTTTTTAAAATTGAAAAAATGGGTTGTATGGGGGCTGTGGAATGGGACTGTGGCTGCTTGCAAACAGAGACATGCGCCATAAAAAAAAGTGGGGGAACCTCATTCTCAGTCTGGAGGAAAGGAAAGCCATGGAGATGGACTTCAAAAACTAAATGCATTTGGCCCTCTTCAATACAAAAGGAATGACTTATGGATAACATATTACTTTCTCATTGTGTTACCATCAATTTTTAGAAGCATTCCTCTCAAAGGGGGTATTTTTTGGAGGGAGGTAGAAATCTCACCTGGACTTGGACAGAAGCTTGGGAGACGTGGGCCACCATCAGAACTGTGAAGATGACAAGGACCACGATGGTCTTCATGATTCCTCCGTCTGAGGTCTTGGTCCTTCTGGAACTGTTGTGCATTCAGTTGCTGCCAGTACTTGTCCTCTTCCTTCTTCCAGGTGAGAAAGGCTTGTCGTCTCCTCTTGTTGCTGAGCTCCAACTTCCTCCGGCTGTACCTTCCCTACAAACAGGGACTGCTTTATAAAGCCTCCACACAGACCAGGCTTGGTCATTTATTAATCTGGCCATATTTGCTGGAGACAATTTATTGCCATCCCATAAAAGCAAGGTGTGTGTGTGTATGTGTGTGTTGGGGGAGCAACAACCATGGGGAGGGCCCTGACCTAGTTCTCTTCACGAACCTGGGAAAATACATTTCAGCCCATTGGACTTAAACAATGCTTCCGTCATCTGACCTTGGTTATCATTTAGTCATTCTTCGTCTCAGACTTGTAGGTTTGAAGAAATCTTTGAATCGCACCTAATGCATAGCCAAGGATTCTGCACTGCAGAAATAATGCAGTCTGGCACCACTTCAACTGCCTTGGTTCAGTGCTATGAGTGGTGTCGGCGGCATCCCGTGTGATAAAATGGGTGATAGCCCCCATTCTGTTCCCATCCTGCCCCCTTTTATTCCAACCCGATCACGTCCCCAGGGCCTGTGCAATAAGGTCCTAAGATGGAGTGGCCACTCTCATGTCTTTAAGGACTTTCCATGTTTTATGTGACCTATGCCATCAAATGCTTGTAGCGATCCTCTCCCTGCTTCCCCCAAAAGAGCCTCATTCCCATATTGAAGCTGAAGTGAGTTGGCAGATGGCTTTTGCAATCCTTATGAGCCACATCATGGCCAAACATTAACAGCTGCCCAGTGGCATGAGAGTCAATTTGTATTAGTAATCTTGTTAGAAACTTTAAGTGAAGGATATTTTCTTGCACCAACCATTAATGAGGATATGAGTCATTATTTATTTTACAGCGCTGTCAGAAAGGAAGTCTGCACTATCAATATTTGATCCTACTCCGCCGTCATATTTTAAAGACAAATCGAACAGGTCAATTCTTCGCTAACTTTGCCCCATATTAAATTCTCATCGGAATTGACTCAAGTGGTGCCAGCTTTTCGGCACATTTTAATTGACTTTCACATTAAAAAATAATTAATTTTATTAAAAATTAATTAATTTTATTAATTTTTAAAATTAATTTAAAAACAGATCCTAACAATAAACTCTAACATCAACGCAATTATAAACCAAATTTAAAACATCAACTTCCTTACTTCTTCTAACCCTAAATAAATTGTATAGCAATATGTACTCTCATCCATTTCTTATCTAGTATTATTGATCACAAATCTGTGGTTCATCTTCAATTTCTTTTTCTCATCCTTACATAGCAATTTCCCTTTTTCCTTTAAGAAATCAATCAGTGAACCCCATTCCTTCTTCAATTCTTCCATTGACTTTTTAGACCCTATACATCAATTTATCTATTTCCATGTAGTCATATAGTTTTATAAACCAGTAATCTAATCTTGACATTTCAGTCCTTTTCCACAACGATGTGCATATTAATCTTGCTGCAATTATCATGCGAATAAGTAATTTCCCATGCTTTCTCTCCAGGTTTTCATCCTCTTCCATTTTGGAATCTGCATTGAGTCCGACTGAGTTTCACATTTTGAAGGGGTTGTTTTTGTTAATTTATGATTAACAAAGTGCTGTATATTTTTTTAAAATCATAATTAGCTTAATTATGTTTTGTTCTTAAAACAATTTAAATGACCAGTCGCCTAATGGATTTCACGGCAGAGGAGAGAATCGAACCCTCTGCTCCAAAGTCCAAGATGCCAATGTCAATGTTTTAATGGAATAGAAAGCTACATGTTTCTACCCATTACTCCAGAAGGAACGAATGCAAACTAGAAAGCAATGGGACCAATAAAGAAAGCAAAGGGGAGATGGAAGAAAAAGGTGATTTAATTCCCTCTTTTGAAATTCCTTCCTCTGCAAACCCATATTCTCAACCTAAGGTCGAAACAGTTATCAGACTCAGTGTGTTTGCTCCCCAGAAATCTCCATTCAAGTTGTTAAACACTGTTTACTCAAAATGCTCGCACACTTATGCCAAAAGACGTCACACATCGATAATAAACCTCAGTGAAGTCTCTCGTCTGGCTGTGAATCATCTCATCACAAAACAAACTGTCTGAAAGAGAGAAGCTGGAGGTGGCAGGTCTCTCTATGGACGCATAGCTATACATGCGTGAGCAGTTGGGCAAAGCAGGGTAGAAAGAATACAGTGTGCCCTTGGCTTATGTGGGGGATCCATTCTGGACCCCCCGCGTAAGCCAAATACCGCACATGCGCAAACCCCATTCATGTGAATGAGGCTCGTGCATGCGGTGGCATGGCGGTACAGCATGCACACGCCACAGGCGCGTGCCCCATGCATCTAAATGGGATGCGCTGCCCCTTGTGCCCCACGCACTCCCTCACAGCTTTGTGCATAAGCTCAAAGCCACGTGGGTGACCTTGGATAAGTCACACTCTCTCAGCTTCGGAGGATAGCCATGAAACTTGGCAAGAAAACCCCATGATAGGTTCGCCTAAGGGTTGCCATAAGTCTCCTTCAAACAACTTGAAGGCACACAACAACAGCTACAACAAAGGTATCGCTGTTCTGTGGATTTTGGGTGTTATTGTACTTTGTTATATGGCCAATATGGTTATCCCTGAATATGTGGGGTGGGCCAGACACAGAACTAGTAAGATACATAGGGAAAAGAGGACATCACATTACAGGAGGATAGACTCAGTAAAGGAAGTCTTGAAGATGTGGACGTTTTAGGGTTAAATTGCTTGCAAATAACAACAAAATGTCAACCTGGGCCCTCTTGTGGTTGAATCTGAATTTTCAGTTGATTTCATCGCTTGTGTTTTGCTAAGTCAGATATATCTCCAGAAGGATCTGGCATGCTTCGAGTTCATGAATCATGCTCTCTCCCCTTTCTTTTCCCTCTTTCGGTGGGACTTTGTTGCCCAGGTGCTCCGTCAACCCTTCTTCACTGGGACTAGAGATGTTTGAAATGAAAATGTTAAACCTATGCCACCCTAAAACCCCTAAATATCCTAGCTGATGAGAGAAATAGAATAGCTGATGGCACAGGGACATGGTGCGTGACGTGCGTCAATCACTCCATGGGTGCCCATATGCAATAACATCACAGCAGCCCCTTGGTGAATAGAATCATAGAATCATAAAATCATAGAGTTTGAAGAGACCACAAGGGCCATCCAGTCCAACCCCATTCTGCCATGCAGGAAATCACAATCCAAGCATCCCCGACAGATGGCCATCCAGACACAGACATTGCAGAATTGCTCAGTGCTACTCCTTGCACACATAGCTTCATTTTAAAAGACCTAAGTCCCATACTGAGTTCCAGCCTTCGTTTCTTTCTGTGGTTCTTGTTTCAAGTGATTCGGGGGATTTGGAGTGAGGGAGAAAATAGAGCCAACATGCCACCTATTATGTCGGTGGAGATCGATACTACTCTGTTTTTGGAAGGGGTTTAAGCATCTATTGCATCAATGGAATATTGTGTCCAGTTCTGGGCACCACAATTCAAAAAGGATGTGGAGAAACTGGAACATGTCCAAAGGAGGGTGACTAATATGGTGAAAGGTCTGGAAACCATGCCCTATGAGGAATGACTTGGGGAGATGAGGATGTTTAGCCTGGAGAAGAGAAGGTTAAGAGGTGATATGAGAGCCCTGTTTAAATACTTGAAGGGATGTCATATTAAGGAGGGAGCAAGCTTGTTTTCTGCTGCTCCAGAGACTGGGATCCGGAGCAATGGATGCAAGCTTCACGAAAGGAGATTCCACCTCAACATTAGGAGGAACTTCTTGACAGTAAGGGCTGTTCGACAGTGGAACACACTCTCCTTCCTTAGAGGTCTTTAAGCACAACATTAGGAAGAACTTAGTGACTGTAAAAGCTGTTTGACAGTGGGAAATGCTGCCTCAAAGTGTGGTGAAATCTCCATCTTTGGGGCTTTGGAAACAGAGGCTGGGCAGTTATCTATTGGGAGAGTTCTGATGTTGTATTCCTTCATGGCAGAATGGAGTTGGACTGGAAGTGCCTTGGGGTCTCTTCCAATGCTAGGATTCTGCAGATGTCTATCAACCATTTGGAAAGGCAGGTACTGTGTCACTGGATCACCTGCCCACAAACAAAGCCTCAGAGTAGCCTCAGGACAGAGAAAGCAATGGAAACATGCAGGTGTCCTGTGCATTAATCATGCCAGAGTTTGCTGAAACCTTTCTTCTGGGCATGTGGGGCAATCGCCCCATCGCCACAGGAGAGGCAAATGTCTCAAAGGCTGTTGTGCACAGCAGCTACTGCCAAACCAGTTAAACTTGCAGAGCCATGCAGGAGCATTTCCTCTCTGCCCTCGATGTTTCAAATGTGAGGACTGTAGGCTAGGATGGTGGATAAGGTTGCTAGAGCAAAAACTAGAGAGGTCTCCCGTCGGTTGCGTAGAAGAGAGAGTTTCAACAGGGGTTCCGTCTTCCCTGGTTGCCCTTTCCTTTACACAATCAAGATGTTTGGCTGAACATTGGCTGAAATACCATCTTCTACGCAACCATTAAAGGTGGAGGAGTCCTCCCCAGTTTTCATGCTGGCAACCTTAATGATGAACGTATGGACCTCCAGATGTTGCTGCTGCTGGACTGCAATTCCCATTTGTCCTTGCCATCCAATAATGAGGACGGTGGAAATTAAGAAGATAAGAAGAGCTACGCATGGTCAGAACAAAGTCCTATCTAGTCCAACATCCTTGCTCCGTCATACATTTACAAATCAATAAATTTATTGCCGGATGCAATAAACTCCAGCAATAAATCGATTTCATGTAGATGCATGCCTGCCACCACACTGGTAAAACACCAGAACAACAGTCTTAATGCAACTGTGGGTACAATCACTTCCAAAACTGTGAAGTCGAAGACTTTCATGACTGACATGTGTAGATTTTTGGGTTTTTCAGGCTCTGTGGGCATGTTCTGGAAGGGTTTATTCCTGACGTTTCGGCAGCATCTCTGGCTGGCATCTTCAGAGAATGCTGGCATAGAAGAGAGTGGGATATATATCCCGAAAACCCCACAAAAATGGCCATCTGTCGGGAATGCTTTGATTTAGATTTCCTGCATGGCAGAATGGGGTTGGACTGGATGGCCCTTGAGGTCTCTTCCAACTCTATCATTCTATAATGCTATGTTTGAGGATCCCGATGGTTGCTGACTTTTGCAACACTTGGAGAGTGCTGTAGTCTCCTTCTTTGGAGGTCTTTAAACAGAGGCTGGTTGGCCATCCGTCGAGGATGCTTTGATTGAGAGCTCCTGCATGGCAGAATGGGGTTGGATTGGATGGCCCTTGGGGTCTCCTCCAACTCTACGATTCTATGATTCTCGCCTTTTCTTTTTGTCCTTTCACAAGGAAGGAAGGAAGGAAGGAACGAAGGAAGGAAGGAAGGAAGGAAGGAAGGAAGACAGACCAACCTTATAGATTTTTCATTGCTTTCTTGTCTGTATCTATAAGGAGAACTGCGAAACACCTTTGTTTGACCTCAGATCTTTTGACCTTCACACAGAGACTAGAGATAAGAAATAGCTCTGAGCAGGAAGGAAGGTTTCAGGATGAGAGTGACTCAGAAAAGACAACTGAAGCCCAGGGAACCAAAGAAGCCTGCAGGGATGAAAGTCACCTTAAGAAATTTAACTAGCCAAATCCCATCTGGCCAAGTTTGCTTTGATCGATTGCTCCGAAATCCAGGACTGCTCAACCAATGAAAGCCCAATTGCAAAACAAGCAATAACACTACCAAAGAAGAACATTATGCAGTGTTCAAGCACTCTGCTTTAGAACCACGTATTATTGGCTAGTCCTAGTTAAAGCAAACCCATTGGATCCATTCTTGAGTGGTAAATCAGGTCTATAGTAGTTGGGACTAACAATAGCAGGGATAGGGATTGGGTGGCCCATCAAGATATTATTGGATTGCGATTGGAGATGTCATGAAATGTTCCTTACCACTGCATCCTTACCGACTATCTTAGAATCATAGAATCATAGAGTTGGAAGAAACCCCAAGGGCCGTCCAGTCCAATCCCATTCTGCCATGCAGGAACTCTCAATCAAAGCATCCTCATTGACAGATGGCCATCCAACCTCTGTTTAAAGACCTCTAAGGAAGGAGACTCCACCACTCTCCGAGGTAGAACTTGATTTGGCTGAGAATGAATCCTTTGGCTCACCACTTCCTTGGCTGCTTTTAAAATATTATGGCCAGGCAGGAAAGGAAGGTGGAGGAAGAGGTATAGTCTGTACATACCTTAGTGTAGTGGTTCCCAACCTGTGGGCCGGGACCCCTTCATGGGGGTCACCTAAGACCATTGGAAAACATCTATTTAATTACAGTTATGAAGTAGCAACGAAAATAATTTCATGGTTGGGGGTCATCACAACATAAGGAAGTGTATTAATGGGTCGCGGCATTAGGAAGATTGGGAACCACTGCCTTAGTGGATAGAGAAGAAGACATTGTGACTACAAGCAAGGCAAGCAACTCCTGCTCTTCCCATTGAGCTTCACTAACCCTCCCATGCCTTTAAGGTTCAATGGGCAGAAGACACAAGCACCTCACTAACTGGTGAGCAAGCATCTCCTTTCTCCATCTACTGAATCACAGCTCACCCCACATCTTTAATGTTTGGGGAGTAGTGGTGTCACTCCTCTTAAGGTGCCACCCAGTGTGGTCCTCACTCCCTACATACCCCTAGTAACACCCTTGGATCTGACACCTCTCAGACATAGTATGAAACCTTCCAGGGAACCCTTTAAGGTCTCCCTATGGAGAGGTTGTGGAAGCCCTCCTCCATGATAACTTCTCAAGGAGGTTGACCTCTTCAGAGTTGACATGATGGCCCTGTTTAAACATTTAAAGGGATGTTGCATTGAGGATGGAGCAAGCTTGCTTTCTGCAGCTCCAGAGACCAGGACATGGAGCAATGGCTTCAAACTGGATTCCAGAAATGGCCTTCTCGTGGTTGACCCTTGGCCTTTCTGAATGGTGTCCAGAGAGGCGTCTTCTGCTCTATACTGCTAGAGGTTATGATGGAGAAACCTAAGACAAGATGGATGGGATAAGAAGGAAAGGTTTCCCTCTTGCCAAATGTCAACGGGGTTGAAATGCAGCTGGACAGGAAATGCAGTAGCTCAGTTTACGCATGGTAGCAATGTCCAGCAACCCATAAAACCTCCAGACCCCAGGTCCTGCCACATTACACTGACCACAAGGATGTCGGGCATGAGAGGACTCCAAAGCGTGGTGAGATCTTTTTCCTTTCGATCACTTTCTAAGCCAAATCCTGTTTGCAGAATGTCATTTGACTGTTCTTTAAAACCAGTTCTGTATACATATTTATTTCAAGAGCTATCATCTATAAAAGAGAATAAAAACAACTAATGAAAGAAATAAAATAGACGGACTCTAATGAAAGATTGGAACAACTATCATGGGCAGAGCCATTATAGTTGAACGACTCTAACCGTTGAACCCACCGATGCCTCCAAACGCATCGGAGCAGGTTTGATTTTAGAAGCCGAGGGTCATAGAGTCATGCTGCAGGACCTAGATGTACATCTTAGCAAAATCGATTATAATGAATGCAAAGCCAAAGGCTTTCATGGCCGGCGTCCATAGTTTTTTGTGGGGTTTTCGGACTATGTGGCCATGTTCTAGAAGAGTTCATTCCTGACGTTTTGCTGGCATTTGTGGTTGGCATTCTCTGAAGATGCCAGCCACAGGTGCTGGCGGACATCAAGAATAAAGTCTTCTAATCATAATGAAGTTGAACATGGCATTACATTGTAATTCCTCCCTGCACTCTCTCCTTTTTTGTATGGCTTTAACCACTTTATGCTTTCTCCTTTCAGCTCATTGGAGTATTGCTGGCTGTCTCCCTTAGTGGTAAGTGTACATCATATTTACTTATTCTGTCTTTGTCCAGCAACTGGGAAAGGAGCAGATATGCATTACCTGTATATATGTATACTTCTGAATTTAAGGTGCTGCGGATGCTGACAGTAAATCTCATTCTCATACATATTTTGTTCCATTTTCCTCCTTGATGCAAGAAAGTAACTGAAAAATGCAATTTTCAGGACATGGATCTGTGCAAAATAAAATGCCTATGAGGGTTTTTTTTGTGTGTGCATGTGTGCAGAAAACACTATATGTGCAGGAAACATTTCTGCTCAGAAAACACATTTCCTGCAGAGAAAATGGCATCTTCGGCACATAATTTTTATCTTCATCTATTAAAACAATGCCGTTTCCTGTGCATGAATCTTATTTTCTATACAGATGTTATTTCCTGCACATTAAAGTCCCTTTCTGCACATACAAATGCCATTTTCTGTACAACTCCCCCCTCCATGTATTATTCTGCGCATTATTCCACACCAATCCTAAAATGTGATGTCTCTTGCCCTTGTAGATTGTCAGGGATTCTCAACACCCAAGAAACATGTATTTCCCCCCTTATTCAATTTTGAAACAGATTTGAATAGTCTTTCCAACCCTTCAGTGAAGTAGACCTTGCACAATGTAGGACCCGTCAGTTTGAAAGGCTGCCTTCCGCTTTGTTGAATGAAAGGTCGCTCAAACACTGGAAGCATAGAATAGAATCATAGAATCGTAGAGTTGGAAGAGACCCCAAGGGCCATCCAGTCCAACCCTATTCTGCTGCATGCAGGAACTCTCAGTCAAAGCATCCCCATCCATCCTCTGTTTAAAGACCTCCAAGAAGCAGAATCCATTGTTCTCCAAAGAGTGTGTTCCACTGTCGAACAGCCCTTACTGCCAGGACGTTCCTCCAATGTTTAGGTGGAATCTCTTTTCCTGGACTTGCATCCATTGCTCTGAGTCTATTCTCTGGAGCAGCAGAAATCAAGCTTGCTCCCTCCTCAATATGACATCCCTTCAAGTATTTAAACAGGGCTCTAATACACCTTTTAACCTTCTCTTCTCCAGCTAAACACTCCCAGCTTCCTAAGTCATTCCTCATAGAGTATGGTCTCCAGACCTCCACCATTTAGTCGCTTTCCTTTGGACACATGTCTCCAGTTTCTCAATGTCCTTTTGAATGTGGTGCCACAGAACTGGACACAAATTTCCAGGTGGGGCCTGACCAAAGCAGAATAGAGTGGAACTATTACTCCCTTGATCGAGAGACATATTTTATTGACGCAGCCTAAAATCGCATTGGCCTTTTTAGCTGCCGCATCCCTGTTGACTCAGGTCAATTTTGTGGTCCACTTGGACTCCCAGATCCCTTCACATGTAGTTTCATTCAGCCAGGTGTCCCCCATCCATGGAAGGAAGACTGGAATTTAGTATTGCAATACGTGTAAGGAAAGATGAAGTACAGGGAGAGCTATATAAAATCCCAAATGTCTTTAACAACAAGTAAAACAATTAAGCTAGTTTTGTAAAATATACCAAAAGAGAGAGAGAGAGAGAGGAGAATAGCTATATAGTTACAGAACTGGATTAACCGAAGCAAAAAGCGTAAACTTTGTGACAGAGCAATTGTAATAATGTTTTCAATACCAATGCGGGGTCTTAAGACAATGGGAAATAGATGTACAATAGCGGATGTGTTGCAAATCCAATGACATCAGTATAAGAGGAAGAAATAGTTAAGTTGATGGATATTGAAAATTGGATACCGAGGTTTAAGCATAAAAGGCGTGAAGTGGGGAAATAGCTGGGAAATGTTATGCATGTTGGATATGATTGTTACATACTTGTGTATATAATCTATATTTTTGGTATAAATAAAAATGCCCTCGGGAAAATAATCCATCCTTATATATATATAATAATAATAAATAATAATAAGTAAGCTCCCTTTTGCTTATCCTGACATCTTCAATAGCAAATGTCCCCTATAATACAGTGGTAATCTGCCCGGGATTGAACCTGAACTTTGAAAAGCTGTTCAAGATGTTGAATTGGTAATGTGCAAAATGGGTTCAGTGCCTCGGACGGCTCATTTAAAGTTTCACTAAAAACACAGAGCAGGTTTGTGAAGTCGAAGGCTTTCATGGCGACAGCCATCATTTTTTCGTGGGTTTCGGGCTCTGTGGCCATGTTCTAGAGGAGTTTCTTCCTGACGTTTCGCCAGCATCTGTGGCTGGCATCTTCAGAAGAGATGCCAGCCACGAGTGCTGGCGAAGCGTCAGGAAGAAACTCTTCAGAACATGGCCACTAACCCGAAACACCCACAAAAAACTACAGAGGAGATTCACCACGCCATTCATTGGAAGCCACCACTGCCATTCGTCTGACCATTGGGGCATCGATGGTGGCACTGCTCCTCTGATCGATCTGGTGGCTTTATTGAAAGGCATTCAATAAAATTACCCATTCCCCTTGGAATTCAGGTGCGTTACAGACGGCCATGAGGCGGCGTCATCGCACCGTGATTACGTGCGAGGGGCGGCATTTCCTGACGGCGCCTTGCCCCTCACGTGAATGACTACATCAAAAGGCGGCGCCGCATATAGATGGGCGCTAACTTTTTGACGTAGCGGAAGCTCTGAGTCCACACGTCGCGCAGCGGAAGTGACACGCTAGTGCGCGCTTCGGCAACTCATGGCGTCTCTTCCGGGCCGCAGGAAGGAGCGCTAATACGGCTCTCTTCTTTGCAGCGCCGGAACTGTGTCATTTGGCTGCTGCGGTTCCCGATGCTGCAACCAGTGGCGGCATGAGACCGCCCTTCTGGGCAGTCTGTAACGCGCCTCAGTGCACAAAAAACATGGTGTTATTGTGGCATGCCTTCAGGATGGCAATGGCAACCTCCCTCTGAAGGAATAGTCAAGAAACCCCATTATAGTTCTCCTTAGGGTTGTCATAGTCATAATAATAATAATAATAATAAAATATATTTATATTTCCCTCCTTTCCGCCTCTCCCTGCAGATCGAGGCAGGATTACATCCGATAAAATAAATACAAAATACAAAGATACAATCAATAAAATACTGTCCTTATTAATAAAATTGCACATGAACAAATCACTTGAGGCACACAGCACAAATAACAACAAACAAATGCTCTGGGTCCTCGTTTTATGGGAAAGGCAGGATGTAAGTGAAGAAACACAACAACAGCAACAACAACAACAACATAGAAAACAACACAATACTGTGATCCACTTAAAAAAACCAGATATTGCTGCCAGCGTCTGGATGGTTCCAACCTAAACTGCCCAAACAACTGCTTCTCTTTCTGCAGGTGCTGATGAAACTAAAGCTTCTCCTAGCAAAGGTCAGTATTTTCCTTCTCTCTCCAGCCTCTGGTAGTTCAGCCACTCTCTTGCGTGCGCAACGGGAATCTGCAAACACACAAAATGCATGCGGGTGTTGCATACAAACCTTGAAGGGTGGAAGACCCAGGACTCAGGATTTTTAACTCTAGAGATGGGGCTTAGAGACAGAGGAGAGGACTGCGTTTCCTCACACAGTGCATCCTTCACTGCATTCTGCATTTATTTATCGTTGCAGCGGCCCCATTCCCACTATCTTTAAACCAGATCATGTATCGGTTTGAACCGTTTCAAATGACCCTGGTAACCACTTAATCCAAATCGCTGAAGAGATCCGGAGAGGGAGGCCATGCTCCAGACCCATTTAACTGCGTCTTTTGACGCTGATTTCTTCCGCTCTTTTCCGATAAACGAATATGCGCACATGTGAACCATGCGTGGATCAGAATCGATTCAAATTGCCCCTTCGCCGGCTGGGACCGAATCGTTCAATCGATTGTTTGTGAATGGGAACCGCAAGTGGGTTATTTTGAGGGAGAAAATTGATCGGGGCAAATGTAGTGGGAACCACACTCCGCTGTTGAATCGATCCATCGATTTGGATCACACACCGATTTATGTGTAAGTGGGAATGGGGTTGCCCTGTGCTTTCTAATCTTTTCCAATTTATGGCCATTCTAAGCTGAAACCATCACAAGTTTTCTTGGCAAGATTTGTGCAAAGGTGGGTTTTCTCTCGAGGATGAGAAAGTGGTGTAGTGGTGGGGGTGTTGGACTAGGACCCTGGAAACCAGGGTTTGAACTCCTGCTCGGCCGATGGAAACCCTTGGGTGTTTTGGGGCAAGTCGCACTCTCTCAACCTCAGAGGAAGGCAATGGCAGACCCACTCTGAACAAATCATGCCAAGAAAATCCCAATGATCGTTTCACCTTAGGGTGTCATAAAGTCAGAAATGGCTTGAAAATGCACAAACGCAAACATTATGTACTTTAGTTTTTTGTGGGTCTTTCGGCTCTGTGGCCATGTTCTAGAAGAGTTATTCCTAATGTTTCACCCAGCATCTTTGACTGGCATCTTCAGAGACTTACTTGTCTTCAATGTTGGAAGAGGGAGAATAGGCTCATGCAATACTCCTTTGCCCAAGAGTAAGTCTCACAGAACCAATTACATCTCCAATTGCTAGCCCTGACCAGTTGCAATTGAATGCTGAAGAGTTTAGCCAATACCCGTCGAACCCAGTGATACAATGGGACAATTCTAGCTGAGACTAGAGTTGCCATCTTGGGACCTCCGCCCATCTCTTTCCAGAACTCCATTTAAACCTGAGAACTGATCTTTCTTCAGCTCCTCGCCCACAAGGTCCACTCAAACCAAGGACGACTCTCCCTCCGGTCGAGACGCTTCCGCCTGAATTAGAGAAAACCACTCCTGAAAGCCAGCAAGGAGTGTAAGGATGGAGGAAAATGCAGGATCCATTGGACACCAGTCACATTTGCACCATCTAGTGCAAACAGAGAAGAAGGAGCAGATTTGTAAGGGCATAAAAAGCCCTGATCAAGCAATATGCTCCAAGATTCCAATGCGTAGGTTTTGGTCTTGAAGGACCATGGAGCGAGGAGTTTCCCAGATGTTGTTGGACTCCAAATCATCACACCTAGCCATCATAACTAGTGCTGAGATATAAGGGGAATAACAATCCAACAGCATATGCGGATGGTAAAAGGTTGCACACACTGACCTGAAAAAAGTTTAAGGATAAGATTGGGATGCTGTGAAGTTCCAAGAAAGGGCTCTTTCAACTTGTTTATATGAAAGAGAATGTATGTGTCCTAGAAAATGAATATGCCCTTGCTACAAGAGTATTTACAAGTAACAAACTAGAGCACACAGAAGCAAAAGGAAGCAGTAGGATTTCATGGACAAGTTTAGGAAGACTCCTACTAGATCAGACCAAGTGGACATGTGTCCCAGCATCCACTTCCAATGCAAAGAGAACTGTCTAAAAATCTCAAATGCTCTCTGCAAAGTCCCATGTCTCTCCTCTCCTCCTCTCTCCTCTGTGTTGTGTGTGTGTTGTGTGTGTATATATATATATATATATATATATATATATAGAGGTATAATAGAAGCGTAGCACTTTTTTAGCAGCAAATATGCTGGAGAGACCCACTTACACCTTCTATTCACCACCTTCCAAGCTTGCATCCTAAGCTCAGTTTCTGATATTTCCCTCCAGTGAAGACACCTCAAGCTAGTGAGACACCTCAAGTTCCAGTGAGACAGAAAACAACTTTCCCTCCAGTGAAGACACCTCAGGTTCCGTGGAGACGAAAACAATTGTTCCTCCAGCTCATACACCCACAACGTTCCAGTGAGACCAGAAACAACTTTCCCCCAAGGAAGACACCCCATTCCACGTGAGACAAAGAAACAATGTTCCTCCAGCTCATACACACACTCAAGGTTCCATGAGACCAGAAAACAACTTTCCCTCCAAGGAAGACACCCCAAGTTCCAGATGAGACCAGAAACAATTGTTCCTCCAGCTCATACACCTCAGTTCCAGTGAGACCAGAAACAAATTCCCTCCAAGAAAGACACCTCAAGTTCCAGTGAGACCGACAACAACTTTCCCACCAGTGAAGACACCCCAGTTCCAGTAGACCAGAAACAACTTTCCCTCCAAGGAAGACACCTCAAGCTCAGTGAGACCAGAAACAACTTTCCCTCCAGTGAAGACACCACCCAAAGTTCCAGTAAGACCAGAAACAATTGTTCCTCCAGCCAGACACGCTCAAGCTCCAGTGAGACCAGAAACAACTTTCCCTCCAGTGAAGATACCTGTGGCTCCAGTGAAGATACAGACAACTCTCCCTCCAGTTGAAACTCTTCCGCCTGTGACACGGCAGACCACTAGTGCCGAGTGTCTGAATGAAGGTAAGAATGGCACCACAGTCACCAAATCACAGACACCCCTGATTTAAAAGCAAATAGTCTTTAAAAATGTGATAGCTCCGCAACCTGTTTGTCATCAGGTTTATGGGGATAATCCCCACCTGTGTATCTGCTAGGCCTGCTGGCCCATTTTATTTTAATTTTTAAACATTTTTCCTTGGTTGGACAAAGAAGGCATGAATCTTCATGCTCTCATACTTGAATTTGGTTTGGGGATGTGAGTCCAAATATAACTCGCTCTATGATTCTCTATTCTGCTTGGGCCAAGGTTGGACTCACAATTTACTCCTCTCATCTCTGTAGAAGACGGTGAACAAACTGGATGTGTGACAGCTCCAGCACCAACCACTGACTCTGATTGGATACTTTCCGAACCTCCTCAGAAAGGTAAGAACGAACCTTAGACGATGGGAACTCAAAGAGTTTTCATCTAAGGCACAACCTGGGGTGTTGTATTACTTTGGAGTGCACAGCCTCCCATGGCCAAACTGAGATTCAAACTCTGTTCTCCAGAGTCTTAGTGCAATGCTCAAACCACTACACATACTCTGAGTAAATCCCCTTGTAGTGGAAGAAACAAGTTGAATATAGGATGACACGTTCCCCTTTACAAAAGGCGGCCGCCCGCCTCGGCAGGACGGCCAGGTTGCCGGCGGGGTAGCCCCGTGGCCGTATCCGGGCCGCTCATGGCTCGAGCGGCCCCACAATGCCTTGCGTGGGGCTGCTCAAGCTGTGATTGGTTCGTTCCAGGGCTGCGTAGCGCTGGATCGGGAGTCTGTTTGGACACGGGGGTGCTGTGAGCAATGCGGTGTTGCCATTACGGGGGCATCATCGATACAGCATCCCCCGCTGGCAAGGGATAGGCATGCGATGATGCGCATATGCGGATAAGCAATCATTGCTTGAGCGATCAATGGCGCATGGGGCATTATTCCATAATCCCTTGCCATCCCGAAGCTTGGCCGAGATCAAGCGCTTTGGTTCATCCATTCAGTACTGGACTGGTGGATGACAGATCCCGACCTTATGCATTGGAGCCAACCCTACTTTTGGTTGCTGTCATGGTTTTTGTTATGTTAATAAAGTTGTGGCCATTCACCTCCAACCGCTGTTTCTCGTTTGTCCGTGGTGGCTTCCCTCTCAGGCAACTGGGTATTTACTTTATCATAATCCCTTTACAATTCCACTTTTCAGCTTGCACGACACGCTGGTTTAACCAAGACAATCCCTCTGGAATCGGAGACAATGAAATCCTCCTCCATATCATGGATAGCAATCCTGATGCCGTTTGCTTCAATCCAGTAGCAATAGAGGTCCAGACTGTGGATGGGATCCCAGCCTTTGAAACTGGACAGCAGTTCTTTGCGTGAGTTTTCAAAATTACGTAAGACGTTGAGGAAGGAGAGGAAGTTTGATGGTGGTCTGGGTTCAAACGTCCAGATTTTATATCCTATTTACAGACATGAGTAGATGGATTGAAGTCTAGGATTACTGAGGTTCAGTAGTTGCATGAGAATTGCAAGCCTTTTGGTTCATCGATTGGAAATGAATTTCTGGGTATTTCTTTTCATGACATACTAAACTGAAGGTTGCTAGATCTCAGGACTTGGCTTTTACCTTCTTCTGCATGTCTCAGAAGAAGGGAGAGGAATCGCAGGGCAAGAGTACAGCCTTGAAAACTGTGCACACATGCACATGTATTTGCCTCCTTTGTTAGACCTGGTGTCTTTGACTTGAATAGCACACTCTGTGTGTGCAGCCATGGTTGATGCTTCATATATTCCGCTTAATGATATTGTCCTCATTCCAATGGCCACATTGCACCTTCAACCCATCAATATTGTTGTGGAGTTCCTCTTAATGCTATTGCATCTATTCCCTGAACAGGTTCGGTGTTGTCCTTGGCTTTTCCTGCATCAACAGCCTGCAAGGGAAAGGAAAGAAATGCCTTGACTACAAGATCCGGTTCATCTGCCCACAGTCCTTCTGCTCCGGTAAGAGTCCATACCTGTGTCCCTTGGTTCTTGGTGACTAAACCTTTCCTGGATCTGATTGTTGGCATCTGCTTCTCCTTTGCTCCCTCTCCAACCCACCTCTCTCCCTCAATCTCTGAACATTGAAAATCGGTAAGACAACAGATGACAACAAAAAACTCTTGTATTCCTTCTGGGACCCCTGTGACTAAGTTCTAATCTGCACTGCAGAGTCAATGATGTTTGATGCACTTTAACTGCCATGGTTCAGAGGCTGGGAGCATGTGACTTGCCTGCGTTCACCCAATGGGTTTTATGGCTGAGCTGGGAATCGAACCCTGGTCTCCAAAGCCATAGTCCAATACTCAAACCACTACACCATGCAGGCTCTCTATCCATCAGCATAATAATGTAAGAAAAGCCCTGTTGGATCGCACCAAAGGATCATCTGGTCCAGCTTTGTGTTGCTGAGGTGGTCGCCTATGGGAGACTCATGAGAAAGACACAGCTACAATTGATAGTAAAATAATTTCCCTACTTACGCAGGTGGTGAAGTCCAGACTACACCAGGATCAGAATGTGTTACATCTCCTGCCCCTATTCCCACCTTGGAAGAAGCCCAAAGCAGCACACCTGTCCCAGTGAAAGGTAAGTAAGCAACAGCAAAACTGTTGTTAGAGGGAAGCTTGGGATGCGTGCACAACTCCTCCAGTTACCTGTCAATGCCTCAGAGGCAATAGGTACCTATTTGCGCATGTGAATAGTCCATTCAACCAGATCTCATCCTTTCCCACCAAACACAGACTCTTTCTCCACAGGTGGCCCAATCACATCAGGACCAGGAGTAGTTGGACCTTCTGCTCCAAGCCCAACTTTGGAACAAGTCCAGACCAGTCCAAAAACTACAGTCCAAGGTTTGCAACCGTACCGAGAATCACAAGGCGAGGTGACCCTCCTTGGGGCCACCACTATATTGAATTTTAACATAATAGGAAGTGTGACAATCATAATGCAAGAATTCAAATATGTAGCCATGTTAGTCTGTAGAATCAGTATCTAGAGAGATCTTGTAGCACCTTTGAGACTCAACAAGAGAAAGAAGTTGGCAGCATGAGCTTTCGTAGGCTTCCTCAGAAGAGACATAGTGGTAACACAGCAGGTATCCCTTACTCAGTCATGGTCTGGTGGTAGTAAGAGGACTATGTTCTCACCACTGGTTCCTCTCCATCGGTGATGATGATGGAGTCCTTCCTGAGAAACACAAAACCCACTCTGCAGAGACCACAACTTTAGATGCATGAAACTAGTACAATGGTGATGAAACTGAACTGTTCCTTCAGAGGAGTGGGAAATCCCTCTCAACCAAGAAATGCAAGAACTTCTCCTGATACAACTGACCCCTCTCCTTCTTCTTTTGGCAGGAGTTCCTATCATTTGCAAGACCCGTTGGTTCAACCAGGACAATCCTTCCGGTGATGGGGACCACGAACTACTTGCTGACCTCCAGCAAGAATACCCCCAAGGAATCTGCTCTGAACCAAGTGACATTGAGGTCCAAACTGTGGGTGGGATCCCAGCTTCAGAAACTGGGCAGAAGTTCATTGTGTAAGCATTTCGCTCTTTCTCTTGCAAAACGGAGCAGTTGGCGGTCCTCAATGGGATGCTTCTGCAAGCTTGGTTTGGTCACAGGTGTTGCTTTCTTTGGACCCTCTAATATATTTGGTTCATTCTCTGAACAGAAATGATGCTACTCTTGGCTTTTCCTGCATCAACGAGGAACAAGGGAAAGGACAACGCTGCTATGACTATCGGGTGCGGTTCACCTGCCCACAGTCCTTCTGCTCTGGTAAGTTTCAATTCCTATCCTTCTCTTGCAGTGGTTTCCAAATTTTAGTCCTACAAGGGTGCATTCCTGTTTTGGAAACCTCATCCAACTTAGCCAATATTCAGGAATTCTGGGATCTGAAGTCCAGAACATCTGGAGGACCAAAGTTGGGGGAACACTGTTTCTAATGCTTGGACGGGTGCATCACTAGATCATAGAATCATAGAGTTGGAAGAAACCATAAAGACCACAAGGGACAACCATAAGATGTTAAAGTGTAGTTGCTCACTATGGCAATCCCTAAACTCACATCCACAAAGAAAGTCCAAAAATACAGCCAACTGTGTTGATCCAGATCAACAAACTATCTCTATCTGAAGTGAGTCTTATTGCCTACTTAATGGCTCTCAATTGCCTATCCAGAATCAAGCCACTCCAAATATAGCCTTATCCTAAGTATAACAACCAACACTGCATTTAGTTATCCAAGACTAACAAAACTGGAGCTTCCTCCTCTACTATGGCACCAAGATTCTTTCTTAGAGGAGTTTCCCAGACTTCCAGAGCAATAAATTCAATACTGAAGCCCTCAATAAGCTTGATTCTTATCACACTATGCCCTGCATCTGGTCAAGAAGGCTGCCATATCGCATAAGTCTCTCCTTGCTGTCAAGGATCCGTTAGCAGTGGATTTTTATGCTTGGAAAGGACTGTACTATTAGTGTCCCCTTTTCTTTAATAGTCTTATCACCTTTTTAAATTTTGTAATTTTTTAACTGTTTTTTTAAAAATATGAACTTGGAAAAAGGTGGGATAAAACAACAACAACAAAGATCACGAAAGACTGGGCTAAGCAGCCAGAAAAGGAAGGGTTGAAGTTAATTGTAGGCCACAGTTTCACCAGTCCTCCGCCTTTGGCACCCAACTAATATTAATATATATATATATATATATATATATATATATATATATATATGTATTTGGCAGGTGGTGAAATTCCGAACACATCTGGACCTGAGACTGTGACACCTCCTGCCCCAAACCCCACCTTGAAACAAGTCCAAAACACTTCAAGCAGTCCAGTGAAAGGTATGTTTTTGGTTTGTTGGCATGGCATCAGTCCTTATGTACATTGGGCATGGCAGATGTCCCTTTACACGTCCTTGCAATTCAGTACAAGGGTAGTGGTTTGAATGTTTGACTACGACTCTGGAGACCAGGGTTTCATAGAATCATAGAATCATAGAGTTGGAAGAGACCGCAAGGGCCATCCAGCCCAACCCCATTCTGCCATGCAGGAACTCTCAGTCAAAGCATCCCCAACAGATGGCCATCCAGCTTCTGTTTGAAGACCTCTAAGGAAGGAGACTCCACCATAATCTCCAAGGAAGGAGTGTGTTCCACTGTTGAACAGACCTTACTGTCAGGAGGTTCTTCCTAATGTTGAGGTGGAATCTCTTTTCCTGTACCTTGCATCCATTGCTCCAGGTCCTACTCTCTGGAGCAGCAGAAAACAAGCTTGCTCCCTCCTCAATATGACACCCCTTCAAGTATTTAAACAAGGCTATCATATCACCTCTTAACTTTCTCTTCTCCAGGCTAAACATCCCCAGCTCCCTAAATCTTTCCTCATAGCTCATGGTTTCCAGACTCTTCATCATTTTAGTCCCCCTCCAGTTTCTCCACATCCTTTTTGAGTTTGGTGCCCAGAACTGGACGCAATATTCTATGAAACCCACTGGGTGACCCTGGGCAACTCACACTCTCTCAGCCTCAAGGGAAGGCAATGACAACCCCTCTCCCAAACAAATCTTGCCAAAAGCACCCAATGATAGGTTCTCCTTAAGGTCGCCATAAGTTGGAGTTGACTTGAAGGCACACAGCAACAACAAAGAAGGGTTTCTGCTGCACAACTAGGCATGCATAGCATTCCATAATGTACTATAAAAGGTCCAGCAATTGTGTTTCATTTGTAAGCAGCCTTGAGTCCCAGGTTGGGAGAAGGAAAGGAGACGTAAATAAAGCTGGTGATGGTAATGGTGATGGAGGAGGATGGCGATGGTTTCACCATCAGAAGTGGCCTGACTTGGCCCAAAAGCAGTCCCACCTTCCACTTCCCATCACGTCTTCTCATTTTCAGATGTACCTTTTAAAAATTGTTGCCATGGCTCTCTTTTGTGTTGCTCTGCCCTTTACTACATATTGGCAATGGGGTTGTTTTTGTAACTGTGATTGTAATTTTTATGGCCCACCATAAACTACCATAGGAGTGTTTAATTGAAGGGCAACTTATACATACATAGGCGCATAAAAGGGAGCTGGGACAGCGGCCAACAGGGTTCCAAGCTGAACTTTGCAACTGTTTTGGAAAGGGCCATTGCTCAGGAGCAAACCCATACTTTGCATGCAGGACTTCCCAGATTCAGTCTTCAGCCCAGGACTGGGGAAGGTTCTTATCTAAAACCTAAAGGGATTCTGCCGCATGACATAGGTCTAATCTGCAGTGCAGAAATAATGCAGTTTGGCACCGCTTTGACTGTTATGACTCAATATTACAGAGTTCTGGTATTGTAGTTTGTTTTGGGACCAGAGCTCCCTGACAGAGAAGGCTAAATATCTCCCCAAACTACAAACCCTAGGATTCTGTAGTATCAAGCCATAACAGTTCAACTGCATTATTTCTGCAGTGCAGATTAGACACCAGATGCCGTTGTGTGTCTTCAAGTTGCTTCTGACTTATGGCAACCCTATAGCAAGTACCCTAAAGGCACCAGGTCCCCTAAGATTTGGGAATGTTCTGCCGGATCAGGCCTGGTGAGCGCTTGGATGAGAGGCCACCAAGAAATTCCCAAGCTATAGTTCGGAGGAAGAAATTGGCAAAACAACCTCTGAGTATTGCTTGGCTAGGAAACCCATCTGAGATCCATATGTCGAGAGTGATGGAGACACACACAAACACAAGGTTGTTATGGGGTTTCCTCTGAAAATGCATTGTTTCTACAATGGAGATGCACCGCTAGAGATAAAGAAAGGAGTATTTACAATATATGACAGTCAACATTTTTGCTGCCCTACTGCCATCAGGTTTCTTAACTCTGAAACTGATAAAACAATTCTTTGCTGGACCCAGGGATGGTATCTCTTTTGCATTGCCCCTTTCTGCTAAGTCTTCTAAGAAGAACAATAAGGACAATCTTTTCTTTTCCTTCATAGGGCAGGATCAATCTGTTCCAGTAAATCCGGTGACTATACATATTGACACTCTGCCAATACAAACAACTCCCAAAGCTCCCGTACCAGGTATAACATTCAAATAAATGTGACCATTTCCGGTGATTCTTTTAAAACATTGTTGGCAGACACAGAGAAAGTAGTGAGATCGGACGGCACTTGGATTTCAATATTCTTTGTGCAACTATTTAATCATGCAAGACCTCTGCCATTTCATCAGCAGTACCAATTTTCAACTGCAAAGGAATGGCATTCACCTTCCAGGAATTAACTAGCTGCCTATCAGCCAATCTTCCTAATGAAAAGAAAGCGCCAGACAACTTTACGACAGTTATTAAGGCAATCTTTAACTCCATTGAACCTTTCCAGTTCAACTGCTTTCCCTCCATCTTACAACACTGTGGGTCTTATCTAGACTAAGCCATGCTTTGGGTCCCTATGCGGGGAAGAAGGCAGGATATAAATAAATAGGAGGAGGAGGAGGAGGAAGAGGAGAAGGAGAAGGAGGATGAATCGATTGGAATCAATGGGAGTTTGCCTTCAATCTTTTTCACACTGCACAATTATAGCACTTTGATTCCATTTTGTCATATCTCCATCCTATGGACTCTTGGCATTTGTAGTTTGTTGGAGCCATTTAGAATGATGTGCCAGGGAGCACTAGTGCCTCACCAAACTACAGATCCTAGGATTCCATAGGATGTGACCATGGCTGTAAAAGTGGAACGGATGCGTGAAAGAAAGCCTTATTGCATTACAAAAGTAAACTGATCGGCAGTGAGACAGAAGCGGCTTTCTGCTTCCCTCTCCGCATGCCCTCGAAGCACTTCCATTCTCCTTCCAGAGGGAGATGGTCATAAGAATGTGCCTTTTGCTCAACAGATTTTCCCAGCATGACAAAAGGCATGCTTTTATGACCCTCAGGAGGAGAATGGAAGTGCTTCGAGGGCATGCAGAGAGGTAAGCAGTGCTTCCATCTCACTGCCTCTTGGCTAACTTTTGCAATGCAGTAAGGCTCAGAGACCTCAGTCATAGCGGAGGCTGCTCCAGTGTTGCAGAAATAAAGCAGTTTAACACCACTTTAACTTCCATGGCTCAGTGCTATGGATTTGTTGGATTTATAGTTTGGTGAGGCACCAGAGTTCTCTGACAAGGAAGGCGAAACACAAAATTAGATCCCAGAATTCCATAGCACTGAGCCATGGCAGCTAAAAGTGGTGCCAAACTGCTCCGTTTCTGCAATGTGGGTGACGAGTTTTTTCAGACAAGTTTGCCCCAAACAGCAATAACGCAAAAATAAAGTGAATGGAAAATGGACAAAATCAACACTTTTTTACTTTTGGGAAGTTCTCGGAATTAAAAAGGTGCCAATTTTGTCCACTTTCCATTTGCCTTATTTTCGCATTATTGCTGTTTGGAAGAAACGTCATCCGAAAAACACCCCTAATTTGTGTTTTTTTCCTACTCTTAAATCTTGTTTCTGAGCGGGATTCATCTAGCGCAATAAGATCCTAAGACTGGGATGTTAATGGATTGAATTTAGTTTTCCTGGAACTATAAACAGAGGGAAACTTGGGTGGAATAGGTCATGCTTCTGGAACTATTTCTAATACAGTGCCATGTTTTCTCGGTCCCTAGTCTGCAAGACAAAATGGTTAAACCGGGACAACCCCAGCTCAACTGGAGACTACGAACTGGTTTATTATTTCAGGAAGGAATACCCCAATGCGATTTGCCCTAAGCCAATTGCGCTCGAGGTTCAAACCGTGGATGGTATCCCAGCTCAGCAGACAGGACAAAAATTTGCCCGGTGAGATTCCTCCGTTCTTTTTCTATCGGCTGGGTTTATGGATTCGGTACCTTAACGCTGATAGAGCAGAGTTCTCCATTGCATTTTCGCTCTTCAAACCTAACAATAGCAAGTGAAAATATTCATGTAGTGTTTCATATTCTTGCTCAGTAGCGATTTGGCACACTACTTTATTTTGCATGCAAATTATACTGTATGCAAAGAGAGGCCACTGTAAACCAACAGCAGCAGCAGCAGCAGCAGCAAAAACTGAATAGGCCACTCATGTTCAAATAAATGATCATCTACACTCTGGCAGGCCAGGGTTTGAATCCCTGCTCAGCCATGGAAACCCACAGGATGATATTGGTCAGTCACACTCTCACCCTCAGAGGATGCAATGGCAAACCGCCGTGGAAGAAACTTGCCAAGAAAACCCTGTGATAGATTCATCATAAGGTCGCCACAGGTTGGCAATGACTTAAAGGAACGCAACAAAAACAACATTCAAAGCCCAAGAATAAAGCAAAGCTAATAGACTTAAACTCACAATGAAAATGAGGTGGGAAATGGAATCTGCTTTTTATAGTCCCTCTTATCATCCCTGGCCTCATTCACACTTACAAATAAATTGGTTTGCCATCTGAATTGATGGATAGATTCAACAGCGGAGCATGGTTCCCACTACATTTGCCCCGATCGCATTCTTTCCCTGTAAATTAACCCACTTATGGTTCACATTCATGAATGAATTGGTTCAAAATAGACCCACTTCAGCTGGTCGAAGGGCAAATTTAAATCGATTCCGATCCACATCTGGTTCACACTTGCGCAGATTTGATTTATTCAAAAAGACGCAGACAACATCAGCATCAAAAAGACATGGGTTAAATGTATCTAGCGCATGGGCCCCTCACCGAATCTCTTCAGCGGCTCGATTTAAGTGGGAACCAGGTTCATTTGAACCGCTTCAAACCGAATTGTGATCTGGTTTAAAAGGTAGAGGGAATGAGGCCAGTGTATAATACCGGCTTTTGATATCTGAGCAATGTTTGCTGTTTATATGGCACTCCTTTGAGTCTCTAACAATCTCCTTTCTTCCCTGGTTCTTCTCCCATGTATAGGAACGATGTGGCCAATGGATTTGCTTGCATCAATGCTGACCAGGGGAAAGGAGGCTTCTGTTTCGACTATAAAGTGCGGTTCACCTGCCCACCTTCCTTTTGTTCAGGTGAGTGTTCAGGTCATAAAGCTGGGCTGTTTTACATTGTCCTCACCGAAAATGCCACTGTTTCCAGGCCATTATCAAGATGCCTGTCTACCTTTCTTCTCCATGCCACTTCTTCTTCCATGGCTTGGCTGGCATTGCTTCTAATATTTCCATTGTCCATATTTCTCACGATCCAAATTGAACACTCCAAGTGCAGTTATTTATTGTCGGCAATAGGAGCAAAGTGTCTGGATCTGGAGGAGTTTGGGATGCAAGATCCACACGACTCTTTAGCCATGAAAGAACTCTCTTTGGGGGAAGTCACATTTTGGCATTTCATATTAACTGGTCTCAATTCTGTGGTGGAATGAATGAATTCACAAACTCAAAAAGAAAAGCCTGACGTAATAATGACAATATTTATTATATATGTTGTACTAGGGACCATAAAACCTATAAATCAAGTTAAAAAGATGTTTTATATAGAGCATTGTTGGCCAGTTTGGAGTCGCAAATTGATCTGATGTACGCTGTCTGCAAAGTAAGTCCCATTGAGTTCAACTAGGTAAATGAATTTAGGGTTGACTGAATACCATTTGAGTTATTTTCTGCCACTGACTTCAAAACAGTTGTTTGGAACAAAGAGGTGAAGATAAAGCATTGAACTATAAGACGTCAGCAAGTTCCTCTCAGCAGCATCTGAATTGGCATTAATGGATTCTTGGAACATTGCAGCCTGAATCCTGTCCCAACTAGATTAGTCCCAATAAATCAATTATTAAATTATGAATCAATAGATATTTAAATCCCACTGATTCAGTGGGTCTACCTAATAGGACAACCAACAGACTTTAGGCCTCCATGCATCAATTAGTTTGTCCTGTGTCATTTGTATTATAAGCAACCATTTTGAAAGTGGACAGTATTAATACATATCATTGCAAGTGTCATTACTTTCCGCGTTCAGTTTTCCTCTGATCATACCACCATGTTCATACCATGTTTATACCCCTTGATCTCTGCATTAGATAATGGCCAAGGCAAACCAAACTGGTCTTTATGCCGGTAAAGCAAAATGTGATGAGTCCTGATTTATTTGCACACTGAATTTCTGTTCTCTTTACTTAAGGAGGTGGCCAAAAGCATCCAGTTACGAAGGAGGGTTCACCATAAACGTAGCAGCAAAGTCCAGACTTCAGCTAGCCATGAACACAGGCTGCTCCTCCTTGGAAGAGGATCTGATCCTTTTCTTCCCTTTGTGGCTGCTGCCTCGCTGTGGACGGTACATGAAAATGCAATAAAGTCTTCAATGCATGCCAAACTCTGCCTCGCTGTGTCTTTTCTCTTTGGATACACTGGACGTCTAGTGTCCAAATCTGCAAAGGCAGCGGGGAAAACAAACAAACAAACAAACAAAGTAAGAACTAAACCAATAGCGGTAGCTCTTCCACATCATAGAAATAAAGCAGTTTGACATTCCTTTAACTGCCATGGCTTCATCCCGTGGAATCTTGGGATGTGTAGTTTGGGGAAGTGTTAAGCCTGGTCTGTCAGAGCTCTTTTGGAGACCCACCAAACTACATTCCACCGGTTCCTTGGATAACAATTAGGATTGTCCATGGCATAATATTTCAAACGTGTGAACGCTCCCCCATTGAAACTAATGGGTTTTGAGATGATGCAGGGACTTAGCCAGGATTTTAGGAAGGGGGGGTCCAGACTAAGTGTCACCATTATAATGGGGCTTGGGTGCGGCAGCACAGCAGCACGCACCATTCATTTTTCTAATGGAGGGGGGAGTCCAGACCCCAAGCCCCCCCCCCCCCAGCTACGTCCCTGGATGATGCATTTTTCCCCATATGGAACGGATCCCCGCATATGGGGAGGTCCCACTATATTTTCCTTTTCTCTCCCTTAAATGATTAAAGATAAGATATTCTGCAAGATGATGTGACCATCGCTTGATGCTCTATATACAGTTTCGACTTTTTTAGTTTGGGGAAATGCTACAAGAATGGAGAATTTCTAATTCATCCATTCCACCGCAAAATCTAGACCAGCTAATTTGAAATGCCAAAATTTGACTTCCCCAAAACAGAGTTCGCTCGTGGTTAAAGCGTTGCGTGGATCTTGCAATCCAAACCCTGCCAGATCCAGACACTCTGTCTTACCACCCAAAAATATGGTTGTGAAAGTTGTGAGTTGTGAGATCTGAGAATATGATGGATTGTCATGGTTTCTAGGAAGAGTTCAGCCTTGATTTTCTCTAGGACCCATTTGCTTGTCTTCTTAGCGGTCTGTCGTATTCTCTGAACTTGCCTCCAGTATTTCCAATGGAGTGATTTTCTTTGTATCAGTGTCCAGCTTTTGCAACCATAGATAGAAATGGGAAATATGATGCCATGGACAATCCTAATTGTTACCTACTCACACCTAAAAGGTAGAATCATAGAATCATAGAGTTGGAAGAGACTGCAAGGGCCATCCAGTCCAACCCAAGTTGCGGAAATTAGCTTTTGTAAGAGGATTGGGTAACCTTTGTACCATTTCCACCAGTATATACCAGTACTAAAAGAGGATAATTCTAGGTTTGAGGGAATTAAGAAAGTTTTTATTTAGAAGAATGTCACATACATGTACATACAATAGCAATTCATACAGACACAGCATTCACAGCTAACCAAAATATGAAAATGAAAATGGATAGTAGACTTATAGGGACTTGCAGGGGATTTCGGCTCGTCCGATGAGCCGATCGCAGAAAGCTGGAACGGAATGGCTCAGATTGGGAGTTCTGGGTAACCTTGGGAAAGTCACATTCTCTCAGCCTCAGGCGATGGCCATGGCAACCCGCCTCTGAAGAAACCTGCCATGAAAACCCCAAGATAAAGTTGCCTTCGTTGTTTGTGGGTTTTTCAGGCTCTGTGGCCGTGTTCTAGAAGAGCTTATTCCTGACGTTTCGCCAGCATCTGTGGCTGGCATCTTCAGAGAATGCTGGCATGGAAGAGAGTCACCCAGTATATATATATACCCCACTCTCTTTTATGCCAGCATTCTCTGAAGATGCCAAGCACAGAGGCTGGCGAAACGTCCGGAATAAACTCTTCTAGAACATGGCCGCATAGCTTGGAACCACTCACAAAAAAACCACGGATGCCGGCCATGAAAGCCTTCGACTTACAAAGTTGCTTTAGGTTCACCATAACTTGGGGATGACTTGAAGGCTTGCAACAACGGCAGCCAAAATAAAATGGAATATACCACTATAACTGGGTAGCGTGAAAGGGCTTAGGCTCTATTCCAAACTTTCAAGGATCTATCCAAGTTGATTGGGGCAAAGGATCAGGTTTTGAAAACATAGACTTCTCAGTATGTGTGTGTGTGTGTGAGTGTGTGTGTATATATATCAAATGCAACAGCATGGTTTCACTGAGTCTACACTTTACTAGTCAAGATCCTTCCCACTAGTTAATATCAGTTCCAAAACCACAGACCTAAACCCAACATAGCAGGATTGGTTCTCCTCCAGCCAATAGGATGTTTTGCCAAGAAACCCTGAACTAGACACCCAGCTGATGTCACAATGACAAAATTTCACAGTGTCCTGCAAAGGTTTACCTTGCACCTGGGACTCACCTTCTGGAAAGGCCCAGAGATGGGAGAGAGGCAGCAAGAGTTGCTTGCTGGCCTGAGAAGAGAGTCAGAGAGAGGGAAATCAGAAAGGCAAGACTAGGGACAATTGGAAAAGGTAAGTTACTTATCCCCATCTAATACTATGGGAACCGTTTAAAATTCAACCTGAAGCCAGAGTAGGGTCCAATCACTAAGTCATCGGATCTGAAGGCAACCCAGGGATCATCTAGCATGACTTGCCCAGGGTCACCTAGGACTTTATCACACTAGCGAGATCCCGCGAGAAAACAGGAGTTAAGTTACATTCGAATTTAAACAGAACTTGCAAATTCGCAAAGTTTATCACAGTAATTGCTACTAAGACAAAAGGACGAGAAGTTAATCCGCAGTTAAAGCGGAGGAAACCAGCAGCTTTTTCAATTCAGTTTGTGCCGAATTGTGCCAAATTGAAAAAGCTACTGGTTTCCTCCGCTTTAACTGCGGATTAACTTGGCGTTCTTTCACGTTAACTGCGACGCCGTGTGATAAACTTTGGGCATCTCCGGGTTATCTTTGCATTATATCATGTTTAACTCCCATTTTCCTGCCGGATCTTGCTGGTTTGATAAACTTCCTAGTGGGTTTCATGGCCAAGCAAGGAACTGAACCCGGGTCTCCAGAGTTGCAGTCCAACATTCAAACCACTACTGCCACTGCCATTACATTCAGTGATGTATGGGATTTATGAATCATAGATAGCATTAGTATAAAAACATTACTAAGGACTATGGATGGTGAAGTATGGGAGAAGATCAATGGGGGGATGACACCATAAGTTACCACACTGGTTGACACCAGCCCTAGTGATGACACTACACTATAGTAATGAATGGCAACCCCCCCCCCCCCCCCACGATGTTGCATCCCATGGCCCCAAACAGGTTCAGCCCCTGGATAACTCCTTCAAAGTCTTCCACGGAAGCCACCAGGTACCACTAACTCTTCTCTCCGGCTCTCTTTCTTTTCCTTCTCTCGCCAGGCTTCACTTTTCATCTTGTCCGTTCCCTTCGTCAGCCGCCATGAGCTCCAGCTCCAGCCACAAAAAGGGGGAGCCTGCGATGCTCAAGCCCAGGCCTCTTGGCCTGAGAAAAGGTAGGTGAAAAGCCTAGAAGAATCCAGAGCTGAAACACCCCAAAATATATGAGGAGCGGCAGCAATGCACATAACGTACCCCCCTGTATTTCATCAGGCCAGGTGCTAATTTGCACTTTCTGGATCTTTGGTGTGGGAAGTAACACACAAAATACTTTTGTGTGGGTTTTTCGGGCTCTGTGGCCATGTTCTGTAAGAGTTTATTCCTGACGTTTCGCCAGCATCTGTGGCTGGCATCTTCAGAGAATGCTGGCATGGAAGAGACTGGGTTCTCTGCTTTTTTTCATCTGGTGGTCTTCATCCTTTCTTTGGTTTCAGGTCTAGCAGAAATGTACCAGGAAGAGCTGCTCTGTGATATCGTCCTTGTAGCCGATGGACAGAGGTTCCCTTGCCACAGGTAGGCCATGGGTTTTGGTTGAGTGGCACAGAGACCTATTGGCTTCCTATCTTACATTCCCAGATTTGTCTCCAGTTTATTTATTGTATGTTCTGTATCTGTATCAAGCAGTAGATAATAGGTACAGACCTGGGCCTGGAGAACTACAGCTATACTGGGGCTGGGGGGTAAAAACGTTGACCAGAAGTGCATCTGCACTGCACAGATACATCAGTTTCATGCCACTTTTTCATGCTGTGACTGTACCCTAAGGATTCCTCAGGTCTGTCAGTTGGTGAAGAACTTAAAAGGTGTCATGGTGCCCCAAGAAGAGGGACATCTTAGGAATTGTAGTTTGGGGGAGTGTTTAAATAGAGAACTCTATTCCAAACACTGATTCTGGCACTGGTGCATGCGTTGTTTCCTAAAAGTTTCTCTTCTCTTATTTCATTTGCATGCACATAGGCACACCATTATTCTCTGTGTTACCAATGTCCATGTAAGTCTTGTAGAAGTGCACCCAGAGAGAAGGCATTCCTGATGAATCAAAGTTCTATCTGAGGAACTTGGGAACTCAGTTTAGGTTTTTTCGGGAATAAGGGATGGAGGCCCCATGCGCTGCTGGTGCTCTTCCTCCACAGAAATCTCTTAAGAACATTGGAAGCTATTTTAAACTGACTCATCTAGCTCAGTACCGTCGACACCAACTGGCAGCATCTCTCTGGGTTTGGAGGCTCTTTCCATTGTTTCCTGAAGACCTGGGGGATTGAACTTGGGGTGTCTTACTTGTTCAAAGTTCTAGTACTCCCTGGATGGAGACACCAGAGTTTAAAGAAGCATGAGGCCTTTCTCTTGGGGGGCCACCCTGCGAGAGACCCTGTCTTCTCAATAGTCACAGGGATCCATCATCTCCATCCTCCATGTCTTTGGAAACCTCCTTTCCCCATGGCTGGAAGATTAGAGATCACAGGACCTAGTGTCAAGCTGCATTTGAACTCGGCATCCTGGAAATGGGCCTCTCTTTTCTCCTCTGCAGAGCATTGCTGGCAGCCGTCAGCCCCTACTTTCAGGACATTTTCATCAACAGCTGGAAAGAGTCTGATGGAAAAGAGATTCTGGTTCAGGACGTGGCTCCGTCGATCATCCAAAGCATTCTGAAATACATCTACACGGGGGACATAGAGCTCACTCCCGAGCTGACCCCCTTCTTCTTCGCAGGAGCCAGCAAGCTGCAGGTTGTTCCATTGCAAAACCTCTGCTGTAGGTAAGCCCCCATGCCATGCTTTGCCTGACTTCACTTTAGCTGCACATGCATGAGCATCATGTGCAAATGGCTCTAATACAGATGGCTGCAACCCATCCTTGTTTCCCTCAAGTGTAAGGCAACAAGTCCGAAGTGGACAAGTTGATGGATGCATATACACTGTGGAGATAATGCAGTTTGAGGCAGTAGCTCCATTCAATGGAATCCTGGGATTTGTAGTTTTACAAGGTTTCTAGTTGCCCCTGTCCAAGAGTGCTGGTGTCTCACAATATTCCAAGGCACTGTAGGATGGAGCCATGACAGTTTACGAGGTATCAATCTACATTATTTCTTCCTGTTTGAATGGAGTCTCTCCACAATAGTGGAAGCTGCAGTCTTCAAACTAGTTGTTGCACTTCACGTCCTTCTTGAAGGAACTTAAAATGCTTGAGGGAGAGAAGACATTATATAGTCTGCGTATGCACTGCAGAATTAATGCGCACTGCTTTAACATCCATGACTGAATGCTATGGACTCCTGGGCTTTATAATTCATTGTGGCCCCAGAGCTCTTTGACAGAGAGGCGAAATATCGGACAAACTACAAACCCCAGAATTCCATAGCATGGAGCCATGAGAGTTAAAACAATGTCGTTTTCTCAGCAGTGCAGGTGCTGCTATAAGGAGATAAGATGTTTGAGATAGTCTCAATATCCATCCTTCTCCTCTCTCCCTTTCCTTTTAGGTTCCTTGTTACAAACCTCTCTGTGCAGAATTGCTTTGAGATGTATTCCATGGCCCAAGTGCATAAGAGTCGGACCCTCCTTCACGAAACTGTACAGCTCCTCATCAGGAATTTCGACCAGGTTTTTGAGGCAGGCGGCTTCCTCCATCTGGAATTCAGCACGCTGCTCGCCCTGATATCCTCCAGTGACCTGGCTGTTGCTTCGGAGTACCAAGTCTACCAAGCTGTTCGGCGCTGGGTGCAAGGGCATCCTAGCTTGCGCGGACCCCTTCTTGGGCAACTAGTGCAGCACGTCCGTTTCCCGCTGTTGAGCCTGGAGGAGCAGTATGAACTTCAGAAGGACTTGGAGCAGCAGAAGGATCTCCACCTTACGTGGAAAATCCTGAATGGCGAGGAGAGGTTGCGTCAGAGCAAGGGGCTGAGAAGGGGGATGTACAAACCACACATTGCATTCATCGACACCCAGTTGTGCGAGTATCAAGAACTGGAGACCGAAGAAGCGTATATGGGCTGCTATGAGCCTCTGGCTGAACAGTGGGAGAAGCTTCCTGGCCTGCCGTCCGTGACCCATGCTTCTTGTGTTTCTGCAGGGGATAAGATTTATGTCTCCGGAGGTGTCTATCAGAGTGCTTATTCCACCTCTGTCCATGAGTTCAGTGCCTTCACAGGCCAGTGGCTGCAGCTCCCTTCCATGTCTCTGGCCCGGGCAGCACATGGCTTCCTCTTCCACAACCAGAAGCTCTATGTCCTCGGTGGTTGGCGCAAGTTCCAAAGCTTCCTCAACTTGGCCGAGAGTTTGGACCTGGCCACAGGGAGGTGGGACACCATTGCCAAGCTTCCATTTTCCCTGAGCCACCCGGCTACCAGTGTCTTCCGGGACAAGCTGTACCTGCTGGGAGGTGCGACGGGCTTATCGTCTCACTGGTTATTTCACCGAGGGATTCTGATCTACGACATCGGCTCCAGCGCATGGACCCAGGTGCCTCTGTCTATTGGCTTCTTTGCTGCAGGAGCTGTTGCTGGTGACCATGGGATCTATGTGATTGGGGGATATTCTGAGAAGAAAGCCAACCTGGGAGGGAAGCTGGCAGCTGACAACCGGCACAGCAGCCGGAGGTGCTTCTTTGTCAACGAAGCAGGCCACATGAGCCGCAGTTTTGCCATCCCCAGACTGCCCCGTGGGATTGCGAACGCAGGGGTGGTCTACTGTGGCAAAAGGATCTATGTGCTGGGTGGGGAGGATTTAGAACAGCGCTATAAAGTGATTTACCACTGGGAACCTGGAGAGCCCCGCTGGCATCGAGGCGCAAAGGAAATCCCAGTGCCCCGGGAAGGTATCAGCAGGTTCGCATGTGGGCTTCTCTTGCAACCCAAACCCCACATCCTTCAGCTTTTCCAGGTCACCTCTCTCGTCCCGACCGCAGCTATCTGCAAGTAGCTGATGGCCCGGGGCAGCCTTGCATTACCTTTAAAATATGTGGAAATCACTTGGGCGCTTGTAAATAAATTATAATAAAATTACAGATGGCCACCGCTGACCTCCTGGGAACCAGAGTCTTGCTATGCTATGTGTGGCAAGCCTAACAAATGAACAGAAAAGAGTAAAGGGGGAATGTGGCTTTGGTAGGGTGCTGCTATCTGCACTGCAGAGATAATCCAGTTTGACACCACTCTAACTGCCATGGCTCAATGCTATGGAATCCTGGGCCTTGTCGTTTGTTGTGGCACCAGTCTAAATGTCTCCCAAAACTACAGTTCCCAGACGTCCATAGCACTAAGCCATGGAAGTTGAAGCGGAGTCAACCTGGAGCATTTCTACAGTGCGGGTGCAGCCATAATCATCCTCTTCTCTATAGGTCCCGATCAGAGGCAACTTACTACTGAAGTAAATAGGACCCTGGCTCTATTTACCTGCAGAGAATGAGGTCTAAGAGATAGGCATCCAGCCTTGAAGGTAGAGTTGAAGAGTGACCATTCCTCCAGTCTATCTTATGTCCGAATGATTAATGTTCTGGATGCCTAGTGGTCTTTTTAGTACCATATAGTCTTTAAAACGAGATGAGCCAGTGTGGCATAGTCGTTGGAGTATTAGACTCTGCAGATCAGGGTTCGATTCCCAGCTTGGCCATGAAACCCAATGGATACTCTTGGGCAAGTCACACTCTCTCAGCCGCAGGGGAAGGCAAAGGCAAACCTCCTCTGAACAAATCTTGCCAAGAAAACCCCAGGATAGTTGCATCTTAGGGTCGCCGTAAGTCAGAAGTGAGTTGAAGGCACACAGAAAGAGCAACAAGAACAACAAGAAGCAGAATGTGGCATTGTGTGAATGGTTTCTTGATGCAAGATGATGGCTTTGCTGTCCCTCCTCCAATGGAGCAGGGCGTCCCTTACTATATCAATTCACTTGTTTTAAGTATTGTTCATTGTTTCTTTGTTAGTGAGCTTTTAAAAAATTACCATCAGCTTTGCATCTAATATTACCATATTCATAACATGAGAGTTAGCAAAGAACTCTCTGTTTCGACTGGTTGAGTGAGCACTTTGAATATATTATACTCTCCTATGCAGACAAGCCAAAAAGAAAAAAGACGTCGAAGGATTTCATGGTTGTCATCTATGGTTTTTTGAGGGTTGGGGGGGGGGGCTCCGTGGCCATGTTCTAGAAGAGTTTATTCCTGACATTTTGCCACCATCTGTGGCTGGCATCTTCAGAGAAGGCCATTCGTCTTCTCTGAAGATGCCAGCCACAGACGGAGGCAAAACGTCAGGAATAAACTCTTCTAGAACATGGCCATGGAGCCCGAAACACCCACAAAAAACTACAATTTACAGAATGGAAACAGAGAGCAAATTATTGAACCCTGCAACCACAGGCTTCCCGCTTAATTCTCGTTCTAAGCTTTTTAAGCTCATGGTTATCTGGGTCCACCATCAGCCCATATTCTGTGGTCTTCCAGGCGTCCTCATAGTGGCTCATGGCAAAACAAGATTCGGCCGTTTTGAGGAATGCTTTGGACAGTCTTTCTCTATCGTGACCAGTTGGTATATTGGCCAGAGTCAAGGACTCTTCCAGTTCAAAGGCTTTCATATACTGCCCAACTGCCAGTTCCTCCTCCGAAATGGACAAGAGCATATGGCCTTGGAAGCAATAGTCTTTCACTCGAGTCCTCGGTGCATTCGTCCCATGGTTTTGGACAATGCTCATGTCCTTCAAGGCTGCCTTGTAGTCCTTTAGGTAGGCTAGGCAAGCAGCGCGCTGGCGAAGATATCGAGGGTTACTCTTGCTTGCCAAGATAGCCAGTGAATAGTAGCCAACAGCCTTTGCATGGCATTGCTTCTTCGCCAATGCATTTCCTTCTTTGGATGCGACCTATGGATAGGGAAAAAAAGTTAGTTATCCCGATCCAAATTGGTTCTTTTCCTTGAAGTCAGACCGATTCCATTTGAGACTCATAAACCATGGAAGAATCCATTGGATCCTATGTAGATCCATGATACTTTCCTTTTAAATTAATAATATAATATAATATAATATGCGCATATATATATATATATATATAATAATTCATATGGAGAGGAGGGTGCACCACGTTTATTAACGTGGGGGAGCCCTTTCCGGACCCCCCCCCCCCACGTAAAGAAAAAACATGTATTCTTGAGCCCCATTGAAAGTAATGGGGCCTGTGCATGTGGCTGCAGCGTGGCAGTGTGGTGGTGAGGCAGTGCGCGTGCACCACAGGCATGTGCCCCATTAATCTAAGTGGGACGCACCACCCACTGTGCCCCGTGTGCTCCTGCGCAACTTTCAGCATATGCTGAAAGCCACATATAGTGCATATGACGTGGGCGCACTGTGTGTGTGTGTGTGTGTGTGTGTGTGTGTGTGTGTGTGTGTGTGCATTATTTATTGATAATTTCCAAGACAAACACATACATACATATGTAGAGAGATGTTGTAGCACCTTTGAGACTAACCAAAGAAAGAAGTTGGCAGCATGAGCTTTTCTAGACTTAAGTCTATTCCCTCAGATGCATTTGGTGAAGCGGAAGTCCAGGGACAGACCCTGGTGTGTGTGTGTGAGAATGTCGATTCAAATTCAAAATCTTTTGTGCATGGAAATGAAGTGACAAGCTTCCATTGTGGAGACACTTTAGGTGTTCCAGCATGGAATAAAGATACTCCATGGGAGCAAATACTTGGCAGTAAAGGAAGCTGGAGACTGACCTGAGCAAGGTTTTCTCTCTGCTTGAGGTCTAAGAAGTTGAGAAGATATCCTAGTTCTTCATAGTTCTGTGTGGCTAAACTTGCCAAAACGTGGGCTGCGCTGGTCATGTTTCTCTCCTTGGCATGAAGCAAGCCAAAGCGCAAATTGGTGGCATCATCGGGCACCCTCTCCCCAAATGTCTCCTCAAGGTAAGTCAACGCTTCTTTGTGTCTCCCTGCCAATAAGTATCAACAAATACCAAAAGATCAATTCTCTTTTAGACGTTATCTCATCTCCTTCTTCTTTGGAGGTTTTCAAAAGGAGGCTGGATGGGAGTTTGAACTGGATTATTATTATTATTATTATTATTATTATTATTATTATTATTAGTATTTATATCCCGCCTCTCTATGATTATATAATGGGTTATTATATATATGTATATATCCAAATTGGGGAAATTAAGGGAATGTTTTATGGGAAAGGCAGGATACAAATAATTAAATTATTATTATTATTATTATTATTATTATTATTATTATTATTATTATATTTGTATCCAATTTACTTCAATTCAGAGATGAAAATCCAGAAAACCAAATCAACAAACATGTTCCTTTATTACAAAATTCATATTGTACTATACATTCCTTATCAGGTTATATATTAACTTATACAGTTGGCCCTCTCCTTACGTGGGGGATCCGTTCTGCATCCTGCTGTGTAAGACGAATTCCATCTATGCAAACATAGAAACAATGGGGCTCATGCACGGTGGTGCAGCGGCGTGGCGGTGCGCAGGGTGCCACGGGCGCGCACCCCATTCAATTGAATGGAATGCACCGCCCCTTCCACCCTGCGCGCTCGCCACGGCTTGAGCATGTACGCTCAAGACCGCGTGTGGTGCGCCCGCATATGGAGTGGGCGCGCTGTATTATAAGGTCATTTTGAATATTGATCCTGTCCCTTAAGGTATTAGTTACCCCTCTATATTTGTTGCAACCTGCAACTTGGATAAGCATGCCTTCTATTCAAACATCCAAGTCATGTTGGCTATAAGCCATAATCAATACGCAGAAATGAAGGACGTTGATAATACAATTAATAACGCAAGGGAGAAAACTGTTACCATCAGCAGCTAAAAGGTCCACATAGAGGATGTGACTTTTCGTGTCCTTGCTGTTTATTTTCACAAGCGATTCTGCAACAATGGCACAGTCCTTCAGAGTCTCTCCACGGCAGGGCTCTTTGCAAGCATCATGTTCGGACAGTGCATCCCGGCAGTGAGAAAACAAGCACCGGTGGATCAGCGCTTGGGCTTGTGGCTTTAGCGAGAGGATTTCAGCAACGGCCAAAACTGGGTCGGCTTTGATGGCCGCAGTCAGATCGCGCACAGCTTCCTATGTGAATAAAACAAAAGCCAATGATAAAACGTCGATAAAAGAGAACATGATGCGTGTTAGCATCATCTGTGCTGCTAAGGAAAGGATCATTTTGCGCCTCCTACTCCGTTTGGTGATAATGGGGTTTTGGAAAGAGAAACCTGGAAATCAGCAAATATTTGTGGCCTGTATCAATCCGAAGCAAAACTAAAACACAGAAAACTAGAATACCTAATGATTGAGTAGCTTTGTGATTCTCACACAGTGTTTTGACTCATCAAAATGTTGTAGGACACATTGATGCTGCAGAAATAATGCAGTTTGATGCCGCTTTAACTGCCATGGCTCAATACTGTGGCATCCTGGGAACTGTAGTTTGTTGTGGAACCAGAGCTCTGTGACATAGAAGGCTAAGTAGCTCACAAAACTACATCCCCATAGTTTGCTTTGGGGAAACATGAGAAAACAATAGCTGCCTTGACTTACAATTACAAACGTTTGATTGAACACACAGCAATTCAAGGACAGACTTGGGCCCCATTCCCACTTACAGATAAATCGGTGTGCGATCCAAATCGATGGATCGATTCAACGTCGGAGTGCGATTCCCACTACATTTGCCCTAATTGCATTTTCTGTCATTTTTTTGGCATCAAAATAACCCACTTGTGGTTCACTTTCACAATGAATCGATTCAAAATGATTTGGTTCCAACAGGCCAAAGGGCAAATTTCAATCGATTCCGATCCACTTGTGGTTCAAACTTGCGCAGAATCGGGGGAAAAATCAGCGTCAAAAATATGCGGGTTAAATGGGTCTGGCGCATGGCCCTCCTTGCCAAATAGCTTCAGCGATTCAGACTAAGTGGGAACCAGGGTTGTTTGAACTGCTTTGAACCAAATTGTGATCCAGTTTAAAAGGTAGTGGGAATCAGGCCTTGCAAGAGCTACATAGAGCCGCTGGATGATGGCGATGATGAAGATAATGACAATGATGAAAGCTGAATCCTACCTTTTCCTGGTTCAGGGTTAAATGAATGAATCCTTTCCCACAAAGAGCCTGAGCATTTGTAGGATCTTCTTTCAAGACCACATTGAAATCGAAGATAGCTGTCTTCTTTTGGCCAAGCTGTCCATAACAACGGGCTCGGGCAAGAAGGGAATCCACAGCAAAACCACCTTGATAAGAAAAGGAGGGAGGAAAAACCCTAAATTCAGACAAATACTCTCTTTATTGAGCCATTGCTGACCTTCAAATGATATTTGCTTTCATGGCTCTTGCAGATGTGGAAGACCTATTAATGATTCCCAATCTCTGGTCCTCCAGATGTTTTGGACTTCAGCTCCCAGAAATATCAATTATCTTGGTCAATGGTCTGGAATCCTGGGAGCTGAAGTCCAAAACACCTGGAAAGCCACAGTTTGGGAATCACTGTGGTAACATGATCAAGCCAGACAAAGATCCATGGAATCCAGTGGGTTTTCCAATAGAGAGAATGAATGAACCCTTTCCGCAGTTTGGGATGGGGAGATAAGATGGGCCATTGGCTCAATTGTTCCTATGCACCCTTTTCGGTGTCGTGAAACTCTGGTTTACTGGGGACTGGTTTAATTTGGATCCAAATCTAAAGTGCTTGCAAGGATTTGAATTACCTGTCAAGGTTTGCACAGGTATCTGAAAGCAGAGGAAGAAAGCTTTCCAAACATAAAGGTAAGAGGGGACTAGTTTGACATATCAGTTACATATCGATCACTCTCCATCTTTTTGCTGGAAGATAATATTTGTAGCGTCTTACCAGCGGCAGAGATGGCAAAGGAAAGGTAGACGATGGCTTCTTTGATGTAGTCCACACCTTGCTTATGCTTCAGGACAGTCAAAGCCCTTGAATGGCAGTGCCTTTGCATTAAGGTCCGGTCTTCGTCTTTCAAAATTTTCACCAGAACAAAGAAGCTGGATATCTCTCCAGTTTGGGCAATCTTCTTCAAAAACTTTAGGGAGGCAAAGGCAGATAGAAGATGAATTAAGACATTGCACCCCCACCAGATTCTGGAATAACATTGATTTTAATTTGAGAGGACGGTCACTGTGCCATAGTCATTATTATTTATTAGAGGCGGTTATGTGAACTCAGTCCTGAAGGTTCTCTGGATGGATCCCTGCTTTTGCCATGCCTTCTTCCAGTGTTGCCTCTGATGCAACTGAGCCATCCTAGTGTGATTCTCAATTTGGGCAATATTGCCCCCTTGGGGTGGTAGAAAGACCCAGAGGGATGGTGAAGAAAAAGATGGCAGCAGGGGGCATTAGGAGGACATCAGAACTAATGCCCAATACAGGTGGGTGGGAAGCGGCGTGCTGGTGCCGATTCTAGGGTTCGGGAGTGCGCACCAACCGCACACTCCCAAACCTTAGTCTGTACGGATGCCACCATCATGGCGGCCTCCTGACCCCATGGGGCTGCCATGATGACGCAAGTGTGCCACCGCATCCATACATTGGGATGCCACGCTTGCATCATTGACGTGGCACAGTGTGCTAATGGCACATTGATGGTGGTGCCTGCGCCGCCAAATACAACCTGTTTTTTCCAGGTTCTTTTTGATGCAGACGGAGCCCGTGCAGTTTGGCTGCTGCAGACTCTCTCGGGAGCAAAAACAGGTGGCTCCAGACTGGCTTTTTGGGGTGGTCTGTTGAGCCCCCATGTAAACATTTTTTAACCAAATCCTAAAGAAAAAATTTAAGTGAGGAGGAGGGGGCCCTGGAAGACATTGTCCTGGCTCCAACAAGGACTCCACAAGTGGAAGAGGGGAAGGAGATAGCACCATTTTGCCCTTCTGTCTCGGGCAGCAAAATGTCTTGGACCAGGGCAGTTGGGTTGGTGCTTTTCTCTGCCCAACACAGGTCCAGACTCAGACCTTTGGTTGTGCACAGAAAAACCTCCACAAGCAAAGTACCCTGTCAAGGCCTCATTTCCACTACCTTTTAAATCGGACCGTGAATCGGGTTAGAATCATAGAATCAGAATCACAGAGTTGGATGATACCACAAGGACCATCCAGTCCAACCCCATTCTGCCATGCAGGAACTCTCAGTCAAAGCATCCCCAACAGATGGCCATCCAGCCTCTGCTTAAAGGGTTGAACCGGTTCAAACACCCCTGGTTCCCACTTAATCCAAATCGCTGAAGCGTTTCCAAGGGGGGGGGGTGTCTTGCGTTAGACCCATTTAACCTGTGTCTTTTTTGATGGTGATTTTTTTCTGCTTCTTTTTCGATAAATCGAATCTGTGCAAGTGTGAATCACATGCAGATTGGAATCAATTTACAATTGCCCTTTGGCTGGCTGGAGCGGGTCCATTTTTAATCGATCCATGCCTGAATGTGAACCACAAGTGGATTATTTTGGAGGAAAAAATGTGACCAGGATAAATGTGGAGGGGAAAAATGTGATTGGGACAAATGTAGTGGGAACCATGCTCCGCTGTCGAACCAATCCATCGATTCGGATCGCACACCAATTTATCTGTGGGAATGGGGCCCAAGTCTCTTCAGAACCTCAGGTGGCCAAAAATCTTCCTCTTGTGGCCTCTTCCTCTTCCCATCCAAATGGGAAGAGAAACTGGGCCAAGCATCCTTCTCCAGTTCCCAATTGCTGGCGGAGATCCATCTTCTCACCCATAGAGAGCCCCCTCTGCTTAATGATACCCTGGCCAACGCATCCCACCACTATCAGCTTTCTGCCCAAAAATCATATCAAGATTCTGGTGGATATCTAATGTTTTGCATAGCTATGTGTAGACCACATACTACTTGACATAACTATTTTTCCCACTGCTCACCTGGTTACAGTCATATACAAAACCTTTCTTCAACTGGAGCAGGGCCAGCCTAGCTAGGATAGCAGATTTCTGTGATGTTTTGGAGAGCTCCACTAGAAGAATCTTCTGGGCATCGTTCATTTGATCCATCCGATACAGAGCATCAGCACATAAGATCCGAGATGCTTCACTGGAAGCATCTAGGTCCAACAGGAGAAAAGCCAGCTGGTGAGCCGCAGATGCATTCCTGAATAAAGCAAAAAGAAAGAAGACTCTGGTCAGAACATAAATGGGATCTTGTAGCACCTTTGAAATTAACTGAAAAGAAGAAGCTGGTAGCATGAGCTTTCATAGACTTGAGCCTCCTTCCTGAGATACATGGGATGGAGCGGAGAGTCTAGAGACAGACCTATCTAAGTCGGTTGTGTGTGTGAGAATGTCAGTTGAAATTCAAAACCTTATGGGTATAGATCTAAGGGGACAAGTTCAGTTTTAATGATGGTCTTTGGAGGACAGATGCAAAGGAAGGATGTTGCCTAAAGCCAAAGAAACACTGTCAAAGGGGGCAATGGCAAGTTCCTTCTGAAGAACCAAGAAAACCCCATGATAGGGTCTCCTTAGGCTCATCATAAGTCAGGAACGACTTGGAGGCACACAACATCTACAACAAAAGCTGAATTAAGACAACATTTGAATAAAACATGATAATTTATCATTATCACAATCCATTCACTACACAATTGACTCACCTGTCTTTAATCATTGGCCCACCAAAGCATTACCTACCCTTCTTTCATCTGGAATCCATTCAGCATATTTATTGCATTGCTTTGGAGAGCTGAGCTGCTGCTTGCGTTCTGTTTCCTTTCAAGGATCTTCTGTGCTTCCTCTTGGAGAACAACCAAAAGGAAGCCTCTTTGGTTCCATGGTATGTAGGCCTTGATCACAAAGCTGGTTTCCTTGAATCTAAGCCTACAGGCAGTGATATAGTCTAGGGCTGTAAAGTAAGTGCTTCCCTCCCAAGCCCGGATCAGGCCACGGCCGCAAAGCGCCTTGATGCAGCTGATGGGATGCGGAGAGCTGTGCTCTATGATCTTTTGGAAATCCTGGAGGGCCTCTTGACACCTTTTGGCATGAAGATGACAGAAACCTCGCAGGGCGAGAATGGTGTTGTGGTACGTCTCCTGCTCAGAATCCAGAAGAGCATTACAAATGTCCAAGGTGCTCTTGATGTCGCCCTCCAAGATGTAACAGTCGGCCAGCCGCACATTGAGTTCACGCCTTGCCGCTGGAGAAATCTGAATGAGGAAATGAAGGGTGGAGATGACTGCGGAGAGCAGCCCCTTGTTGCCATCGCTTCGGACTTCAAGCCTGGTACGGACGGCTTCTCTGTAGGATGCAAACCCTTCCTCCAGGGCTGCTCTGGAGATTTTTTGTATACTCTCAATGTCTGCAGCAGAGAAAAGCTCCTCAAACCACCTCTTTGCCAAGCTGGGGCTAAACTCAAAGGCTGCTGTCAAGTCCTGCATTAATTCTGGCACTCGCCCACCTAGAGAAAAGTACGCAGCTGCCCTGCCTATAAGAAGACCAGGCGCTCTGTCGTCCCAGGTTGCACCATTGGCTGACAACACATCCAAAGCCTTACTGTAAATAGACACACACTCCTTATATTGTTGTTTTTCAAACAGGTGAGCTGCTTGAACCTGGCGGACACGGATGTCCTCTGGTACTAAGGTAGCCAGAAAGTCATAGCAAGTGCTTTGCCAGTTTTGTAGGGTGCAGTGACCATTTAACCCAAGTGAGATGAAGTCAAAGCAGGCATGGACGACCTGCTGCAAGTGCTCCTTTTGCCGACTGCTTATGAACTCTAGCGTCTTCTCTCGATGTTTTGTAAAGGTATAGAGATAGTCCATGAGGCCATTTTGAGAGTGTGTCCTCAGCAGCACCAAGGCCAAAGCCCTAGTGAGGACCAACTCCACGCAATGGTGGGTGCCAACCAGAGAGTTACACTGACTCACCACTTCCTCGTAGCGGCCCAGTTTCAGCAAAGCTTCCATCTTGTACAGAGAGGCGACCATGTTGTTGGGGTTGAGGGTGGAGAGGAAAATGGCCGCGATCCCAACGCTGAGCATCGGGGTATTTGGAATGACGCACTGAACCTGGGGAATGGGGCCTCCGTCTTGGCACCATCTCTCCAAAACGGCGATTACTCTTGCGCCAGATTCTTCTCCGAGGGATGCCACCTTTTCAATGGCTATCTGACCATTGCAGCTGAATGCAGCTGTATAGAAAGCGGTGGCCAAGGAGAGTTCATTGACAATTAACCGTTGGTCCCCTTCTTTACAGAGATACATGGCCTGATCTGTGGA
>NC_056528.1:7628472-7641917 GCF_019175285.1 Sceloporus undulatus | reverse complement strand
TGTCAAGTTGAGCATAGAAACCGTTTTATCGCCGGCTTTCATTTCTAATTCATTTCCAAAGCTGTTTTTGTTTTTAAATTTAAAAAAATGAGAAGAAGATAATTAAAAATTAGGTTGAGGGAATCGTACGGTTGACTGTCTTATCAAAAACCATTAAGATATTTCAGAATAGGAAGCTTGGTTGATGTGGTGGTTTAAGCACTGGACTATGAAATCTACTACTATTGGACTATGAAATTGGTAAATATATTGTCCCATTGTTTTCACCATGTATATTGGAACTCCTTTTAGTTTGCAAAAAGATCTCTTTAGGAATGAAGAAGGAAAAGAAGCTCTGCTACTCTGATTTAAAGTGGGAAATGTGCATCATCCACTTGCACATGAACAGCCCAACACCAGTCTGGAAATGCGGGACAGCAAGGCTACATACAGAAGCGGTTTGGAGCATGCACCCTAGGACCAGCCATTGGTGCCATTGCTTGCCATATGTGTTGTTTGTTTCAGTGCGCATACACAACTGTGGCTTCTTGCCACCATCCAGCTATCCCACACCCCATGATGTGACAGTACTACACACAGGAAAGGTTCCCGATAATACAGTGGATGCAAGTGCAACATCCACAAACCAGGCAGTTCAACCGGGCAGATATAAGGTGAAATGGGGAGAAAGGGGGCATGCAATTGGCGGTGACTGGTGGTGTGTTTGTGTGATGGTGCATGCATGGTGGGAAGGCGGGGGAAAATAATCCAATGGTGCATGCACACTCATCATTAATGTATTTATGGTCTTTGACCAAAGTACACTGCACATGGATGTTTGGGCCGCATTCGAAGCTGGCTGTGCAGAATCCACCTTCAGAAAACCCAGGATTGAGCTACTTTTTCCTGCTTATATGCTCAGTCCCATTATCGTCACATATTTCCCAGATATAGACTGGAGTGGCAGGAGAAAGGGGGAGATTTGCATCAGGAATGAAAGACTATAGACCTCCTTCTATTAACCCGCTCTTTCTTCCTTCTATTGGCAACTGTCAAAAATAAGAACTTGGAAACTCACCTGCTATAACAGTCTTGGGTGGGGACAAGGAAAGCATGCTGGTCTGATCCTGAATCCACTGGAGACAATGAATGCCGGTGAAGGCTGTGTTTTCACTTTGGTGCTCCATGCACTCTGCAGATTCCGTGAGCAGAAAGCCACAGAAAAGACAAAAGCGGCAGCAGTTCAATCTGCTGCATGCCTGTTTCCCAGGAGACAGTAAACAGTAGGCTTGCCTGTTTAGTCCCAGAGAAGAAAAACGATGCACGTTCTTGGGCCTTTAACCAGAGGAGCTATGGCAGAGAACAGCAGCGTTATTAGATGGGTGCAGTGGGCATGGACCACACCAGGTGACACCTTAGAATCATAGAATAGAATCAGAATTGTAGAGTTGGAAGAGACCCCAAGGGCCATCTAGTCCAACCCCATTCTGCTATGCAGAAACTCTCTATCAAAGCATCCCCAACAGATGGCCATCCAGCCTCTATTTAAAGACCTCCAAAGAAGGAGACTCCATCACTTTCCAATGAAGCATCTTCCAATGTTGAACAATTCTTACTGTCAGCAAGTTCCTCCTAATGTTGAGCTGGAATCTCTTTTCCTGGAGCTTGTATCCATTGCTCCGGGTCCTAGTCTCTGGAGCAGCAGAAAACAAGCTTGCTCCCTCCGCAATATGACATCCCTTCAAGTATTTAAATAGGGCTATCATATCCCCTCTTAACCTTCTCTTCTCCAGGCTAAACATCCCCAGCTCCCTCAGTTCTTCCTCATAGGGCTTCATGGTTTTCAGACCCTTCACCATTTTAGTCACCCTCCTTTGGACATGCTCCAGTTTCTCCACATCCTTTTTGAATCGTGTTGCCCAGAACTGGACACAATATTCCTGGTGAGGCCTGACCAAAGCAGAATAGAGTGGCACTATTCCTTCCCTTGATCTAGACACTATACTTTTATTGATGCAGCCCAAAATCACATTGGCTTTTTTAGCTGCCACATAACTCATGTTCAACTTGTGATCTACTTGGACTCCTGGATCCCTTTTACATGTCGTCAAAGTGGAGGTGACACCACTGATCCGCAAACATCTACCTTTTACAAGAAACGGGTTGTGGCATTCCCCTGTGTTAAAGTGCTGAAGCAATGCCAATAATCAAATATAATAACAACACAAAGAGGTTGAAAACAGCATATAAATATAGCTAAGAAGCAGAACACAAAGCGACAGCAGAATGATACTGAAAACTTACCTTACCTCCCTAGAGCTTTTGTGGAGCCCAGACGACAGAATTTACTCATTTTTCCTTCTTGACTTAAATGCATTGCATTCGGAGAGGGGCAAATATCTCCCAAACTGGATTCGAAAGCAACACGAGAAAGAGAAACAGCAGAGAATTGTAGAAGAAAGAGAAGCACAGACCTCCTTGAACCTTAATGAAATATTAAAGCCCATCCCAGGTCTTCCTTTGGATACAGTGCAGTCTATGAATTTTTTAAAAGGAGGAGGCGCACAAGTGGAACAATACCTGTCACACCAACCTTTTCCTAACATGGAGGTTGCTTTTCTTATCCATTGGTTTCAAGACTGGATTGTCATTATACTTATACAATGCACCCGTGTCTTCTGCAGATGCATTTTACGCGGCTTCCAGCTTATGCAGAAGCCGCTCGGGGAGGGAAACAATGGCGTGCGTGCCCATGGTGCACAAGCACCGCTCTGCCACATGCACGAGCCCCACTATTTCCTATGGGGCTCGAGCATAGGCGGATTTTCCCTTATGCGGGAAGATCTGGAACGGATCACCCGGGTAAGGAGAGGGCCCACTGTACAGTCAGCCTTCCACATCCATGGATTTTTTATCCACGGATTCAAGCATCCACGGATTGAACATATTTTAAAAATATATACGTTCTCATAAGCAAACCTTGATTCTGCCATTTAATGCAAGGGACACCGACTTACTATGCCATTATATTTAATGAGACTTGAGTATCCACGGATTTTGGTATCCATGGCGGGGTCCTGAAACCAAAACCCCAGCAGATACCAAGGGCCCACTGCATATATATATTAAAAACCAAAGGGCCAGTGCTCTCTTGGCCTGAACTTAGAGAAGTCAGTTTTGATGCAACCTGCTGCAGAAGACTGTGCATGAATAGTCAGGATGCTCTTCATATGGTTTAGTTGGAATCCTCAGGTTCTTGTTAAGGTTTAGGGGGGAAGACCTGTTTGAGAGTGGAATAGGCTGCCTTGGAGAGTGGTGGAGTTTCCTTCTTTGGAGTATTTTAAACAGAGGCTGGATGGCCATCCATCAGGGGTGCTTTGATTCTGTGTTCCTGCATGGCAAGGGGTTGGACTGGATGGCCCTTGGGGTGATTCTATCCAATGATTCTATGGCCCGATATAGACGAGCAAAAGCACCGTCCTGGGGCCAGTTTAAGGGCTCTGTAGGTCTGGGCATCCATATGTGACCAGCCCTAATAGCGGCCCCCATGTGCCATCTTGCCATGGCCCCACCCACATGGGGCACACAACAATGACACATGGGCATCCACATGCCGAAATGACAGTCACTGGAAGCAGCGGTGTCAGGGCACCCGAGCGCCATTATGGCACTTCTAAAAAGAAGCCATTCTATATGGCTTCTTTTAAAGGAGTGCGGCGGTGCTGTGCGGTTCAGTTGACGCAGCACCAACAAGGAGCAAAAATGGGTGTGGAGCCACCCGTCTGTATCCTCCCTTAAGATACTATAATTTTATGATATAGCATTGCTGATTTGTCAGGATTCAAAGAATAGATAACCAGCCACCAAATAAGTTGAATAGATAACCGGCCACCAAATACATTGAACCTGTTGTTCCCTGATTTCTGCGACAGCCATTGTTGATTTGCTTATTATTCTAAGGTATGTTTTCATCTGTAAACTGTTTAATTGTATTTTAGGGTGAGTGGGTTATTGGGATACAGGGTGCATATTATGTTTAAACCGCCCCAGTTGTGTTGCACAAAGAGGCAGGATGTAAATAAATGTTGTTGTTGTTGTTGTTGTTGTTATTATTATTATTATTATTATTAAGAAATATTGTCAGTTTTGTTCTGGAGAGGAAAAACAACCCTGGAGCAAAACCTTTCGGTCAAATGCAGGGGTTATTCACACTGTGAAAATAATCCAGGTTGAATCTCTGTCGTTCACACATATCCCAAATGCACCCAATTCAATTGAGGAGGACTGCCCAAAAACCCATTTAAATCTGGGATAATCGATATTGGGGTTTCTGTTGAGTTTTAAAGAAAAAGATCCGTATTGTCGGTAGCATTAAAAACCGATGCAAATAGACCTGGGATAAAATGCTGCATGCCTTGAATGTGTTCCAAATGCATTTGCATCATTGACTCCATCTTTATACAAATGCTTGCACCCGGGAGCAGCCCAACTTGCAGAGGTGCGCATCGACGTGTTTCCATAGTGCAAATAACAAACCTGGGATGTGTGAGTGAGAATATTTGCATCGTTGGGCCATAAAAATTATGTCTGAATGACCCCTGTAGTGAAAACATCAGGAAGGAAAAAACAGAGAGAGAGAAAGCAAACAGAATACAGTTAAAAGCAAATTTTGCATGTTATTTTCATGCTCAGGGGTCTTAGAAAAACACTCCCTTTCCGATCCCATTAATCTAACGCTCGCTCATATATCAAAGCGTAGAGCGTTTGCTTGTAAAAATGATTAAGCTGCTAATTAAGCTGTTTATAACTTGTTTCCCTGGTTGCTAATGATAATTAACATGCAAATGAGCAGAGGGAAGAGAAGCACAGGGGTCCTCAGTTCATTACGAAGTTAATTACTGTTTGCATACTTAAACGTTACAGTTATAAATGGTGGCATTTAATGTAATGGGCAAGCCGATAATTATGCCGGCGACATTTTGAAAATTCATTTTCGTGCGGCGCAATTTCCCCCCTCCGATTCCGGGCTGTTAATGTCTTTATGCTCGGTTGATAAACTTAGTTCAAAAACTAATGCGCACTGCGCATACCAGTGTGTAATCAAAATACATTATTATTTTTAGAGCATTTTCCTTTTTTTTGCAGCCCTGGTTTTCGAGGAACAGGGAACGGCAGCAGAGAGCGAAGGATCGAAAAAGAAATTGTAACGAAAAAGCGTGACGAAGTGAAATATTGTAGTATTGCGGCTATAGGGGTGAAAAATAGGAATTTCCCCCTCTAATAAGAGTGCTGCCCCATGAATTTATTCCTTCAGCTCCAAATTTTGAGCATTAAAAACATTGTTTAGCACTTAGATACAGTTTAGGATTGCGAAGGAAAAGGCCGGTTGATAGAATCATAGACTCATAGAATCATAGAATCACAGACCAAAGGAATGGAAATGCAGCAAATCTCAGTTTGAACGAATTTCGTCACCTCACTCTCTGCAATGGTCGAAATTTTGGGATTGATTTATTGGGATGCAGAATTCTTATTTGGAGTGGCAATGTAATAATAATAATAATAATAATAATAATAATAATAATAATGTGAAGTCGAAGGCTTTCATGGCCAGCATCCATAGTTTTCTGTGGGTTTTTGGGGCTATGTGGCCATGTACTAGAAGAGTTTATTCTTGACGTTGCGCCAGCATCTGTACCCTGCCTCTCCCAGCGGAACAAGGCGGCTTACATAGGCCCCATACAGACAGGCCACAATAATCGGGTCACTTTGGAGGTATGCTGTTTAAATGATGCATGTGTCCTAAATGTCCGGAAGCCATGCCAAAGCCACTGTCCAGTCCTAGCAGCTTTAGCGCAGCTTCCGGACTCTTAGGACGCATGCATCATTTAAACAGCATACCTCCAAAGTGACCCGAAGAAGATTTACTTTGGCCTGCCTGTATGGGGCCTTTGAAACACATAATACAACATAATGATCATTATAAATGAAAAGACATAAATGTAAACCCCCTCGATCCCCTTAAAACAACCCAAAAAACTTATATATATATATATATATATATTGCAGCCTCTATAGTTATTCCAGCCATGTGTGTTGTTTCGAGCATTGGACTACAACTCCGGAGAACATGGTTCGAATTCTGGCTCATCCGTGGAAACCACCTTAGTGAGCTTGGACAAGTCACACTCTCTCCGCCTGAATGGAGGGCAATGGCAAACCCCCTCTGAATGAATCTTGGCAAGGAAAACCTAAGATAGGTTCATCTTAGGGTGGCAATATACTAGAAACAACTTGAAGGCACACAACAACAACAGCAGCTACATCTCCCAAGTGTGTTGCCTCTTTAAACAGGAACATGTTTGGAGCCCTGCCATGCTTTCTTGCAGGGCACTCCATTGCATTTCCATACCAGATTGTCCATTTTAAATTTGAGATTGAATCTTCCATGGCTACTATGGCCCCATTCCCACTTACAGATAAATCGGTGTGCGATCTGAATCGATGAATCAATTTGACAGTGGAGCGTGGTTCTTATTACATTTGCCCCGGTCGCATTTTTCCTCTCCAAAATAATCCACTTGTGGTTCCCATTCACAAATGAATCTATTCGAAATGATTCAGTTCCAGCCAGCCGAAAAACATAGAGATAAAGTAATATGATCATGCACCGCGGGTACAAGATGATGATGATAATGATGATGATGATGATGATTGCTTACCCATCTCTTCCATAGTTTGAGAAGGGGAAACAACAAGAATTTGCAGACAACCAACATCAGTTAAAAAGGCATCAGTTAAAACACACATCAGGAATGATACATATTAATACAAATACAGTGGTGCCTCGGGATACGAAATGATCGCGTTACGAAATTTCCGGGATACGAAAAAGTCGGATTGGCAAAAACTGTTTCGGGTTACGAAATATTTTTCGGGTTACGAAATTCATTTTGGCGCGAAATTCAAATGCTGCTATAGGCTTTCCAGTGCTAACGGAGTATTTCGGGTTACGAAATTTTCGGGTTATGAAAGGAATGGCGGAATGAATTAATTTCGTATCCCGAGGCACCACTGTATGTCGAATGAATCAAATGAATTTATTATGGCACATATGTAGAGAGCTCTTGTAGCACCTTTGAGACTCACTGAAAGAAAGAAGTTGGCAGCATGAGCGTTCATAGACCTAAGTCTAGTTCCTCAGATGCATTCGGTGAGGATCTAGACTTAAAACTATGGAAGTTCATGCTGTCAACTTCTTTCTTTCTGTGAGTCTCAAAGGTGCTGCAAGATCTCGCTACGAACGGGTTTTAAAGACTAACGCTGGGATATCTTTGAATATTAAAGCAAGGTTAGGCTCACCATACTGGGACTGATGGATCAATGGCCATGTTGGCATGCAGAGAATTGGACTATCTGTTTTGAAGTTCAGCGATTCTTCTGTGATCTATGATTCTATGATTGTACATCTGGGGAAATAGCTGACTTGAAGCCAGACAAGTTGGAACTAGAAAGTAATGCGGTTTTTCCTCCCTCTCTTGCGATATCAAATGCAGCCAAGAGAGGGCACCCTCTTTCCATTTGTGGTTGTCGAAGTTTCCAAGGAAGGAGAAAACTGACTTTGGAGTTGCAAAAGAAAGCAAAACTGGAAACAAATAAGTGCGATGGAGGAGTCTTGCCTCCAGGGCCATTTGCACTGAAAAGGAAGGCTGCAGCAAAGGAGACCCAAACAGGCTCAATTGCATTGATTTATTCATTCCATGTTTATTCCGCCTTTCTCCCAAAATGGGACCCAAGGCTTCTCACAAGAGTCAACTATCCCCAGCGTTTGAAAAAGGTGGCACTTCATCTAAGGGTTCTCCTGCCAACTGTGATAGAACTCACTGGGTGACCCTTGGGCAAGGCACAGTCTCTCAGCCTCAAGGGAAGGCAATGGCAAACCCCCTTCTGAACAAATCGTGCCAAGAATACCCTGTAATAAATTTGCCTTCGGGTCTTGATACGTCAGAAGCGACTTGAAGGGGCACAATAGCAACAATGTACCTACTTAGCTTATAATTTGAGGGCACCTGATTGTTTTTAGAATATGAATTAGATAGATAGATAGAATTCACCCCTGCGGGTTTAAGACACCCCCCGACATACAACGAGCCTTAATGCATCAGATCAATGCCCAGAGACCAAGGTGACCTGATGTCCTCCTTTCCCAGGACATGTCCTACATTCCAACCTTCTGCTCAGGAGGCATTGCTAAGAAGCCCATTGGGTAACACCACCTTTGCTGTCACCCTTTGAGAAATGATAACCTGTCCTCACTGCAAATAGAGGGACAGGATGGATCCTTCTAAAGTTCCTTTTTCCTAGGGACAGCAGCAGTCAAGACTCAAACCCAGAGCTCAGGGTGTCTTTGTTTCGAAGAGGGGAAAAGGACAGCAAAGGCGTTCAGGAATGGGCTCCTTGAGGACACTGTGCAAATGCTGAAACTTCATTAAATTCAGCGCAATGGACAAACGAAAGGGATAATTTAAATGCAGAGTCAGTCCAGGGTTTTTGTGGCGAGTAACGTACAATTTTAAGCATTTAGGTTTTATATTGCAAACCAACAAAGCATTTTAATACAGATTTCATCAGAAAAATAGGGTTGCATGCATAATAAAATGCAGTATATGTAAGATCAGAGCCAGCATGGTTTGAGCGTTGGACTAGGATTCCGGAGACAAGGATTTGAATCCCAACTCAGCCATGTAAACCCATATATTTATATGAGTGTTTTTCGCTATATTTTTGGAATATCCTACAATTTTCCTGAATGTTCGACATTTTGCGGTGCCTTGTCCTCCTTTGCAGTTGTGTTATCTGGACACCCTGAAAGCACATGAGTGTAATAGTACTCTCCCATTCATGTCCGTTAATATTTTTATGGGGAGGCATGTTTCTTCTGATCCTGGACATGGCATATAGCCGGCGTGACCAGTTGCTTAATGGATCTGTCTGATCCCCCCTTTAAAGCCATTTAGATTGCCGTCACCCATGTGGCGCATGGTGCTGAAAGAAAGGCAGGATAGAAATAGACTCATAAAACGCAGCACCGCTTCTTCTCTTCCAAATACAAACCTTACGAAGGACTGCTCAGAAGCACTGAAAGAACCGAACCATATCAAACGCTGCATGGACGGCTGTGTCCGCAATGCAGAAATGATCCAGTTTGGCACCACTTTAAATGCCATGGTTCAATGCAGTGGTGCAGTGGTTAAATCCCATTCCTGCATCCACAAGGTTGTGAGTTCGATCCCAAAGGGCTCCAAGGTAGATCCAGCCTTCCATCTTTTTGTCAGTCAGTAAAATGAATACCCAGCTTGTTGGGGGCAATTGGCTTACAGACTGTAAGCTGCTAAGAGAGTGCTAAGTTCATTGATAAGTGGTATAGAAATGCACCGTATATAACTGACTATAAGACAACCTCATGTATAAGTAGAGGGCAAAAGTATGGATTTTGCTATGACCCGTGGATAAGTCGAGGGTAAAATTTAGGGGCGTATAGTAAAGTATCTAAAGGATGAAGCAAAGCATGTCAAAGAGCTTACAAAATCCCACAAGGACGTAGCTAGAGGGGGGGTTTGGGGGGTCTGGTCCCCCCCTTCAGGCCTGGGGGCATTCAAGCTCCTTCCTCCCTCCCCCTCCTCCTCTCCATTAAAACCACGGAGCTCGGAGAGGGAAAGGGGGAAAGACAAAGCAAGCTCTTTCCCTTTCGTTTCCATAGGAGTCTGGCTTCCACTCCAACTCTGCAACTTGAGTACTTTATCATACTAGGCTGTTGTAGAGTGATTGCCATGGCAACGTGCTGTGGGATTATGGGTGTTGTAGTTCAGTGACCTCCCCCATCTCTCTATCTCTGGCTGAGCTTTCCAAATGCCCCTCACCAAACTGCAAAGCCCACAATTCTATAGCATGGGGGAATCTACACTGTTGATATAATACCCTTTGACACCACTTTAAGTGTTGTTGCTCAGTTCTGTGGAATCCTGGGATTTGTATTTTTACAAGCATTTTTTTCCTTTCTAAAAGAGTACTGGTGCCTCACAAAACTACAAATCCCAGGGGTTTGGGTTGGTTTTTTTTTAGTAGCCCTGGAAGTTAAAAGTGGTGTCAAACTGCATTATTTCTACAGTGTAGTAGCTCACAGTGTGGCCACTGCTAAAGTTAAAACAGAATATAGTTCCATTACAGTGCATTGTGATCTGGGTGATTGTTGTTGTTGTGTGCCTTCAAGCCCTTTCCAACTTATGGCAACCCTAAAATGAACCTATCCTGGGGTTTTCTTGGCAAGATTTGTTCAGAAGAGCTGTGCCATTGCCTTCCTCTGAAGCTGAGAGAGTGTGACTTACTCCCCAAGGTCACACACTGGGTTTCATGGCTGAGGTGGAAATCAAACCCTGGTCTCCAGACTTCAGAGTCATAGTCCAACACTCAAACCACAACAACAAATTTTACCTTGTGGGTCTTACATGACAAATTCCAAAACCCATACATTTGCAGTAACTTTATTAAGCCAACCTGCAGCAATAATCTACTTTGAGACTGCTTTGAGACTGCCCTGGCTGGCTCAGTGCTAGGGAATTCTGGGAACTGTATGGTACAAACACACACTGCAGCCAGGAATTCCACTTGTGGACATACATCTTTCCCCTCTGCATCCCTTGGCCTGTTGGCCTGTTGGACTGTCTTGTTTATGTTTTAATGATATCCAGTGCATTATTGCTGACCTGCCATGTTTGTTGCATAACCACATCGTATGTTTTTCTGAGCGATGTGATATTAAAACAGTTTTTATATTGAGTGTTCAAGATGGATGTGTTTGTGATCAGAAAGAAAATAAGTTCTGACAGCAAACTAAAAGAGGTAAGCACATTAAATGTATCACAACTTCATTATAGGAAAAGAAGTGAAAGTTGTCAAATTGGCATATAGAAATAAAATTATTTGTAGTGGAAGAATTATATTTTAATCTTTTGAAGTCTTTTATTACTGTACTCACAATTACAATAAATTGTAATCTATAGTGTAATAAAATATACTGGTTTGTCAACTGGTCAATGAGAGGCTAAGTTAGTTTTACGTTTTAATATACAGTCCGTCCTTGCCTTACGTGGGGGATCCATTCCGGATCCCACCGCGTAAAGCGAATTCCGCCTATGCTCGAGCCCCATTGGAAACAATGGGGCTCATGCGCGGCGGCACGGGAGCGCGCGGGGCGCAACAGGCGTGCACGCCCATTCAATTGAATGGGACGCGCCGCCCCTTCCGCCCCGTGCATGCCCTGCGGCTTGAGCGCATATACTCAGGGCTGCGTATGGCGCGCCCGCGTATGCACAGGCGCGCTGTATAATAATAACTCTGACATAAGCATTACATTGTTCAGGGACATAGCTGGACCCCCCTTCCATTAGAAAAATGAATGATGTGTGCTGCTGCCCTGCCACACCCAAGCCCCATTATAATGGTGGCACTTAGTCTGGACCCCCCTCCCCTTCCTAAAATCCTGGCTACATCCCTGAATCCCACCAGACATAACTCTATGTGGATGGATGAGAGAGTAGAGGGGGTCCGTGCTTCACATATTATACTCTTGCTTTTCACCAGGAGATGGTTCCTTCTTTTAAATAAGATTTAAGATAACAGTATTTACATTGACCCCTGGATAAGTCGAGTCACTTTTTGGGGGTCAGTTTTATAACTTAAATTCAAGACTTATACATGAGTATATACAGTAACACTATTGCTATGGAATTTGGGGAATTGTAGTTTGTCGCGGCACTGGAGCTCTGTGACAGAGAAGACTGAATGTGTCGCAAAACTACTGCTCCCAGATTTCCATAGCATTGAGACATGGAAGTTAAATGGTTGCAGCCTACATTGCAGAATTAATGCAGTTTGACCCCTTTACGAGCCCAGTTTTGATAAAGGACACATCTCTTTTGTGAACTGGTCCCAGGATATCCAAAATAGTCATAGTCTGACAAACAGGGAAGGAAACGATTGTACGTTGGAAGGTATGAAATGATGCATGTTACAATTATTGGAACCCGGCGCATGTTCCCAGGACTTTATGCATGCTCTTAGTCCAAATAATTAGCATTGGCCTAGTTCAATGCAATATGACTAATATTGCATTTTTAAAAAAGAACAATCCAAACCGTAACAATTTTCATTTCAATGGCTCCTAATGCTTTTTCTTCCCCCCTTCGCAAGCTTGTTCTCTCCTGCAGACCAGCATCCAGCATTTTTTTAAGGAGGGAGGCAGGGCTGGCGAGGGAAGAAGAGAAAGCAGACTTCCTTTGCTATAATTAGTAGATTCCCTTATCGGTCCGGTAATCTGAGAAGCCTTGCTGAACATCGACTCCGTTACAGTACCTGGAGCAAGTTGCTATATGCTAATTCAAAACTGCAGAAGTTACAGTTCGGGATTTGAGCATCCTAATTCAAACTTCCTCTACTTTGGGCTGAAAAGAAATCAGAAGCATTGCAGAAAGTGGAAAGGAAAGGCGGGGGAGTGGAGAGAAGAGAAAGATGCCGTTCACATAAGGCAAAGGTTAGCAAACTGCGGGCCGTATTCTGCATGCAGCTTTTGCAAAGATGATGATGATCATGATCATCGTCGTCGTCGTCACCAGCATCGTCATTATCATCATCATCATCATCATCATCATCTCTATGTTACTTTGCTCCCCGAAAGGTCTCTAAAGCCTCTGCAAAAAATTCATCCAAAGTAGTATTTTGTCACTCCTGGATCCCAAGCGGAGTGTTTGCAAGAAACCTATTTAACACCCGCATTGTTGTGTTCCTTCAAGTTGTTTCTGACTTATGGCGACCATCGGCTTAGGGCTTCCATTGTGTCTCCGTTTCTTGCAAAATGCACAGTTGCAAAGAAGTATTGGGAAAAGGATGAGAAAGTGTGTTAGGATAAAAACACTTAAACGTTGTTTGAACTGCAAGGTATTTTCTGACCACGGTGTAAACTACGAATTTCAGTGTACTGCAGAGTATAAATAAGACTCCTATCCAAATCAATGTACTTTGTGTGGACAACCCATTGTGTCCCATTATGTCCCATGCGTATTATTAAAATGTGCTTTGTGGCATTTCTTTATTTAAAGGGGCTCGGATTTAACTATTTCGAAAGAGAATTAAAAGTGTTCTTTTGAGTTCCACTATGACCCCACAATGAAAGTTTATTTTAAAAAAGGGGGTGAGTATTATTATATTAATATAATATTATTATATTATTTATTCAGGTGTATAATTATGGGGTGGCTTGGGTATTTGGAATATAGGGCGGGTATCGTGGTTTTAGTGTGGTTTCGATGTCCGTAATTTCACATTGTTGTTAGATGATATTTTAATTGTTTTATTGTAATACGTTGCATTGTTGCTAGATGATATTTTAATTGTTTTATTGTAATACATTA
>NC_056528.1:7618156-7628462 GCF_019175285.1 Sceloporus undulatus | reverse complement strand
CATTGTTGTTAGATGATAGTTTAATTGTTTTATTGTAATACGTTGCATTGTTGTTAGATGATAGTTTAATTGTTTTATTGTAATACGTTGCATTGTTGTTAGATGATAGTTTAATTGTTTTATTGTAATACGTTTTTATAATGTTCAATTGTGAGCCACCTCGGGTCCCTTTCGGGGAGAAAGGCGGGATAGAAATCAAATCAATGAATATAATAATATACCTGCGTTTTGATTTGGGAAGCGTGAGCTGTGTGAATTCAAGTTGAAATATGATCTGAACTATTTCTTTCTCCCTCCTTTCCCTACCCAGAAGCAAGTTTTCATTACTAGGGATATGCATTGACTTCAGCCAACGTTGAGTCCCCTGTTTCTGGACAGCAATGCCATTTCAAGGCAGATTTCCATAGAAGAGGAGGATTTTCGCAACAGGCCACTTCTCCCAACAAAAAGGGTGCCGAGATGGAAAAGGAAGGGAATGTTATAGGCAAATGGCCAGGTGACAGAATCACAACACTGACATGTATATAGTTCAAGGGGAAGCCATACCATCGGAGTGATATATGTCGGCACTTGATAAATTATTCATCCGTAGGTAACAGACTGATCAATTTCACGCCTGGAGGTTTCTCTCTTCGCTCGCCTTTCCTTTCCTTTCCCTCAATCTCTGCACCGACCAGCAACTCTTTTAGAAATGGAAAGCACCAAATATTTTTAATTCAATGAGTCCACAATGCACCAACAACCACCGGTCTGTTGATATGCAATAGGGGATGATGTAGCGGGTGGAAAGGTAGTGGAAGGAACAGGACTGAAATGATAATTGCACTTTTTCATTCAATAGAATTATAAGCAGTTGCTCAAAGCCCCTCTGGGACTAATTGAAAGTACGCCATTTTCGTCTTAATTTACTTCCATGATTTTGTATGACAAAAGCGTGCGTTGGGTGGAAGATTTAATTTTTCTTTAACAATATACATCTCCGGAAACACTTGACAAAACAACAGGAAGGCACAAGTGAGCCAAAATGGGAGATCATATACATTTCCCCCCACTTTAATGAGATCTTAATGCGAAGGATTCAGAAGGTGCATCTACACTGTAGAAATAAGTGCCGTCGCTCCATCCCATGGAAACCTGGAGTCTATTCGACTATCCATCCTCTCTTACAGCCAAGAAGCTCACTCAGATCCAAATCCTCTGCGCAGACAATTCTGTCCGCTTCACTTTCCCCTAAATCCAGTCTTTTTAATTCAGCGTTTATGACTTAATCTGCAAATTCTGGGGAATTATTCCTGCCAAATCAGGGACAGTTTTGAGGGTACGCCACACGCTATGCATAGAAAAGGGGCAGTTTTTATAAAGAGAGAAAGCCTGGTTGCAGCATTTGGGGGCCGGGATTTTTCAAAGGTGGTTTACGAGTTTATCACAAGGGACGGAAGTAGCCAAATCCAGTGCGAAAACAGGCTTTGAATCCCACAAAAGAGAGATTGTTTTCAAATGACATTGGGCACATTGAGCATTAGCACGACATCAACCCATGCAGAAAGTCCCAAAATTGCACTGCCTTTTACTTTCGGCACGATTTCCCCCACTTTCTGCACAGGTTCATGTCACATTAATGCTCAATGAGCCCGATGTGTGTGAAAGCAATCCCGCCTTTGTGGGATTTTCCCGGATTTAAACCCCATTTATGCACGGGATTTGGGCACTTTGCCTCCCATGTGATAAACTCCTTGGAGCATGCGTGAACCATGGAGAAAGGTTAAGCCTTTCCTCCCCAGTCGGTAACACCTCCAAATGCTCCCTCGCTATTAAGTTAATGTGTAAAAAGTCTGATGGGTGCCAGCAGGTGCTTTTAAAAGAAGCTTAAGTGCAATGCAAGGAAAGCTGTGGGATTGGGTGTTAGTGAACTCAATGGACTAAGGTCCGGCTTTGGAAAGAGAAGCGGTGTGCACTTAAACGTTCCCTAACATGTTCTGATCTGAAAGGATGCACTCTTTGGGGTAAGTCTGCATGAATTTGCCTACAGAACCTGGAGGGATGTTTATGTTTTTAAGCAGGAAAGAGAAGTAGGGAGAGAGGAGGAGAAAAAAGAAACCAGGAGACATGGTAAGTTAAGCAAGTTTCCAGTTCTTCCTCCAAGAATGTGCTTCAAAGGCGCTTTCTGCCCTCAGCAAATGGTGGCTGTCAGGGCCATCCTCCTCTGTAAGCCAGAACAAAACCAGTGCTGTGTTCATACCCCAGTGGCCAAGGTGAATGGTGGGTCACTGACATGCTGATGTAGTGTGCGCACCATGTGCACCGAAGGCCAAACTGCCCAGCGCAGTTCGGAGAGCAATCGTTGCCAACTGCAGCCGTGGATCAAGGAAAATCCCGCTTGTTTCTGGATGCAACCTTGGAATCTGTCGCAAGGCATGTGTGCATGCGCATGCCAGAAGAGCCCAACTAAATTGCAATGGTGTAACTATATCTCTGCTGCCAGTCGTACGAAGGATAAGATTGAGAGAGAGAGACCTCCTTAAATTAGACCCCAGTGAAAGGGTTTTCAGCACCCAGGAAGGCCAAATTATTTTTACCCTTAGCGTAACCTCCTTTATCCCCCGTGCAACAGATAGCAGATATGCGCCAGCTGATCGGCATTACAACAAACCTATTGTGAGGACAGGGCAGGCATTTTTAAAAAACGGACAATGAAAGACTTTGTGAACGGCTCGTCCCTGAGAGGTTTTAACAAGGGATGCTCAACTCAGTCTGAAGGGGAGGAAGGTCCGTAGTACCTGTTGCTTCTTGCCTATGGACTTTGAGGAGGAATGATGAGATGTAGGAACGACGAGGGGTTTTTTTTGGGGGGGGGGTTGCATTTCATTTAAACCCAACTAAATGCACACTTTCAAACCAGTACATGAATTCTGCAGCCAAATTTTGCAGTGAGGTTCTGCAAAGCAAAAACGTACATATAGTCGACCCTTCTTATACACGGATTTTTTTATACACGGATTCAATCTTCCAAAACGGTATAAATTTCAAATATCAAACCTTGATTTTTCCATTTTTTAATAAGGGACGCCATTTTTCTTTGTCATTATATTTAATGGGACTTGAGCATCCACGGATTTTGTTATCCACCGGGGAACCTGGAACCAAACCCCAGTGTATATCAAAGGTTCACTGTAGGAATATATGTATTACAGGACAATGAGTCCGAATATGTGGGTATCAGTGGAAAAGGCATTAAAATGTGTTATATTAAGAGAATTGTCAATTCAGGTGATATGGAGGAGGTTCATTCATGCAGACTTTCATGCTGGTCTGACCATGTGGATGCACCAATGCTCTCTGCCTAATAAAAGAGCTTGTAGGATGGCGGCAACTTGGATCTTTAAGAGAGCATCTCTTTTTGGCTTGCTAATGGAAAATAAATTTCATTTTCTGATTAAACACATGGCCAGAAGGAGGGGAGACCTGCCTACATGAATTTCACTGCAGTACCTCTTGAACTGAGAACAGCTACACCTTGACAAAATGCAGCCTTGGGACTAACACCGTCATAATTTTTGCTCCTCCTGTATGATTTTTAACATGAAGAAGACAGTGATGTTTCAAAAGTTTGCAACCTGCATTTTTTGCATTTCAGTTGGCACCATAAAGGCATCATTGTTTTGTGGATTTGGGATGTATATTTTGCTATGTACAGAAGCTACCACTCTTTCACAAACCTCCTGCTACACAGCTACCCTTGGATAGATTTTCAATACTTTACCATTTCTTTTTACTTTACCACTCCCTATTTGCAAGTTTCAGAACATTGTAGTGGAATACATTGACTCTTCCAAGGTGTATACATTTTGATTTACTCCTGGTTGAAATGCCTTGAGAAGCACTCCAATAGGCATTGCCATTGCTCAGGGAGTACATTTGACACTGTTCCCACCAACCAAGCTCTTCGAAGCTGTGAGGGACAGATGCTTCCAGCAAGACGGTGGAGGTTATAGCACTGTGTTCACAAGCAAGCTGAGAAAGTTACAGCCATCTGGCATCTTTTATCTCCTTGTCTTTTAACAGTCAATAGATGCAGAACATACTTTTTAGTTTAGCACTGGAAGTGCATTTGCAAACACGGCACAAAAGCTGTGAGTATGGGGAAAGGAGGGAGCGTCTTCTGACATAATTTCATTATGGCAGCCGATAACCTCCGTCGGAATATTTTCGAATAGTCTCTCCATCTCCAGGGCTTTCAGATGTCATGGCTCCAAGCCATTTAGGGATTTGTTGGTCAAAAGCAGAGCCTTGGAAGCAGTTTGAAAGTGTGGTCCACTGCCCACCCAATAGTATATACACTCATCCCTCCATATTTGCAGATTTGATTATTCACGGATTTGATTAATACATTCTCTCTAGGAATATCTAGGTCCTCCAGTGCAACTCTATGGTCGACTTTAACTAAAGGTTGTGCTGAAAGACCTAGAGATTCCTAGAGAGACTACTGCACTAGGCCTTTGTAGCTCCTCCAATGCAGTTCTATGGTCAGTGTCTGTCAGACGTTGACCACAGAGTTGCCCTGGAGGACCTAGAGATTCCTAGAGAGAATACTCTACTAGGCCTTTGTAGCTCCTCCAACGCAGTTCTATGGTCAGCGTCTGTCGGATGTGGACCACAGAGTTGCACTGAAGGACCTAGAGATTCCTAGAGAGGTGTCCTCCCAGGCAAAAGCATGGTGTTTTTGCTATTTGCGTATTTCCCATATTCACTGGGGTCTTGAGCTCATAACCCTAGTGAATATGGAGAGGCAAGTGTATAACCCTGGTCAGGATATGCCATTCTGTTCTCTGTCCAGGGATGAGAATCCCTGAAACTATCATCCACATATTGCTTTATCATTGACTTTCCTTTCTTGTGGTTCCTTCCAAGCTCTGAGTCTATCCAGCTTAACACTGCTCTCTTTCCCCATGCCTGCAAAGGATGACTTTCTTACCAAGTTGGGAAAGTTCTCCAACAAATAAAATATGCATGCTCCACTTTTTAGTTTTATTCCCAGGCTTCTATAACACACACACACACACACACACACACACACACACACACATTGCACTCTTCTGTATGTTACTTTGGTGATAAGTTGTCATAATAACCCGAAGATAGGGCATCGCTCACAACCCGGCAAAGTCAGGAAGATCGTAAATCTGAAAGAAGGGCCATTTGTTTGTTTTGGAGAATCCAACCTCTCGCGTGCCGGACAGATTCATTTCACCTATCCTGTCAGTTAATCATTCACCAAGTTCATATAAATCAAAGAAAGGCCATCGTATAACTTGCATTTGAGAAGGAGTGAGATGCAAGGAGACTGAGACTTCTTCTCCGCTATCTGCAAAATCAGGGAAGGTGATCGACGCATTGGAGATATTTGCAAGCAGGAGCAGAAAGGAGAAAGGGGAGATAAAAGCAAGAGCAAAGTGAATGTCCTGCCTCCGTTCTTGATGTGACTCTTGAATAATAATAATAATAATAATAATAATAATAATAATAATAGGTTTTAAAAGACCTGTTAATGAGTGGCAGAGAGAAAATGGAGAGATGCTTTTAATTCTCCTTCCAAAACGTAAGAATTTATCATGATCCATTGGAAGGCGTAACAAGACATTCAGGATTGACAAAGAAAGTACTTTTTTCATGCAATACAAAATTAATCGGTGGAAAGCAGGAGATGGTAATTGCCGCAAAGATGGCTTTAAAACAAGACTTGAAACATCCGTGGAAGAAAGATTTTTCAATGGCTATGAACTATGAACCAAGATGGCCACTGGATCGTCCCAGTCTGGTTTGACCAAGAGCAAATATAAACATTAAATCATATGATCGGTCTTTGTTGCACCTGATTTTACCCTCTTTTATTAAGCAGCAAATAATTATTAGAGCATTTTCCCCAAACAGAGGAGAAGATTGAAAAACCATGACAAGTTAGGCAATTCCGGAAAAATAAAGAAACACAATAGGTTTGTCTTTGAGAAACAGAGCTGTGATTATGACTTGCTTGGTTTTGGGGTCTCAGCTGGGATCCTCCTTTATGAAAAGTATGTACTGTATATACTCCACTATAAGTCGACCTCGTGTATAAGTCAAAGGTACGTTTTGGGGCCAAAATTATGGATTTTGGTATGATAAATCGAGGGTAAAACGTAGGGGCATGTAATGAAAGATGTTTTGGATATTTGCATGTTTAGAAAGAACATCCTGATGGTAAGAGCTGTTCGACAACGGAAGAGGCTGCCTTGGAGAGTGGTGGAGTCTCCTTCTTTGAAGGTTTTTAAACAGGAGTGTCAAAATGAAGTGGGACTGGGTGGCCCTTGGGGTCTCTTCCAACTCTATAGTTCTATATAACAAGGCCAATGTGATTTTAGGCTGCATCAAGAGAAGTATAATGTCTAGATCAAGGGAAGTAAAGGTGCCACTCTATTCTGCTTTGGTCAGAGCCCACCTGGAATATTGTGTCCAGTTCTGGGCACCACAGTTCAAAAAGGACATTGAGAAACTGGAGCCATGTGTCCAAAGGAAGGTGACTAAAATGGTGAAGGGTCTGGAAACCATGTCCTATGAGGAAGGACTTAGGGAGCTGGGGATGTTTAGCCAGGAGAAGAGAAGGTTAAGAGGTGATATGATAGCCCTGTTTAAATATTTGAAGGGATGCCATATTGAGGAGGGAGCAAGCTTGTTTTCTGCTGCTCCAGAGAATAGGACACAATGGAGAAATGGATGCAAGCTGCAGGAAAAGAAACATTAGGAAGAACTTCCTGACAGTAAGGGCTGTTCGACAGTGGAACAAACTCCCTCAGAGTGTAGTGGAATCTCCCTCCTTGGGGGTCTTTAAGCAGAGGCTGGATGGCCATCTGTCGGGGATGCTTTGATTTAGATTTCCTGCATGGCAGAATGGGGTTGGATTGGATGGCCCTGGCGGTCTCTTCCAACTCGACGATTCTATGATTCTATGATCCTATATGAAGTATGCTTTGCATATAAGGACTGGCAGGTGCTCTGGATTGGCGAGGCGTGGTACAAATCCAAAGGGCTCACCATTCTGCCCTTGCCTGGCTGACGGAGCCGTTCCTTCCCCAGTTCTGTCTCAAGCAACTCTCTTCAGGGACCCTGCTTCAGAAAAACACACACAACAAATCTGGATACGGTTATGGCTGCTGACAGCCCCGGGATGGCCTTGACGCCTTGTCAAGGCGAGGCAAGTTGAGCTCTCTCTTTTTCCTTTTGCTGTATTCAAACCTATTTTTGTTAAGCTTCATGCAGAATTGGAAAGCGAACCGCAACAGGCCAGGTTTTTCGGCTACCACCACCGTCTTTTTCTCTTTTTCTTTACCCCTCCATTAATTAGATTGTTATGGGAAAGTCCCCTTCAAGTCATAATACCTGACAGCTTTATCAGAGCCGTGCACCGAAGGTTAAGAGTTTGGGTTGCATCATTCTTGATTTCCCCATAGATTTGGCACGGGTTTTCACAAAGCGCCGGAGGTCTGGCGGACATCCGATGTATTGTCTCTCCTCCCGGGCAAAGAGTCCTTTACGCTCAGCGGGACGTAAAGGACTGCAATTATTTGGGCTACATCTCAGTTATGACTCTGGTGTGAAAAAGAAAACTATTTCAACTTCTGGACCAGGAACGCACGGGTAATTATATCTCCGCGATACCATCAAAGGCCCGGATTATTGTGGCTTCTGCAAAACTCGGCTCCCCGTCGCCATGCTCCCAACTCTCTAAGGCGCATACCCTGCAACTATTTCCTCCAGAAAGCATTACTGTCCAAGCGGAGAACATTCTTCTAGAGGATTTCTTCAAGCCATGACCTGGAGATGAAATCCCAGATACGGATTCTTCCAATAAGCTAGAAACGCTGAGCTTAAGATCCCCAAGTAGAAGCCGTGGGTGGTTTGGGGGCACCATGCAAAATGGGTCTTTCTCCATGCAACGATATCCAAAATGCCACACAATGTAACAATGGCACTTGAAGTGGAACCATAGCACTGCAACTGCGCAATGTGACCCTTGTCGCTGCTTGTTTATAAGCTGGCAGCAATAGCTAAGCGAGTGAATGAGAAAGTTTGCAGGAACGAGTGCTAGGTGCGGTCAGAATGTGTAGAATACAGTAGATTTGGAACAGATGCCGAAAAGGGGCAGCCAGCATCGCCGCGGCATTAAAATACTTGAGGTTTTCGGTTTAGAAAAGAGAAAAGCCGAACGACTCGTGGGGACATGCTGACAGTTCATAAATTTCTGTGTATTGCAGAAGAGGAGGTTTTTGTTGCTTCTCATAATATTTATGTGTGTCTGTGGTGGCGATGGTGGGGACCATCCAAAGAAATCAATGGGAAGCGGCTCAAGAACGACGGAAGAAAGCGTTGCTGTACTCGGGTCGAAGGAGTGGTGGAGGTCGCTGTCGCAAGATGTGGTTGGGATCTGTGGCAATCCGCTGCAGTGATCACACTTCGAATGACCACATATATAGCAATCTCACCGCAAAATCCTCCCAGTTTTCCCAATGGCATGCTGCCACCTCCGCTGCATCTTCTTCCTCTAAGGTCTAATCTGCACTGCAGGATTAATGCAGTTTGACACTGCTTTAACTGCCATGGTCCCATACTATGGGACTCCTCAATACGACATCCCTTCAAATATTTAAACAGGACTATCATATCACCTCTAAATCTTCTCATATGACCAAATAGAGTCTTCTGCTGTGGCAATCCATACCGTCGGACCTATCATCGCAGCTTAGGCTGACCCATAAAAATCAGAGTATGAGGATTTTCCATCCAGACCAATCCCACCCTTCTGTTTTTCTCATCGTGTCCATTTCAGTTTCCCGGTGCAGGGGATTTGGAGATGGTAGGCTAATGTTTCTCATGCTCATCGATAACTAATTCAAAGAGTTAAGAACAGATTGTTTGAAGTAGTTTTGCATTTCCAACTTAAAGAAAAACACTTGAAGACTCGAGCATAGCCTTCTTCTTCAAACCACCCTCTTCCTCTGATCGAGGAATATTTGCTGGAGGAGCAACCAGCGGCAGAGGAATTAAATCCATCACGAATTCATCTCAGCTGAGTTTTTGGTGGGGGAAAGCCGCTTTGGGGGGGCGGCAATGTTTTGGCGACAAAAGGCTTTTTTTTTCTCAGGGCCATGTGAGAGAGGTTCAAGAGTTGAATGTATTCCGAGCAACAGGCGTCTTGATTGATTTATGCGCCCGGCTTCCCGGTAGAAACGATATAAGCAAGCAATAAATCATGGGCTTTGGAGAAAGTGAAACGATTGCCCAGGAGTTGTTTAAGCAAAGCAATCAAAGGGTTTAATTTTATTTTTTTTAAAAACAGAAACAGAAAAAAAATTGTCTATTTTGAATTAACTAGAAATGGGCAACCCTAAGCACTTCCCTGCCTGTCTGATCTATAATTGATTTGAGGCGGGGAGAGGATTGATTAATTCAGGCCTTGTTTAGACTTGGATGAGAACTTAGGCTACAGAACTGCGGATGGGGAACGGCTTCAATAAAAGTCACTCCATGCCAAATAAGTACACTTATCCCTCCATATTTGTGGATTTGATATTTGCGGCTTCGATTATTCACGGATTTGGTTGATATGTTCTCTCTAGGAATATCTCGGTCCTCCAGTGCCCAATTCTCTTGGTCAAACTTTAAATAAAAGTTGCACTGAAGACCTAGGATTCTAGAGAGAAACAACCTACGCCTTTGTGCCTCCAGCGCAACTCTGTGGTCAACCTTATCTAAAGTTGCACTGGAGAGAGTGGATATATTATATATATATAGATATATATATATATCATATATATACTGTGTGCCCTCTTCCATGCAGCATTCTCTGAAGATGCCAACCACAGATGCTGGCGTCAGGAATAAACTCTTCTAGAACATAGCTTCATAGCCCGAAAAACCCATAAATAAATAAATAAATAAATACAACATTAATGTATATTCCACTCTTTACTGAATGCAATCGGGGCAGCTTACAACATTAAAATATACATACCCAAACCGGCATTCCCACCCCGCTTGAAATACAGTTAAACAGATTAAAACAAAAACGTACTTGAAATTCAGAAATTCACAAAAATTCACAGATAAACAGTGGCTATAGCGAAGTTGGGCCAGAAGCTGGATTTCCCTTCTTTTGGTGGCCGGGGAAACAAATAGATTCCCAATTTAGCTAAGCCTGAATTGGGGAAGCAACCAACCCAAGGATTTTATTGTATGTACAGTACTAAAGAAGCATTGGCACACGTAAGAATAAACC
>NC_056528.1:7598659-7618146 GCF_019175285.1 Sceloporus undulatus | reverse complement strand
GTGTGTGTGTGTGTGTGTGTGTGTGTGTGTGTGTGTGTGTGTGTGTGTGTATATATATATATTCTTAATTATGTTATTTGTTATATTAATGTGGAGTCTCCTTCCTTGGAGGTCTTTAAACAGAGGCTGGATGGCCATCTGTCGGGGATGCTTTGATTTGGATTTCCTGCATGGCAGAATGGAGTTGGACTGGAGGGCCCTTGTGGTCTCTTCCAACTCTACGATTCTATGATTCTAAACAGTATTTATTGTCAACTGCCTTTTAGTCAACCTCAACCCATAGTAACCCTATGAATGAGAGACTTCATAGACACCATGTTCTCAAGAGTCCTGTTCAGGTCCTGCAAACTCAGGACCATGCCTTCCTTGGTCAGGTCTATCCATCTGGTATATGGTCTTCTTCTCTTCCACCTTCCCAAGAATTGCCATCTTTTCCAGTGAGTCATGCCTTCTCATGATATGACCAAACTATGACAGCCTCAATTTAGTCCTCTTGACTCAATAATAATAATAATAATAATAATAATAATAATAGCAACAATAATAAAATGTATTTATTCCATGTTCTTCCATGTTCCACGTAGCCACACAGTTCTTCTCCAGCACTACACCTCAAATGAGTTTCTTTTCTTTCTACCAGCCTTCTTTGCTGTCCTGTTCTCACATTCATACATAGTAATGGGAAATACGATGGTATGGACCATTCAGTGAGATATCTTTGTATTTCCGAATTTTCATAACTGCCCTTCCTTGTCCTAATCTTCCGATTGTGATTTCTTAAAAACCTCCAAAGAAGGAGACTCCGCCATTTTGCGAAGAAGCCTATTCTGCCGTCGAACAGCTCTTACCATCAAGAAGTGCTGATTTCTTCCAATTGCTTAACTGCAATCTTCATTCTAGCCAAGGATCGATCCAAGGTATAGGAAATCTTTATTTCCATTTCCTCACCATCTGCATTGACTTTACGTAACTCCTCTGTGGTCGCTGTTTTTGTTTCCTTGATGTTCGGAAGCAGCTTCCCAAAAAGAAAACCGAACAGGTGTATGTGTGTTTTGTGTGGGATTTCTATACTGAGGGTTTGGAGGGATGAGATGGTGAAATCTTGGAGAAATGGAGAAAGCAAAGGGATCTTGCAGCAGCTTTGAGACCAACTGAAAGAGAGAAGTCGGTAGCATGAGCTTTGGTAAACTTGAGCCTACTTCCTCAGATGCATGTTTAGAGACATGGCTATGTCTCTGAATCCTGATCCATAATGTTTTTAGGATCCCCATATCTTTTCTCCCACTGAGGCATCTTGAAAAATCGTCCATATGGGGTCTCCATAAGTCGAAAGGCAACTGGAAGGCACACATACACATATATGGTAGCTGTGCCTTTTTCGCTCCGTATTGTCTCCTGCCTTCAGGTCCATGCATTGCTCCAAGATAAACACATCCTCAGCCCCCTCATTTATTGCCGATCTGAACGCCCATAAAGCTCACCACTATGCTGGCTATCGTGCCCTCTATCGCCTTTTTGCAAAAATGTAATCCATAAAATGCTTTCATGGTAACCTAAGACATCAGCGGACCGCGATAAGATCTCCAGGCCCCCGTGACAGGCAGGAACTCGCAAGGATGGAGTTAATAATGCAACCTTTTTTTTCCCCTCCCAAAAATGAAACTGGCAGAAGGAGCCGGGGAAGGGAATAAAAAGGGCCGGTGTGGTTGTAATTGGGACCATGTGAGTCTCCTTAGAGAAGGATTAGGGGAAAGAGACAGGCCTCGCCCGGGAAGATTAGTTTCAATTAGATGGGCTGGAGGCGAAAGTCAGGACTTGGTGAAAGATTAAAACAAGGAGGGAGAAAGTTTGCATAGCTTTTTTCGTGGGGCCTACACAGGAGGGTTCATTGAGATTTGGATAATTGAAGGCAAAAGCTAGGAAGAAGTCCCATTAATTGATTTGATACTGCATTAAAAAAACAACCCTATTTGCCATTTTGCTCCTTAAATATCCCTGCACACTGCAAACAACCCCCTGGCATTAAATGAAAATGTTCTCTTTTGAAGCTTTCAGTGCGATGTATGGGGTACAGTACTTGGAAAGCACGCACCCTGAAGAGATTGCCATGCTAACATTGCTCCGAAACGCTTAACGTTGAGTTGGTGGAAGAACCCACAATGCATAGGAGGAAGGAGATCCGTCGACAATTATGGCAGTGTTATAGAGTTATAGAGCTCATGTTAAGAATATAAAATGTCAGATTCACTTCCTAGCATCTCCGGGTACATCCCCTTCGACACTTGTTGAAATATTTGAAGGGATGTCACACTGAAGAGGGAGCAAACTTGTTTTTGGCTGCTCCAGAGACGAATATATGGAGATGGAGGAAGCGTGTTTTCTGCTGCTCCAGAGACAAATATATAGAGATAGAGGAAGCTTGTTTTCTGCTGCTCCAGAGATGAATATATGGAGAGGAGGAAGCTTGTTTTCTGCTGCTCCAGAGATGAATATATAGAGATGGAGCAAGCTTGTTTTCTGCTGCTTCAGAGACTAGAACACCGAACAGCGGATGCAAACTGCAGGAAAAGAGATTCCACCTCAACATTAGGAAGAATTTCCCGACTTTGAGAGCTGTCTGAAAGTGGAACACACTGCTTCAGAGAATGGTGGAGGCTTGTTCTCTGTTGCCCCAATGTGTAGGACCATGTCTAATGGTTTGAAGGTACAAGAGGCTATATTTCAACTGAATTTTAGAAGAAACAATCAGAGAGGTTCAGCTATGGAATCAATAGACCAGAGATGTGATGGAGTCTTGTATTTTGGATGTTTTTTTTATGGAAGAAGCTGGACAGCTCCTTGCTGAGGATGCTTTAGGTCAGTCATTCCCAAACTCTGGCCTTCCAGGTGTTTTGAAGTCCAAAACACCTGGAGGACCAGAGTGTGAGGATCACTGCTTGAACTAGAGATCCTGCATTGAGCAGGAGATAGGACTCAATGGTCCATGAGGCCCCTTCCAATGTCCTGTTTACCTCTATTGAGGGCAGCACAGCAGGAGAATAGTCCAGAGTCCACTCCAAAGGTCACTCAATACTAGTCAGCCAGTCACAGCAAAAGGGCAAAAGCAAGAGCATAGTCACAAGGCAAGTCCAGAGGTCAGATAACCAGAGTCGTGAATCAAAGAGCAAGGAACAACAAGGCTGCAAGATTGGTTGCAAAGAACCTCTGCAGCTGGAGATCTTTTAAAATGCCTCTGCTTCTCTCAGCTGAAATCTATTAGATCTCCTCTTGGCTTCTAGCCTGGAAGAACGCCTCAAAGACTCCTTGACCTGTCTTTGCTCCATAGGTCCTAGCACTTTCAGCCTAGAGTCCATGTAGTCTATTTCTCCCTCTGCAGCTTCATGGTGAGCCTCCTCTGGGACTCCAGATCCAGGCAACTCCAGATCTGCCCCATCTCAGCCTCCTCCATGTCTTCAGGGTCTGAGTCCTCTGACTGTGCCTCTAAGTCAAGCCCAGGGCAGTCCATGACATCCAACTATGATCCTATGATTCCCAATGATCCTTCTCATGGTTTATTTTGCCTCACAACAGACTCAGGAGCTGCCGTTTTTCCAATCCTAATCCTTCTTCTTTGGCCTTCCTGGTCTTTCTGAATATGCCAGAGGAAAAGCCATCCACTGCAATGACTCCTAACATCCTAACATTAATTAACCCACCAAAGCGTAAAATTGACTTGGTCGTTAATAAAGAAATCCATGTTAGCGGGGGGAGAGAGTTAATAATTTGACAAGTTAATTAACTAGTTATTTCAAAGCTCGGTACCAAGTTACAACTGTATACTCGATCCACACTCTCAGTTAAAAAAAGGATTCTTGCATCTGGGTACCATTCAGGATTGTACAGAAGTACAGAAATGTTTGGATATAATGCTGTGAGCACCTGCACAGTGCAGTATGTCAAATGATAATAATCTAGATCAGTCTGAATTACTTCAGAGCAATCTGATCAAATTCAGAGTTAATATAGATTGAATCAACCTGAGCCAATGAAAGCCACTATGAAGCCAATCTGGAATGGTCCAAATCAGCACAATTTAGCTCAGGATTTGGCCAAACCAACTGCCTGACTACTCAAACAATGTGAACAATGTGATATTAAGGACTTCATTTGAGAAACATGATAAAGAGCGAGCATTGTATGCATGTACAAATCAAACCAACTCATTTGAGATGCGGTGCTGGAGGAGAGTGCTGAGGATACTGTGGATGGCCAAAAAGACAAACAAATGGGTTTAAGACCAGATGAAGCCTAAACTCTACCTAGAAGTCAAGATGACAGAGATGAGACTGTCGTACTTTGGACACGTCATGAGAAGACATGACTCACTAGAAAAGACAATGATGCTAGGGAAGGCAGAAGGCAATAGAAAGAGAGGAAGGCCACATGCCAGATGGATAGACTCTATTAAGGAGGTCACAGGCCTGAACCTTCAGGACTTGAGCAGAGAGGTTGAGGACAGTTGGTCTTGGAGATACACACAATCACACCTACAAGGCTAAAACAAGAGGTGGTATTTAGTGGAGTGGAGGAGGAATCCACTTCTGGACTACCTGTAATAGTCCAAGCCATTGTATTCCCATGTGAGATCTGGCCAGTGAAAAAAGCAAAGAAGAAAATCAACTCATCTAAGATATGGTGCTCTTGCAGACAGGAGGTCTTGGAGATGTCTCATCCACAGGGTTGCCATGAGTCGAGGGCAGTTAAGAACAAATGCTGTTTTTAAGGCCATACAAAGCTTTTTCAGATCTTTTCCAGGTAGTGTTTGTTTGCTTATGGCACTCGGAGGGATGAAATGGCTCACTGTTTAGCTCAATGGTTTCCAAACTTTGGTCCTTCGGATGTTTTGGACTTCTGCTCTCAGGCTGTTGGCCAAGCTGGAGTTGAAGTCCAAAACACCTGGAGGACCAAAGTTTGGGTATCACTTGGCCTAGCTACTGATCTTCAGGAGCTGCATTGGACGGTCCAGGTTCTGCGTTCAACAGTTTCTCCTCCATCTCCGAGTGATTTCTGTTATCTTACGTTACCTTTTCCTCATCCTCACCCAAAGGGGTGTCCTTCAGGAACACCAGACTTTTTCAACCCAAGATTTACTCATCTATAGCATGTCCATATTCACGATCACTACAGCATTGCCACAATTGTAAACTCCCCCACCTCCATCACCTACTTTACTTTGCAACAGCTTCGGAGATCGCAAAGCATGGGTTGGTTTATATGGCAGACGGCAATCTTTATGTTAAAGTGGTGCTAAGCTTTAGGGCATTTCTAGCTTTCCAAAGCTCTGGAGATGCTTATGCTTTTGGCTTCTCCGCGCTCCTTGCTAAACCTATAGTCCAAAGATCCCAACAGTCAGCTATTTATCTGTATACTGAATTACACTTCCTTTAAGAACTCCTTTTTAAGGACTTCCAGGCCAAATTTGAGGAATGTCAACAAACAAATAGGCCTTATAAAATCCACATGGGGACTCTTTGCCTCTCCACGTCTCTCTCTTGCAGATTTAAATTAGAGGTGGCAACCTACACTTTGAGGACTTCCAAGGCACCTGCCTTGCCAACCAAAATATGGGGAAATGTGCTGACAGTTACCACTTTGCAAACTTCGCCATGATGTATCATTAGGCTCTGAAGCGAAAGCAAAGCGAGCTGAAATGTGCCTAATTTGTCCCAGTGGAGCATTGATCAAGAGTTGTGGGTTGGCATCCGCGAACGTTCCCATTGGGGACATGTCAAAATATTGCCATAGGAAATGCTTCACATAAGTCGGACTTGGAGACCTTCTTTTACAAAGGACTGGGCAGTTCTTGCTCTGCAGTTTATGTACTCAGTGCAAATTTATAATCTATCTAGCTGTGCTTCCTAAAGAATGCAGGTTGAAGGAGACAAAGCACTATGGCACAGAGGCAGAAGTGAATCCTGGGAAGTGTAGTCCAAAAATCCGTCCCACCATTTCTGTTTCCTTATATGGGGGATCAGACCATTTATCCAACTAGCTTAGCATTGTCTTTGCAGAATTCAGTCTAAAGTATACAACTTTAGAGTTGCAAGGGACCCCAAGGGCCATTTAAAGGCCACCAAAGCAATAAACCTCACAACTCTCCAAGCCTGCATCTACATTGCAGAGTTTATGCTGTTTCGCGCAGCTTTAACGGACATGGTTCATTGGCACGGAGTTCTGAGATTTGTAGTTTGGTGAGCTATTTAACCTTCTCTATCACAGAGCTCTGGTGTCACAGCAAACTACCAATCCCAGGGTTCCATAGGATGGAGCCACAACAATTAAAGAGGTGTCAAACAGCTTTAATTCTGCAGTGTGGACGCAGCCCAAGGCATTCTATTCCTCTCTCAAACAGCTACTGCAGTTCTTCCTAATGTTTGAGTGAAACCTCTTTTCTTGTAATTTCAGTCCGTTGATTTGTGTTTGCAACTACTGCCACGCTGTGGAAATGGAGCAGTTTGGCACCACCCTAACATCCATGACCCGATACTATGGAATTCTGGGATCTGTAGTTTGCTGGGGCACCAGAGCTCTATGACAGGAAAGGCTAAATATCTCACAAAAGTACGAACCCAGGTATATTCACGTATAGTCCTATTTAAACCATTTTGTAAGGAAATGACGTTGTCCAGGATCTTTTCCAGTTCATTCGTTGTCACTCTTCCCAATCCTTAGGCTTCATCTGATTTCTTGACTGCAGTCTCAGATTCTGCTCTGATCAAAATGTTTGATCCAAGGGATGGGAACTCTTTCGCTGTATGAATTGTTTCACTATATCATTCTGATCAATTCAAAGGCTTTCATGGCCGGCATCCCTAGTTTTTTGGGGGGGTATTTCAAGCTATGTGGCCACGTTCTGGAAGAATGTATTCCTGACGTTTCGTGTGCATCTGTGGCTGAAGATGCCAGCCACAGGTTCAGGCGCATTGTCAGGAACAGCCCAGAAAACTCACCGAAACTATTCTGATCCATGTTTGATCCAAAGTATGGAAACCCCTTCACCATTTCAATTTTCTTGTTATCTAGGATGAATTCTTGTAGATTAGTGATGGCAAACCTATGGCACGCGTGCCAAAGGTGGCACTCAGAGCCCTTTCTGTGGGCACATGTTCTGTCGCCCAGCACAGAGTTTGTTACTAGAAAGCAAGAGGGACACGGCGCTTGGCAATAAATAAGTGAGTTTGGGGTTGCAGTTTGGGCACTCGGCCTCAAAAAGGTTCACCATCACTGTTGTAGATCCTCCGCGGTCACCATTTTTATTTTCGTAACATCCAACCTCAGACCTACCTTGGCACCTTCCTACTTGACCTCCTTCAACAAATGCTGCAGGTCTTTGTTGGTTTCTTCTAGTAGACCTTTAAGATTTCAATTCTGGGCCTCAGCCTGGCAAAGTATGTGAGGAACAGCTGGTTAGGATCTCTTAACAACAGCTAGGCAGATGATCAACAAAACTATGTTAAAAAGGTGTATTCATTTTCCCGGCCGTGGAAGAGTAATGAAGAGCATGTGCAACCCTGAGAAAAACTGACAAATTAAACCGTTTCTCCTTTGACGCCCCTTTGCGCATAACAGATACGCCCTTGTACTATCTGACAGGTGTGATTGATATCATGGAGCCGTCATCACCATTTAAACACACAACTGGAACAAAGGACCACTTCATCCCAGTCCTTGGAATATACAGGCAGGGCTGGCCTACCCTTGGAAAGCACCCCTTTGTGCGTTGGGTATTTTCCTTGGCAACGTACCACCTTCTGGTGTTTGGACATCCACCTTTATTTCATTCAATTTTTATGTTCCTTGAAATGCTGCAGGTATGCCAGCCAACTCATCTGTCATTTCTGGAGACATTAGGGTCCACATCGCCTTTGCCGAACTCCTTCTCTCCCTTACGATCATTTACAATGGTTCGGGATGTTTGCTTATGTTGCTCCACGTTTTGGCTATTATAATTCATCATGTGCACGCATGCGCTCACTTTTGCGTGTTCCGAGAAATCCTATCATGCATACAACAGCAACTGGTTCTTCAAATAAACAGATGGATATATATGAAGTCAACAGCTTTCATGGGTTTTTGTGGGTTTTTCAGGCTCTGTGGCCATGTTCTAGAAGAGTTTATTCCTGACATTTCGCTGGCATCTGTGGCTGGCATCTTCGGAGAACTGGCATCTTCAGCCACAGATGCCGGCGAAACGTCAGGAATAAACTCTTCTAGAACATGGCCACAGAGCCCCCAAAACCCAGAAAAAAGATGGATATACATTTGTTTTACTTTCTAAAGCATTCCCTTTTATTTTTTTCCTAGCACAATTTCATCTTGTGCCGTTTCCAAATCAGTTTGCATTTTAGCACAAACATTTATATACATTTTCATTTGAGGTTCCATATGCATAAAAACCCATGACTACATAGTCAGAGTCCACCATGGCTCTCAAATATGAAGTAGGGATGGTAAATCTTTATTGTTTTTCAGATCCTGATGGATGTCAAGGAGAATGATGCCATTTTTCATCTAATAGCGTGAAGACACTCAGGAATTACTTTCCTGTGCGATGCTGGGAAACGGTGGTGCTGGACAGATGGTCCCAAAGTGCCGTTACACTGCCGATTCTAGGGTTAGGGACCGTGCACCAACAGCACAGTCCCTAACCCTAGTATGCGCGGGCAGCGTCCTGATGGTGTCCTCCAGTCCACACAGGGGCCACCATCTTTATGTAATGGATACATAGCATCTGCACATCGCAGCACGTCCGTTACATCACGAGTGTGCCATTGGCGCACCTGTGATGTAATCAGGGTGCCAGAAAAGAACGCGGAAAAACTCAGTCTAGCGGCTGCGGCATCCCTCCGGAGTTAAAATGGGCGCCTGCAGACCGCCGTTTTCTGGCGGTCTGTAATGCGCCGGTGTTTATATTCCATGACCCAATCCTACAGAATCCTGGTATTGGAGAGGTATTAAACCAGGTCTATCATAAAGCTCTGGCGCCTCACCAAACTACAAATCCAGGGATTCTGTAGGACAGGGTTGTTGCAGTTAAAGTGGTGTCAAACTGCTTTAATTCTTCACTGTGGATGCACCCCTAGACAATATATTTGGAGAGAGAAAAGATAAGCGTGTTTGTGTGTGCATGCACATGAAAGGGAGAGAGGCAGAGAGAGAAAACAAATGAACGAATGAACGTTCATTCATTCGTTCATTTTCCCTTTCTCTCTCTCTCTCTCTTGCAAACAGGCAAAGGAGAGCACCGTCTTTTCCCGTCTGGGATACTATACAAAGCAAAAGCCCTTTGCAGAATTACATGGGACAGATGTTGTCACCAAGGCTGCCCTTGTAAACAAGACGTGGAGATGGATCGGATCGAGTTACATCCATAAAATAGTTTAAAATAAATAAATCGGAGGGTTGGTCTCTTTCAGGTGAATTAGCTTGATTGAAACTGTCAGGGTTTTCTCCCCCTTCTTCATAGCCTAAATAAACACATTCTGTATCTGCCCCGAACAGAGTTAAGATATTTACGGAGGAGGCAATCCTTTACCAACTTACCTGGATGTAAGCAGTCAGTTCCCTGCTTGGTCCTAAATCTCATACATCCCTTTGGCAAGTCACACTCTCTCAGCTTCAGGAGACGGCAATGGCAAACCTGCACTGAACAAATCTTGGCAAGAAAACCCCAGGATAGGTGCACCTTAGGGTCACCATAAGTCAGAAGTGACTTGACGGCACACAACAGCAACAACAAACTTTGTATTTAACACTAGATGAATTTCAGTGATGTCTTAGATTGAGCAATTTTGCTAACCAGTCTAGCCTACACAACTAAAATACCCCTCATTCTATTCAAATATGATATTGGCCCAGTACAGACCACCGGACCAATTTTAGCGTTCCGGAGTGCACAGCATCCGCATGCTCCAGAACCCTAACACATATGGGAGGCGCCATCTTTACATGGCACCATCCATACATGGCGTGCATGCATGACACAAGTGCGGCGCCGCGCCTGCACCTCTGAGCATCGTCCTTCTATCATGGATGGGTCACAGTGCACCAATGGTGCACTGATGATGTTGTCGCCACATGCCAAAAAGAACTTAGTTTTTCCAGGTTCTTGTTGTTCTGGAGGGATGCCGCACGGTTTGACTGCTGCGGCGTCCCTCCGAAGGAAAACTGAGCGCCTCCAGCCTTGGGGCGGTCTGGCGAGCCCCATAGAATCAGAGAATCATAGAGTTGGAAGAGACCATATGATGACAATATGAGCCTGCCACACATGTTTTAGATGCGTTTGGCATTTTTGTGGCGGGAGGACTCCACATACTCTGCAGAAAAAGGCTTTGCAGATTTTACTGGAGCATCTGAATGTGTGGCCATCCGTCTGTTTCATATAGATGCACACTTGCGCAGGAATTAAACATGGATGCAAATGTGTAAAAATCCATAGCAATTGCCATAACTGTGTGTAGACTAGCCCTTGGACTTCCCCAGGAGATCTCACATGGGCAGAATCTTCAAATATTATTTTGGCCACATCAGGTGACCATTTTCATCTTCACGTTTCTTAATACACCTGTTATGTTGTTGTGCGCCTTCAAGTCATTTATGACTTGTGGCCAGAGCTGGGAAACCAACCCTGGTCTCCAGAGTCATAGTCCAACACTCACTGGCTTTCAGACCTCTATGGCCTCTTTTTCCTAGGTAGCCAAGGCCTTCAGATATGGATGGCGTGAGTGAAGAGACAGAGAAAAGGAGAAAAAACTCATCGCAGCTCCAATATTTCGTGGCACTATGGCATGCAACCAAGCAAAGCAGGTGTTCCTGACACTGAGCAACTGCTGCGGCATATCTGATGCCATTCGACATGCAAAGCGAGAGCTCCTAGCATCCCTTTTGGGAAATGGATTTCAACTGTGCACACCTGGAACAAATTAAAAGTGCCATGCTGGCATCACACAGTTTCTAGGTAGTGCTGTCCCCAGGACTTCTTGCCCTGATAAGGGTCGCCCATTTTCTTCAGTAGCAATATCCTTCCTGTATGTGGGGTAATATGGAGAGTAATTCTATTACAGGTTAGCTATCCCTCATCTGGAATGCTGAAATCTGAAATACTCCAAAGTGTCTACGATGATGGTTGAAATGGTGCTACCTTGCTGATGGTTCAAACTTTGTTTCATGCACAAAATTATTAAAACTACAATCAGGAATTTTGGGAGCTGAAGTCCAAAACATCTGGAGACTAGAAAGCTGAGCCGAAGCTAACAAAATGAAATTCAACACAGAGAAATGTAAAGTACTGCACTTAGGGAGGAAAATGAAATACATAGATATAGGATGAGGGACACCTGGCTTAAGGAGACTATGTGTGAAAGGGATCTAGGAGTCCAAGTAGACCACAAGTTGAACATGAGTCAACAGTGTGATGCAGCAGCTAACAAGGCCATTGCGATTCTAGGCTGCATCAATAGAAGTATAGTGTCTAGATCAAGGGAAGTAATAGTCCCACTCTATTCTGCTCTGGTCAGGCTCCATCTGGAATAACGCTGTCCCCAGTTCTGGGCACCACAATTAAAAAAGGATGTTGAGAAACTGGAGAGTGTCTAAAGGAGGGCAACTAAAATGGTGAAGGGTCTGGAAACCATGTCCTATGAGGAACGACTCAGGGAGCTGGGATGTTTAGCATGGAGAAAAGAAGGTGAAGAGGTGATATGATAGCCCTGTTTAAGTATTTGAAGGGGAGTCACATTGAGGAGGGAGCAAGCTTGTTTTCTGCTGCTCCAGAGACTAGAACCCGGAGCAATGGATGCTAACAATAGGAAAAGAGATTCCACCTCAACATTAGGAGGAACGTCTTGACAGTAAGAGCTGTTTGACAGTGGAAAATGCTCCCTTGGAGAGTGGTGAAGTCTCCTTTCTTGGAGGTCTTTAAACAGAGGCTGGATGGCCATCTGTCGAGGATGCTTTGATGGAGAGTTCCTGCATGGCAGAATGGAGTTGGACTGGATGGCCCTTGGGGTCTCTTCCAACTCTATGATTCTATGGACGAGCAAAGTTCGGGAAACGCTGGCGTAGATGTACACTTGGTCTTGCATCAGCAACTGGCACAGCCCCAATTCTGTGGGGAACAAATCACTCCACAAGAGTAGAAGTCAGATGCAGAAAAGCCCTCCTCTCCTCTCTTCTGTTCTCTTCTCTTCTTTTCCTGGCTTGGCTGCATATATCCACTATTGGCAAGTTGCTTCCTTGCACCTTTACCTCTGTGCCTTTAAACTGTTTCCATCTTTCCGTTGGCCATCCCCGGCACCGAGGCTGGCATCGCCTGTCAAAGCATTTTTAGCATTTGTTTTGCATTTGTTGGTGGGGGGAGGAAGAACCACCCAAAAGAAAAAACCCTGCGGTGTGAGGGTGCACTAATCTTTAAAAAGGTTAATTTATTCATAGAGATTTTGACAGAGATGTATGGGCAGGCTGCAGTCCTTGGCATCTCTTCCCGAGGGGAAGAGCTAACACGGGCTGCATGCCTGAGATGCAAAAGAAGGAGACCCTAGAAAAGAGGCCAAAACGGAATTAACTGGAGGGAGCGGGTCGGGAATTATTGCTTGGCAAAGGTTCGGCGTTGCTTTCCTTAGCTAAGTTTGTCTCTAGAATGACATCAATGTCTCACCGTACATCGGAAGAGGAAAGAGAAGATTGGTAGTTGTGTGCATGTTTCCGATAGACTACAACATATAGGGCCTGGAAAGTAAATGGTGCCCCGACCGGCTATGAGCTTGAAATTCTCCCGGCTAAAATATACCAGAAGATGCTTGATGTTACACAGAACCATTGTGTATGGTGCTTAGTATGCTCCGCATTGACCGGAAGCAACTCTCTGTTGTTTTGTGAAGAAATCTTTCTCAGCCCTATGAGGAGGTGCCAAAGCTTGGACATGTGGGCCTTTGACATGCAAACCATGCGTTCTACCAATAACCTATGGATCTAATCATCAGTTAGGATCAGATGATCATAGAATCATAGAGTTGGAAGGGACTCCAAGGGCCATCCAGTTCAACCCACTGCCATGCAAGAAGACACAATCCCAGCACTCCTTACATATGGCCTCTGTTTAAAAGTCTCCAAAGAAGGAGACTCCACTACTCTCCGAAGAAGCGCATTCCACTGTCAAACAAGCTCTTCCTGATGTTGAGGTGGAATCTCTTTTCCTCTAGTTTGCATCCATTGCTCCATTGCATCCTATTCTCTGGAGCAGCAGAAAACAAGCTTGCTCCATCCTCAATTTGCCATCCCTTCAAATATTTAAACAGGGCTATCGTATCACCTCTTAGCCATCTCTTGCAGCCATGGATGCTTGAATCCATGGATAAAGAATCCATGGATCCAAGGGAGCATCCTCCACTGTCAGGGAGTTCCTCCTAATGTTTAGGCAGAATGACTTTTCCTGTAACTTGCGCGCATATATATATATATATATATATATATATATATATATAATTTTAAAATGAGTTTTATTCTTTTAACAACTATCTGTTTTCATAGAATCATAGAATCCTAGAGTTGGAAGAGACCGCAAGGGCCATCCAGTCCAACCCCATTCTGCCATGCAGGAACTCTCCATCAAAGCATACCTCTTGCGCTGAGTCCTATTTCTGGGAAAATAGTGGGATACAAATAAATATAATACTAAATATAATAATGACACCGACCCTAGTGATGCTACTGCTTCCACAGCTTACGTCAAGAAGGAAATCACACAATAAATGCCTCACATATAATTGTATCATTTTCTCATATGTGTGTCCGTCTCCACTTTTTCGGAGGAAGTCAGAATGACCGTCAATGGGATTCGTCTTCTAATCCCACAATAGTCTTCTAAGGCTGGTTAGCGACGGTAGTTGTGTATTGTGCAACCGCTTAGCTGGCCTACAAAACCATAAAGCATGTGACGTTGGCTTCAGGGTTCAACCACTTTGTCCTTGGGCTTGACCTTCCTCTTTGTGTGTGTTTATGTATGTGTGCGAGCGCACTTAATCTTTGCAATGCGCCGATCTCTCCAAAACTTTTGATCGCTGCCTTTAACCTAGCTTGGGGGAAAGACGGAAAGCCCTTTTAAGTCAAAAAAAGACGTACCTCCGTGGAAAATGCAGGAAGCCTCCAAATCATTTCTTAATGGGCATTTCCATCGAATTACACCTCCCCAGTTTGGCTTCCTGTTGGCTTCATTTTCTTAAGTTCCTGCTTCGCTCGAACGGATCAAGGAAAGGTCAGCTCTCCTTTGGGTTTCTTCTGCTTCTGCAAAAGGTGCCGGGACGAAACCCGGTTTTCTTTTTTCCAAGCAGTTGTAAGGAAGTGTTTTTCTTTTGCGTCTCCCCGTTCCTTTTTCGTAGGCGAGTTAAGGAAAGGAAGCTGTCTGCTGTTGGAGGAATTAATTGAATTCCTTGTCCGAGGAGCAATCCCATTAAAAGCGCACTATCTGTTTGCAAAGCTTAAAGGCTGGCCTCAATGGAGAGTCGTTCAAATATTATTGTAAACCTTCCCGGAGGGAAAAGTATCCCCCGCGTCTTTCATGGAGGTTAATCCAACTTCGTCTACCTAAAACGGCTTCACATCTGGGGTGGCCTTTCCAAGAAATGGTGGGCAGATGCCGCAATCCAACTTGCATCATGTAACGTTGCATATAGACATTCCCTATATTGCTTACAAAACATTACAAGGAAGAAAATTGTCGACAGTGGTGGACTTCTTCATTGTCTTTACTTACAAGGTGGCACCAGGTTTCATTGCACAATTGCACAACTCCTTACTTATCAGACCTTCTTTCTCCTCACCTTCCCACCAGGGCCCTCCGTTCTGGTAGTCAAGGTCTGCTGTCTCAGCCCAGGATTTCCTCTGCCCCATCCCGGATTCGCCCCTTTTCACTTGCTGCCCCTCACTCCTGGAACCTTCTTCCTCCACAAGCAAGAGCCATCACTTCTTTAACCAGCTTCAAAACGGAGCTGAAAACCATCCTATTCAGAGAAGCCTTCCCAGGCATCGCATAATTGTCGCTTACTATCTGATGTTCTGTTGTTGGCTGTTTATCGATCCATTTCCTGTATTCCTATGTACTGTATATGTATTATCCTACTTGTGATTATGTATTTTCCCTGGATAATGATTAACCATCCATTATGAAGCCTTGCCCTCCCTCCAGTCCATCTGCCTTGGTCCAGGCCTCGGAGGTTGAGAGGAACTGCTGGACCTCTTACCCTTTCTCGTCACCACTCCCTTCTCCTTCTGTATCATGTCTTTTTTAGATTGTAAGCCTGAGGGCAGGGAACCGTCTAACTAAAAAGATTGCATGTACAGCGCTGTGTAAATTTACAGCGCTTCATAAATAAAGGTTAATAATAATAATAATAATAATTGTCCACCGGTCTCATCCAGCACCACATCTCCAAAGACATTATTATCTTTCTGTTTACTTGCATCATTGTATACAAATGCCCATGTGGGAAAGGGGTCAAAAAGCTCTCTGTGTCTTTGCTGGTGGGCACAGCACACTTGGCATGGATGGCACAACAAGGAAATGCCTGTTGAGCATTGTCTTTGTGCCCTTGCTGACCACATACTAGCCGATGCTGTCTGTTGTATATTCATGCTCAGATCCATTATACATGTCTATGGGCCCGAACAGACAGGTCAAAATAAAGTTGCTTTGGGTCGCTTTGGAGGTATGCTGTTTAAATGACGCATGCATCCTAAGAGGCTGGAAGCTGATACAAAGCCACACTCCAGTCCTAAGGACTGAACGCAGCTTTGGTACAGCTTCTGACCTCTTAAGATGCATGCATAATTTAAAACTCATACCTCCAAAGTGACCCGAAGCAGCTTTATTTCCACCTGTCTGTATGGGTCCTAAGTTGAGAAGAGGACCACATACTACAGTGCGCCCACATTATACATGGGCGTGCTTTACACAGACTTGAGTGTACACGCTCAAGCCACAGGGAGTGTGCAGGGCACAAGGGGCAGCGCGTCCCATTCAAATGAATGGGGCGCACTTCCGTGGCGCCTCACACACTCCTGCGCCGCCGCACACGAGCCCCATTCAAATGAATGGGGCTCCAGCATACGTGAAATTAACCTTACGCGGGGGGTCCGGAATGGATCCCCCACGTAAGGCAAGGGCTCACTGTATAGGGATGAACTCACTCAAGGAGATCATGGCCCTGAGCCTGAAGGATCTTGGAGACAACACATTCATGGGTTTGTCATGCGTCAAAGTCAATTCAGTGGCAGCTAACAACAACGACAACAACAACAAAGACAGAGGGTGATAGGGTGTGTGTTGTAGCTATGCCACTACCCAGGCTGAATCTGCACTGTGGAAATGATCCAGGTTGACGTCAGTTTAGCTATCATGGCTCAATGCTATGCAACTCCGCCTGGGTCCTAGTTGGAGTAGGCGGGATGTAAATAAATATAAATAAATAATAATAATAATAATAATAATAATAATAATAATAATAATAATAATTAATTCTGGCATTTGCAGTTTTTTATGTTAATATTTTTTATCATTAGAACATATAAAACAAACCATAACAAATATATACAATTACAAACAAACCCATGCAACCTAGTCCTCTACACCACCTATACATTATTGCATAGTTATATACCACTTATATGTTATATACACATTATATATCAATACGTACAACCTATATAGCTACCTCTGTCACACCAATCAAAAAGTGTGGTTTCATTATTACCTTCCCTTCCTTCTTTCGATGCCTGGATAAACCTGGGACTTGCGGTTTTGTGAGACGTTGCGCCTTCTCCACCAGAGAGCTCTGGGGCTATGACAAACTACAGTTCCCAGAATTCCATAGCATGATGCCATGGCTGTTAAAGTGGTGTCAAACAGGATTATTTCTGCTATTTGGATGCAGCCTCAGTTGTAGCTTTGACCCCGGATTCCTCCTTCAACATAAACTGTTCTGAATGTGTTTTTGCTTTAATAAAAAAACCATTAGTCTTTTAAGATACTAATTTCAATTGACTAATACAATTATCACTTATCCTTAGGGAAAATAACCCTTTGTAGAAAAACGTACTCGACCCAAACATAGTGGTTGGGTCAACAAGTTGCAACTAGATAGCTAAAAACTAACCATTGATCCCAGGGACACAGATCTCTCCTGCCTCCTTGAAGCCGATCCATGTTGATGCATCAAATCATGCTCACAAAGTGAGTTACAAACCTAAAGATGGCTATTCCTTTCCTTGGAGCAAAACGGGTTCCTTTCTGTCGATCGGCAAAGAATTCCAGCAAACAGAAAGTCGGGACTTCAGGTTCAAAAGGCTTTGCGGCTTTGATGGCCAGCTCTCTTTGTGAGCAAAACTGGCAGCAAAACAAATACATTGCAAGAATTTGGCTCGGGATCCAGGCACTAACCGTATTTCCTAATACGGTTTCTATAACAACTCTGCATCACAGCCGGCAAATAAAACCTAATGCACTCCTTTACGCTGTCTCTTGAAGTTTCCATAAGGTTGCGAGTCCGAACCCCCAAAGGAAGCTCTGAGCTATCCACTTGTTCAAATATGATGTTTTCTGAAACGACGGAATATTAATGTTGCCTATTAAATGTAAATATTGAAGAAGGGGGTGCAATGTGTTCGGTTTCAAGCGTACTTTAAGACAATCCCAGTTTCACATTGTAACTACAGCTTGCTTCCCGAGGGACCACAATGCGGCTGAAAAGCCAATGCTTAAAAATGAATTTAAAAAGAAAACAAACTTCAACTTGGCCTTCTTCGGCCTGATTCCCACTACCTTTTAAACCGGATCGCAAATCGGTTTGAAGCAGTTTAAAGGACCCTGGTTCGCACTTGAACCGAATCGCTGAAGCAGTTCAGAGAGAGGAGCCATGCACCAGACCCATTTAACCCACATCTTTTCGAAGCTGATTTTTCCACGTGTTTTTAGATAAACCGATTCAGTGCAAGTGTGAACCAGATGTGGATCGGAATCGATTTAAATTTGCCCTTCAGCCGGCTGGAGCGGGACCATTTTGAATCGATTCATTCGCAAATGTGAACCACAAGTGGGATATTTTACAAGGTAAAAATGAGATTGGGGCAAATGTAGTGCGAACCCCGCTCCGCTGTTGAATCGATCCATCGATTCGGATTGCAAACCGATTTATTTGTAAGTGGGAATGAGGCCTTAACCTAAACAACATTTCATCCTCCAGCAGTCAAGTATCTCTTTCATAGCCTTGACATGAGTTGACTTTGGAGGCCAGGGTTCGATTCCCACCTCGGCCATGAAATCCACTTTGGACAAGTCACACTCTCTCAGCTTCAGGTGAAGGCAAGGGCAAACCTCCTCTGAACAATGGACGCAAGCTACAGGAAAAGCAACTCCAACTCAATGTTAGGAAGAAATTCCTGATGATGAGAACTGTTCAATAGCGGAAGATATCGCTTCTCGGCCTTTTGGCTAAGATCAAGTGTAGCATGTAGATACTCCCTTGGAGAGTAGTGGAGTCTCTTTCTCTGGAGGTTTTTAGAGGCTGGATGGCCATCTTTCAGGAGTGCTTTGGTTGTGTCTCAGAATCATAGAATCATAATATGATAGGGTTGGAAGAGACCCCAAGGACCATCCAGTCCAACCCCATTCTGCCATGCAGGAACTCCCAATCAAAGCATCTCTGACAGATGGCCATCCAGCCTCTGTTTAAAGACCTCTAAGGAAAGAGACTCCACTCCTGAATGGCAGAAAGGTGTTGGACTGGGTGGCCCTTGGGGTCTCTTCCAACTCTATGATTCTATGGAGTTTATCACGCTGGGGCTAATTTCAGCATTAAAGCACGATTAAAGCCCATTTAAAGCATCCCGTAAATAAAGCAAAAATGGTGAGTAATTGCACTGATAGGTTTTTCTGGGTTTTTCAGACTATGTGGCCATGTTGTAGAAGAGTTTATTCCTGACGTTTTACCGGCATCTATGGCTGGCACCTTCAGAAAAAGCATCCTCTGAAGATGCCAGCCACAGATGCCGGCGAAACATCAGGAATCAACTCTTCTAGAACATGGCCACATAGCCTAAAACCCCCAGAAAAGACCTATTTGCATTTCCGCCACACTTGCAAGATCTGGTGCGTCATGTAAGGGCAACATATTCAACTGACGCCTGAATTTGCAGGGATTTTTGGTGCCCTGTATAATACCCTAAGGAAAAGGGACAATCTCTTACAGAAACCTGGCAACCCTATAGGGAAGTGTCCTCATATCTTGGTATTCCATGTCCTATGAGGAACGACTTAAGGAGCTGAGATTTTAAGCCTGGAGAAGAGAAGGTTAAGAGGTGATATGAGAGCCCTGTTTAAATACTTGAAGGGATATCATATTGAGGAGGGAGCAAGCTTGTTTTCTGCTGCTCCAGAGAATAGGTCCCAGAACAATGGA
>NC_056528.1:7586696-7598559 GCF_019175285.1 Sceloporus undulatus | reverse complement strand
CCTGGAGAAGAGAAGGTTAAGAGGTGATATGAGAGCCCTGTTTAAATACTTGAAGGGATATCATATTGAGGAGGGAGCAAGCTTGTTTTCTGCTGCTCCAGAGAATAGGTCCCAATGGAGCAATGGATGCAAGCTCCAGGAAAAGAGATTCCAGCTCAATATTAGGAGGAACTTTTGTAAGAGCTGTTCAACAGTGGAACAAACTCCTTCCTCGGAGTGTAGTGGAGTCTCCTTCCTTGGAGGTCTTTATACAGAGCCTAGATGGCCATCTGTCGGGGATGCTTTGACTGGGAATTCCTGCATGGCAGAATGGGGTTGGACTGGATGGCCCTTATAGTCTCTTCCAACTCTATGATTCTGTGATTCTATTCCTTCCATAACAATTTTGTCCAGTAGGTGGGGTTCGAAACCAACTTTACCGAAATGCTCTGGGAATCCTGTTTCTCAATTATATGTTGCTCACTCCTGATTTACCATCTCTCTCTCTAATATACCCAAGCTGGCCACATCTGGAAATGTTTGATTTGATATAGTGTCGTTTTACATTGCAGAAATGAGCGTAAGCGGTTTCTTAACCCACCAAGTGAGAAATGTGATCTGGGTTTTACTACCGACCCTTTAAATAAAAACCAGAGTGCTTTATTAAACCATTATCTATCAGGGATTGTAGGGGGAGAGTTAAAGGGATCTCGGGATGGCGATCAATATTGAAATGGACAGTTATCTGTCTATCGTCCGGGTCTGCTTTATTTGGGGTCTGAGAAGCCAAGATGAATGGATAAACCTCACATGCCTTTGAAATTTGGTTGCAATCCATATTTTAAAGAGAAGTAACCTGATTTGCACTTTCTGGGTTGGATTAGAGCGCTGCTATCTTCAGTTTTCACACTTCTCAAAGTCTGGGGATACAAAAAGCATTTGTGAGCATGTGTATTATAGGCGAAAAAATATGCATCAAATGTAAAGTCTCCGCGCATTAGGTTGAAAACGAACATACTTTGCGGGAAAATACATTTCAGATAATATGAATGTTCATCCACGAAGGGCTGACATTTCAATACATTTGGATAGTACAGTGCACCCTTGGCTTATGCGAAGGATCCATTCCGGACCCCCCGCATAAGCCAAATACCACATATGCTCAAACCCCATTCAAGTGCATGGGGCTCGTGCATGCGGTGGCACGGTGGTGCAGTGGTGTGCACGTGCCATGGGTGCGCCCCCTATTTGTCCAAATGGGATGTGCCACTCCTTGCTCCTCGTGCGTTCCCACATGGCTTTCAGCGTATGACGCGGGCGCACTGTACCCAACAGTAATAAAATTTGCTTGGTGGCATATCTGTGATTTCTCACCAGTCATCAAAACAAAGCTATAAACTAATGCTTCACAAAGAAGTCCAGGAACGATGTTGTTTAACATTAACATACACCTTTTTTACTTTTGGGATTTCAGCGACAATGCATTTCCGTTATCACTTTATTTGCACAATTTGTGTGTGATAATCATTCGCCCGGTTAGTTGCCATTGTTGCTTTATTTGTGGGATGCTTTAAACGCTCTTTAATGTCTCTTTAATGTCAAAATTAGCCCCAGTGTGATAAACTCCATTGTATAGATTTCTTGCTGAAGCTTATCAGGTATGAGTCTGGCCTTTCCTTGGTATAAATCTGGTCTTTCCTTGGTATAAATACTATAGATCCTAGGGACTATATTTGGTGAATGATGCCAGGAAGTCGATCACTAAAAATATCAACTCAGAAATTGAGTCGAATCGAGTCAGTGAATCAATTATTATCAGGTTGAATTCAGATTGAGACATTGAAGTGACTTAATTCGATCGTGAGTCGGGGTCAGTCGGCTCAAGTTTGCATGCATGCTAATTCTTGTCCGATTATTTAAATCCTATTCATTGCAGTTGATCTTCCCATACTTTGGCCTGAATTGTATCATTATGCAGTCTGGGGCCGATTTTAGGGCTCGGGATTGCGGAGCAACCGCATGATCCTGAGCCCTACCGTGTGGCGGCGGTCCTATCATGGCGTGGCCCCGGGGGCCGCCATCATGACACAAGTGTCCACACGTTGTGATGTCGTGCTTGCGTCATCGACGTGTGACAGTGCACCAATTGCACACTCATGGTACCCGCCACATGCACCAAAAAGAACCTGGTTCTTTTTGGTACAGAGGGAGGCCGCATGGTTTGGCTGCTGTGGCGTCCCCCAGGAGCAAGAACAGGCACCTCCAGTCACCCTTTTGGGGCAGTCTGTTGAGTCCCTATGCCACTATGATCTCTCGCCTAGCTCTGGCACTTCCATTCAACCAACGCCTGTGTCTCACCCCACTTCACCCAAATCGGATCTCAGAAGCAAGCCTCATATGTAGTATCACCCATAGTTCTGCCTCAGACCTTTCCCAAGCTAACCCCTGATTTCCTGAGCCTTGAATGAATGAGTGGGTGATAGTGTGGTTTTTCCTGCATATACTTTAATTGGAGACTTCTGCTTCGGCATCATTTCTGAGGTCCACCGGCCCTTCAGTATATAAGCGGGAGACAGTTTCGTAGGGTCTTTGTAGCTGACCCCCTCTCCATTTGAGCTAAATAAAGTCCCCCTACAAAGATTTTGGCTACACCCGCGACACAGTTTAAAAGAAAAGAAAGACCCTAATAATGGGACATTCATGTCCAACATCAGATTGACTTTTGAACAAAGGTTTTTAATTCCAAAATCTGGAGGTAGAACAAACCCACTCTTTTTCCAGAATGAGCATAGTTATACTGGCATAATACATCAACAAGACTGTGGTCATTATTTCCAAGTGACAATCTCTCTTCTTCTTCTTCTCCTTCTTCTCCTTCTCCTTCTCCTTCTCCGTCTCCTTCTCCTTCTTGTTCTCCTTCTCCTTCTTAAGAAAAGAAATCAATGCCATCAACTCCATTACTCAAGGGATGGAAACATTTCCCTGTATCCCTGCCTCCTGCTTGGCAATGGCCAGCCCTGTCCTTGCACAGAAAGCATCCTGACCTTTCCCAATAGCGACAAATGAAACAACATTTGGCCATCATGTAAAATTAGGGGCAGGAGAGGCCCTACGACTGAAACCACTGCGATCTTCACTTTCGCCAATTCAGGTGGGGAATCACGGCTCTCGGCGGTATACAACCCTCAATGGGTTGTCAACTGTTCTTGACATGCCCGGTTACCTGCACTGGATTGGCTGGGGAGAATTTTTTAACACCCTGTCAGAGCCAATAGAAACTCAGCGTTCCTCGAGTTGGGATTTAGTTACAGTGACAGAATCCTGATAGGCTGAAGCGGCGTGATTTATGGGACTCTGCTGAAGAGTAACCGAGGTTTATCAGGACATAATGATGTGGTACTAATGCTCATTGCCAGGCATCTTGGCCCACCAGTTTTCAAAAAGGTTGGTATTTGACCTTGCGCAAATTTAAGCTGGGCGCATTGGGAAGATGGAGGCAGAGATCCAGAGCTTGTGTAGCCATCAGAAACAAAATCCCAATAATTCAAGGTTCAACAATAATCCCCTTTTACTTTAAAAAACATGGATCATTGGATATTTTGTTTCTGCATTAAGAATAAAATGCATATTTCAAAAATCTGTGTCGCACCCATACCTTGATGTTAGACTATGTGCAGTTGAGCTGTTTAAAGTTGTCCTCCATATAGAAATGCTGGCGCATGCACCATCATCTCTAAGTCCATAGTGAAATCCCTGGAAAGAAATACAGGTCAAGTCTTGCATATCCAAAACACTTGGAACCAGAGGTGTTTTTGATTTGGGTTATTTAAATGTGTGTGTGTGTGTGTGTGTGTGTGTGTGTGTGTGTGTGTGTATTGGAATACTTACATTTGCATATGCATACATCATGAGATCTTTTGGAGTTGGGACTCAAGTCTAAACACAATATTCATTTATGTTTCATACAATTTAAACACAAGATATACAATATTGTTCAATAATTTGGTGCACGAGACAAAATTTGTGCACACACTGAACCATCAGAAAGCAAAGGTGTCACGATCTCAGCTACCCATGGAAAAAGTTTAGTTGTTCAGATTTCAGGATTCTGGATATGGAAAACTCAACCTGTCGCTGCTGTTGCCAATGGGCCCAAACATGATATTGATCCATAACATATTGGGGGGGGGGAGGGGGAATGACATCTAAGGACCATTGGTGTACAGTATCCAGTCATTGCAATTTCTGGTCCTAGGTGGGGTTCAGACCACTCAAAAAGGGCAGTCTGCCCACGCCTTGTTTTGCTGCACAAGGTTCTTTTTGCGGTGCCATTGTGACACCGCAGTATGCCAATGGCACACTTGCGATGTCACAATGGCGTCGCGACATGCTGGCGCTAAGCATCTGTTGCATCAAAATGGGGGGCCTATCTGTACAGGGCGCCACCATTTTGACGCCCTTGTCACGTGCGAGCGGCGGCAGGCGTCTGGTAGCGCCAACCCCCGCATGTGACAACGGTGCCCATTGCACCCGTCTGTATAGCACCCTAGTTTCCTTTTCTGAGTTCTTTTGATTGAAATGAGGGCTTAATATCTTCTTAACACTTTGGGTCAATTTTTCTATGCATACATAGGAACATCGAAAATCGGAAACTGTAAATGAACATATTTAGCCAGGTTTATCTTTCCTGCGATTGATAGCTAAGCTTAAATAAGTATGAGACAGGGCTGTGCAAAGAGGCTGAATCCCAAATTCTAGGCCGAATCACGCGGAATTGGACCTCGCGAATTCATAGCTTTGTTTTCTGGATGTTTTAGATGTTCTAGATGTTTTAGCTATTTTATTGAACTAATAATAATGTCAGTGCTTTATTGATTGTATTTTTATATCTGTACTGTGTTATTTTATTGATGTAACCTTGCCTCGATCCGCAGGGAGAGGCAGGAAAATACAAACGAAAATTATAATCATTATTATATTCCAATTTTTCATCTTTAGGCCTGGGTCTCATCTCCAAGATATCTCCTTGCATATATGGAAATATTCCAGAATCTGATAAAATCCAAAATCTAACACATCTCTCCTTCCAAGTATTTTGGATAAGGGAGACTTAACCTGTAGTCACTTTTCTCCAGGATGAAAAGCAGCCGTTGGTGACCACCTTCTGGATTCAATCTATCAAATACCGATCCACCTAACAGTTGCACTTGGACATAGTCTGTCACAGTGTTTCCCAAAATTTGGTCCTCCAGGTGTTCTGGACTTCAACTTCCAGAAGTAGTATCCAGTTTGACCAACAAGCAAGATTATGGGAGATGAAGTCCAAAACATTTGGAGGACCAAAGTTTGGGTAGCACTGATCTGTCAGGTTCTTCATCTTAAAGCAACTTAGGCCTGAGACAGACAGGCCAAAAGGGGCATGCCGACGACAACACTAGGGTTCGGGAGAGAGCATTAACCACACTCCTGAACTCTAGTGTGTAATGGCGGCGGCATCATGAGTGCCGCCATCTTGACATAAGGGGTGCGCAGTGTATACATATTGCTGCATGTCACTTACATCACTGGCCCACCAATGGTGCACTCATGGCGTGTGCCATGCGCCATAAAAACAACTTGGAAAAACCGGAGGGTCCTTTTCCTCCGCCCGATTTGGCTGCTGTGATGTCCCTCCAGAATTAAAACGGATGCCTTCAACCCACCATTTTCAAGCGGTCTGTCTTGGGCCTTAGTTTGCCTTCAAGAATATGAAGACCTTGCCAAAAGCCTTATTGAAATCAAGATATGCAACATCCCTGAGGGATAGACCACTACGTCCCTCTGGCCATAAGGTTTCTTATCCCTACTATTAAGAAATCTTCACTGGAAAACTAGACACCCCTGTGTCGAAGCCACTGGATTCTCACCCATCTGATCCCTATTAGAAACAACAACATGAATGTACAATAATAAATAGTGAAGCTAAGTATAAATATCAGAGCCAAGCTTTCAGAAAAGTCCGCAGCGACAGAAGAAGAGAAGTCCTTAGCGTCCATGTGCCGCACAGATTCGTTGACAAGTGCGGTGTGGTTTAAATAAGCCGAACAGCCTTGGGGCTGTTAAATATTCTATCTTGATTCCATCCTTTCCTATTTTTGATGTCTCAACTTTTTCTGGTTAGCACAAGGCAATCCGCACACAGTCCGGGGAGGAGCAGCCGGCCGGCCTGGTGTGCATTACAAGCAAAAACAGCAGGATAAAGATTGTAAATTCAGCTCGTCCTTGTGATGCGATTGTATCGGGATGCGAGTACATCTAAAAAGTTGTTTCCGACTTTCAGCCCCTTCATCTGGTTTTCATCCAGGTCCAGCTGTGCCGAGGGAGCCGGCACAAAGGACTTTAATCCATGCCAGTCCGACTCGGGAGAACCACTCTGTTACTATTATTGTTGAATTATTGTATTAAAGGAGTGGATAGAAGTTGTTTGGACAAGGTGCCTATTTCTCTGGGTGGAGTAAAGTGGGGGATCAGTCCCAGCAATGAAATAACCACCCCGACTAAAGACGGGATTGATCCTAGGAGAACAGGGGTTGTTTCCACATGTGGTCCCGGATCCTGGTTACATTTGAATCCAATTCACCCCGGTTTAACACCATCAAAGTTGAGGAAGTTATGCTGCGGATAAAGACAACCTCCGATTAAAAGCTACTAATCTCTCTCTCTTTCTCCCTCCTCTTCCCATTCAAAGAAAAACACATCTATATCCAGTCCAGACAGAATATCTCTCAATTGTTTTGGACTGGTGAGGCTATCAGTTCTTTTTCTTTAAAAGAGCAATATTGGATATGGATATCCCAAGTTTTCAGAGTTTATGAAGTTAAGCTTGCTTAGGAATTTGGATGCAATGGCTAATTCAACGACAACGACAACCAAGCGAGATATTTTATGAACATTTGTGCAGATTTTGCTCCTCAGTAGTCAGTAGTCTTCCAACTAGAGTCTAATCTAAACTGTAGAAATAATGCAGCTTGACATCATTTTAACTGCCAAGGCTCACTGCTACTGAATCTTGGTCCTTTTAAATCAGATCGCAAATCATTTTGAACCAGTTCAAACGACCCTGGTTCCCACTTAATCTGAATCGCTGAAGGAATTCGGAGAGAGGGGCCATGTCCCAGACCCATTTAACCCACATGCTGATTTTTTTCCTGCTTCTTTTTCGATAAACTGATTCCGCGCAAGTGTGAACCACAAGCGGATCGGAATCGATTCAAATTCCCCCTTCGGCCGGCTGGATCCGAATCATTTTGAATGGATTCATTGGTGAATGGGAACCACAAGTGGGTTATTTTGGAGGAAAAACACGCAGTCGGGGCAAATGGAGTTGGAACCATGCTCTGCTGCCGAATCGATCCATCGAGTCGGATCACGCACCGATTTATCTGTAAGTGGGAATGGGGCCCTAGTCTTCTTTTGATGCAGAAACTCAGACCTTCCTTTGCAGCAGGGTTCCCTTTTCAAAACTTTCACTGTGATGTTGACTTATGACAGGCTAATCTTTGAAACAGGGATAAGATTGCCAGGTGAAATAAATGCTAGGACTCCTGTACCTCTAAGAAATATGTGGAAGAGGGAATTTCAGCACATACTGCTTAATAGCACCTGCTGAAATTCCCTCCTCTGTAGCACCATTAAAGATATATAGGAGATCCACTTTTATCTTACCTGGCAACCCTGCTATGGGAACATACGTTGCACTGATGCAGAGGCTGCAGATCCTAATTGAAAATAACATACGTGTGAGTTTCCCAATCTCCCTCAAAGCACGGCCCAGGGAGTTGTAATAGCCATCCCCATGTTCTCTTTAAGCCCTTTCATTCCCTTTAAAAAAACCTCAAGTCCCTTTTGGACTTCGTGTGTATAAATCTTTTTCAGTGTGTGGTACCATAGACTGCCATGAGGGCGCCATCAATGTTCTGCAAAGAGCTCTGTGGGCATTGTGAAAATGGGTCAGCTGAAAAGCTTTACCCAGTAATTGGGATCCCATATGTGGGGAAAAAGAAGTATGACTTTGCTCAGGTTTCTCTTGTTTTAACATGAAAGAAAGTAAAAGAAGTAAGAATGTTTTAAAGGAATGTCACAGTATTGCTGTGCTTGATTGTTTGGTAAGGGTTTGACCATTAGCACCTTTCCCTTGTGTGGCGTAATGGTTTGAATGTTGGACGGTGACTTTGGACACCAAGGTTCAATTCGGCCATGAAAACCCACTGGGTGACTTTGGTCAAGTCGCATGTTCTCAGCCTCAGGAGAAAGCAATGGCAAAAATGGTGACAACAATAACAACGGCAATATATTTCCCTTATAGTCGTTACAGTTGAAATATTCATTTCATAGAATCATAGAATCATAGAGTTGGAAGAGACCCCAAGGGCCATCCAATCTAACCCCATTCTGCCATGCAGGAAATCTCAATCAAAGCATCCCCGACAGATGGCCATCCAGCCTCTGTTTAAAGACCTCCAAGGAAGGAGACTCCACTACACTCCGAGGAAGGAGTGTGTTCCACTGTCGAACAGCCCTTACTGTCAGGAGGTTCCTCCTAATGTTGAGCTGGTATATCAATTCAATATCTATTTGATATATTGATATATGATATTCTGAAATATTCCCTTTTAGGGAAAGACCCTGGAGCATGTCGTGACTTCCAGTCCCAGAGGGTCTTGGATGAAACAGTTGATCTAGATCAGTGATTCTCAACCTGTTGGCCTTGACTCCTTTGGGGGGTCGAACGGCCCTTTCACAGGGGTTGCCTAAGACCATCAGAAAATATTTCCGATGGTCTTTGGAACTGAGACACCGCAATTTTACGGTTGGGGGTCACCACAACATGAGGAACTGTATTAAAGGGTCGTGGCATTAGGAAGGTTGAGAGCCATTGATCTAGATCAATTTCAATCTGGCTTCAAGCCTGGATATGGGACAGAGGCAGCTTGGGTCACCTTGGTGGACAACCTGCACAAGGAAGTGGACAGTGAGAGTGTGTCCCTGTTGGTTCTGCTAGACATCTCATAGAATCATAGCACTGGAAGAAACCTCAAGGACCACCCAGTCCAAACCCATTCTGCCATGCTAGAAGACACGATCCAAGCCCTTCTGGCAGAAGACCATCCAACCTCTGTTTAAAACCTCCAAAGAAGGAGATTCCACCACTCTCCGAAGTGGCATCTTCCACTATCAGACACCTCTTTATCATCAAGATGTTCTTCCTAATGTTTAGGTGGGATTTCAGTGGCTTTCAGTCCCATCAACCATGGTATCCTTCTGGCCCACCTTTCCAGGATGGAAATTGGAGACACTGTTCTACTGTATTTTCTGTCCTTCTTGGAGGAGTGCATTTAGAAGGTGGTGCTGAAGGCCTCCTGTTTGATGCCCTGTCCTGTGGTGTCTCTCATGGTTCAGTACTGTCCCTCATGTTGTTTAACATCTACATGAAACTGCTGGAAGAGGTTGTCCAGAGATCTGGGGACTGGTGTCACCAGTACACTAATGGCACCCAACTCTATCTGTCCTTTCCATCTGAGTCCAAGAAAGCTGTTTTGGTACTAAACCGGTGTTTGTTGTCAGTAATGGACTTGATGAGGGCAAACAAATGGAAGCTTGATCTAGACAAGACAGGGATGCTCCTGGTCAGTCAGAAAGCAGATCATGGAATAAGGATTCATCCTGAACTGGATGGCGCTATACTCCCCTTGAAGATGCTGGTTTGTAGTCTCTTGGACTCAGCTCTGAACCTGGAAACCCGGATTTCAGTAATCTTCTGTTTGCTCATCTTCACTACCATTATCCTCTGGAAGATGTAGGAAGCGATTGCTTACTTGGAGAGGTTCTATATCCCTTGCGCATGGTCTGCTCCTGACTGTGATTTTCCTCCAAGCTGCTCTCTCAGCCAAGAAAGTATGAATATCTATGTCAGTAGAAGCCATTCCTCTTCCATGGCCATGCAGGCTCTGGAGACTAAAGAAAAAACCATTAGCAACTATAACCATCTTAACTGAGAACGACCATAACAACCTCTTGCCAAAAGGTATACCCATGACTCCAATACCATCGTTCTGTCTTTCTTTCTCCTGTTTGATTTTTAACACCTTTGCCTGACAAAGAAGCCTGCGGAGCTTTGAAAACGTGCATCGTGTATTTTGTGCATATCGGCTGGCCAACAAACGTATTGCCGTTTTGTGGATTTTGGATGCGATTGAACCACAGACGTGTTTTGTCCTTTTTCCTTCTTCTCATGGACTAACACCTTGGATTTTGCATTCACTAGTTATCCTTTAATGATTTTATTGTTGAAATGTAGGTTGGGGGCAAAATACACTGCTATATTTTGTGGTTCTGGGGGAGAAACATTGTCTTCCAATTCAATCATGGCTCCCATAGGCAAAATAACTAACCGGGATATGAGAGGGAGGCAAGAGGCTATATCCCATTTAAAAAGCAATAGGGTGGTTCTCACCAAAGATGCTCCCCAAACACCAATGACTTCCCACCGCCTCCGTGCTATCGTTTACCATTTCATAAAAGCGCTTTGGTCAGTCGGAAAGTTGCGCTTCCCCTCCACTGGCTTATGACTCCGTTGTTGGGAGATTTTTATGCCTCCTGCGTTGCTGGAACCATGGCCGTTGCTTTCCGTCCCCACAACCCCTATGGAGCAGGGTGATTTAATGTTACTGTTCCTTTAACAGCTGCATCACCGGAGTGGTTACGCTGTAGTTGTCTCTTGTGTGACTGTGCTTGGGAAAATCCATTACAGGACTGTCATTAATCTGAGGCCGCTGCCTCTGGCAGTTTCTGACTCTTCTATTTAATGGGCCTCTGCTTCCTGAGCTCTGGAGACACGCTGTTTCCCCCTCTTGATCAGCTTTGTTTAATTATCAAAATATTTGATGCAGAAAATTGACATTATTTGTGAAGAGTCAGACCCTCCTTGCTCATTCGCCCCTTCCTTTGCTCTCTTTCTCCCCCACCTTCACACCCACGACTTGCAGTGACATTGAGATCTTCCACATGAACCCACCTTCTTTAAGCAGCAAAACCATGAAGACCGTCCAATGCACAAAGCTGCATTAGTGAGCCACAGGTAGGAAGCCCGATACTTTGAGTTCGCTGTGATAAACTAGATGGCAATGGACAGTTTCACAGCTGTATCGCCATATTATGGTGCACTCCTCTTTGTAGACTGGGTTATTTATGCAGTGTGGAAGCACATAAGGGCCCAAACAGACAGGCCAAAATAAAGCTGCTTTGAGTCACTTTGGAGGTATGCTGCTTAAATGCTGCATGCGTCCTAAGAGTCCAAAAGCTGCACCAAAGCCATGCTCCAGTCCTGTGGCCTCTTAAGCTTCTGGCCTCTTAAGATGTGTGTGTCATTTAAACAGCATACCTCCAAAGTGTCCCGAAGCAGCTTTATTTTGGCCTGTCTGTTTGAGCCCTTAGGTGCTTCCACACTGCATAAATAACCCAGTCTGACACCACTTTAACTGCTATAGCTCAATGCTATGCAATCTTGGGACTTATAGCTTGTTATGCCACTAGACCTAGGCTGCTGTTACTGCAGAATGAATGCAGTTTGAATGCACTGCTTTAACTGCCATGGTTCAATGCTATGGAATCCTGGGATTTGAAGTTTGTTAGGCCACCAGTCCTCTCTGACAGAGATGGCTAAACGTCTCACAAAATCACAATCCCCAGAATATCCATGTCGTTGAACCATGGCAGCTAAAGTGGTGTCCAACTGGATTATCTCTGCAATGCAGATCCAGCCACAGCCAGGGACCTGGACATCTCTTTTGTAGCAGCACTTTGAGTCTGGTTTTAATGGGACACTCGCTTATGCATGAGGGATGAA
>NC_056528.1:7574399-7586671 GCF_019175285.1 Sceloporus undulatus | reverse complement strand
TAGATGGCCACATCGCCCAAAAAAACCCCCCCCAAAAATTCAAGAAGGCATTTGCCTCTCGGCCGCAGAACTCCTACTATCCCCGTAATGGCACCCAACGTAGTTTGCTTTACCTGCCGTTCTCTCAGTGATTCCCATCACTGCTGAGTTGGATATATTTGTAAATGCTATTTTTCGCCCCTTTTTTTGGGGGCGGGGGAGGTGTTCTGGTCTACTCCCTTGTCATGAGGAAATGTGCCCCATACGACAGGCCAAACTAGAAGCTGCTTCGGTGTCCTTTGGAGGTATGCGTTTAAATGACACCCCGCATCTTAAGAGTCGCAGACGCTTGCGCCAAAGCTGCGCTCCAGTCCTTCGTCCGCGGCTAGTGTTGGACTTTGGTCGGCGGTCATCCAGTCTCGTTGGATGCATGCATCATTTAAATAGCATACCTCCCAAAGGTGACACCCGAAGCAGCCTTTTTTGGCCTGTCTGTATGCTGCCTCACCCTTTTTAAAATGCACGTCCTTATTGAAAGCGGCAGTTGGCGGCTAGAAATTGGTACCCCCAGGCGCTCCCAAGTTGCTTCGAGACTTTGCGGGTGGGTGGACACTTTTGTGGCAACTCTACCGTTTCCTTCCTTACGAATGCATAGGGCCCCCTTCTTAGACGCCTATCAAAAACCACGGAGTATAATTGTAGGCGATCCTATCAGATGGAAAACGTTTGCGGGAGTCTAATGGATTGATATCTGAGAAACCACTTGATCCTCCGGCTTCTTCCCTCCGCGAATTATAAATACAATTGCTTGGGGTTGGGGTTGTAAGACGGAACCGGCTATAAATTAATGGACTGTTTGAAGACTCTCCCATGTCGTGGTCTCCCGCATGGCAAGAAGGCTGTTTAGCCTCGGGAAGCTATTATCGGTACTCTCGGCTGCGAAATTGTAACACGTCGTATGTAAAAACTGGGCATAATAGTACGAACCGAGGGTAGCGGGGTTGGGGTACGGAAACTAGGAGGGCCTAGTCCTTGGATATGGATATTCTACTGCAGGAGCATGCTGTGGCCCCTTTTAATAAACTGTTATATATGAAATATTGTGGTTACAGGAGTGCGCAACGACGAAGTCTCCTCTTCCGAAAACAAAAACGTGTCGAGGCATCATGTGGCTGCGGTTACATCGAGGGCCCATTTCGTCTCCAACACACCTTGGAGATCTCAACCGTCTTGTGAACTCGATATCTGAAGATACATCACTGTGTACATAGGGAATTGTGTATAATCCATGGCTAGGATGGATGGATTGCCATGTCAGTTAAAACAGGACCTTACCAATGGAATTGTATATATGAGCTGAGGCTGCATCACACATTTACAACATGGGAATGCATGTCATCCAAGGTAGGATGGATGGGTTTTTGTGGGTTTTTGGGGCTTGTGGCCATGTTCTAGAAGAGTTTTATTTCTGATGTTTCACCAGCATTCTGTGGCTGACATCTTCAGAGACTGCTGGCATGGAGAGAGAGCACAGCACCAAACCCACAAAATCTATGGATGGCCGGCCTGAAAGCCTTCGACTTCACCAAGATCGGATGGATAAGTTTATCTCCTGGCGCCTAAAATGGGCCCGTTGTGTTCCAAACCGGGGGGCACGCGCGGGGTGCGCACCGGAACGGGATGGGGGGCTAGGAACGCATCTTACTGGGCATAAGCGAATGTAGGCCGCTGCAGCCCAGTGCATTCCAATCGCGTCCAACATCCGTTCCAGGGACGCGATTTCTGAACAGATGTCGACGCGAGTGTGAACGGCTCTGGTGGCAGCAACACCATTTCCCTTATGCGTAAGGACGCTTCCTAGCCCCATGCCATTCCATGCGGCACCCATGTGCGGGGCGCCCACGGCGTTTTGGAACACACCGGGGCCCTTTCAGGGGCCCATGGCGATAACTTCTTAGTTTAAAGGCTGCTACCTATTAATGTTGATTTGTGGATTCTGCAGTACGATCATCTCAGGCTTGGAGGAATGAATGTAAAACGAATGTAGAGTACTAATTTGTGTTTTGAGGTCAACATCCAACACAGAGTGAACTCAAACTCCTCATAGGCAGTGGCTCCACTGCAGTTTAAGGAGAGAGAGATCCAATCTAGTTATGATTTAAAACTGATGTATTGAAATCTGTAGGATGTGGACATTAACCATGGCCTATTATAGTTTTTGTGGTGTTTGGGGGATTGTGTGGCCATGTTTTAGACGAGTTTCTTCCTGACGTTTCGCCCACACACTGTGGCTCTCATCTTTCAGTAGAATCAGGCAATTTGCCCACTCTTGGCGTAATGCTCAGTTGTATATTTGTGGCCGAGTTTTCTTTAGGATCTTGCCTAGTTTCTTTCATCGCCATCTTCCCTGTTCTCTTATGTCTCCTTCTCATTGTCTTGGCTGCATTTGCCATTCTTGACCAATATTTGGACCTAAGATGTGGTGAACGCTGCTAATACCTATATATAAATGACACTGGCCGTCTTCACAGACCGTCCAAGGGGCCGGTCTCGGGCCTCTGCCGTTCGCGCGTGTCGGGAGTTGCAGGCAGCCACACCGCGCAACTCCTCCGCCGGCTGCAAAGAAGGAGCGCGGAAATTGCGCTCGCCTTCCTTGGCAACCCAGAAGAGACGCCACTGTGGCCAAGCGCGCCCTTTCGCGGTTTTTGGTGTCACTTCCTTGCTGTGATGTGGCGGGACCGAGTGGTCCGTTTTACGTCAATATGGGCAGCATCCGTGTGGAACAGCCGCCGCCATTTGTTACAGACTCTTGTCCATAATAGGTAGTAGGGGTGTGTCCTGGAAGAGACTGCCCTTCTTTTTTTCAAAATGGCGTGTCCTAAAGCGTCCCTTATGTGCTGGTCTGTAACCTGCGCCAATAAGTAGTCTATAGTACCATCTATACTTTGACTATAAGTCATATAGTCTGTTTAAGCTCGCCTATAGTCACCTCATGTATAAGTTGCGGGGCAAGTTATGGGCCGAAATTATGGGTTTTTGGTGTATGGACGTTGTGGCTAAGTCGAGGGGAAAACTTAAGGGCCACCTAGCAAAGGATCTAAAGGTGATGAAGCAAATCAACAACAATGTCAAACAACATATAAAATTTCTAGCAAACACCAACTCTTTGTGTTTATCTCTGAAGCTGGGATGGATGGAGGAATGAGAGGGGTTGGTTCTATGCTTCCAGGCAGATTATACTTTTGCTTTTCTCATCCAGGATGATGGTAAGAGTTAAGATACACTACTTACATTGACCCCATGGATTAAGTGCGATTCAGTTTTTTCGTTTTTTTGGGGTCCATTTTTTGGGACCTAATTCTCGGACTTATACTTGAGTTACTTACAGTTGTGTTTGTATCTCTTTATCTAGGTTGGAATTTTATGCTCCTCCCTGATCAGGCTTCTTTGTTTGTTTCCTGTTCAGCAGTAAGCCTCGCCCTTGCACTTTTCTCTTTGCGCCCCCCTTAATAACTGTTCCGTTGAGAGTCTGAGATGTTTTCTGCTAGTGAGTATGGGCACTGGTTCACTTATGTTTGTGATGGTGTTGATATTCTTCTGTCCTATCCTAAGGTTACCTTTCAGTGGACATCGGGACATTCGGGCCCTTTATGCTACCCCTGAAAGTATGAAAAAGCAGTGTCTTTCTTTGCTTGGTTGTGGACTACCTTTGTCCTGTCTTGGCGGGTCAACGGGCTTGTGCAAATGCTTCGCCTCAATGGGATTTGTCAGGTCGGCGGTTTCCCTTTCACTCCGGAGTGTGAGAGCGATCGGCGCTCGAAGACATGCGGATGCTCACGGCTGTCTCCTTTGTTGTGGCTTCTTGCGTTTCCCGTCCATTAAAGTGGACACATGGCAATAGACAGTGCATCGGTCAGTGGCTAGACCGCATCTCTCTGTATGTGACCCATGACTGCGTCTTTGCGGTGGACTCTTGTTGCATATTTTCAGCATCCCATTTCAAACCTGGGCCGCTAACTCCCTGCGGCGGTGGCCTGGAATGTAAAGGACTGCTCCCTGTGTCTTAACTTGCTTGGGTTCCCCAGGGCCTGTGGATGTGAACTGGAGTATGAAGCATCGAAGCTCTCTTTTCCCCAGATTTCCTTCCATTGCATGAATAAGAGATGATGGAAATACTCCTGGGGTTCAGGCAACAGTGCCCAAAGTGGCATAGTCGAGGATGCCTTTGTTATTGAGAGGTTCCCGCATGGCTGAGGGGGTTGGACTGGATGGCCCTTGAGGTCTCTTCCACTGTCTCTGGGTTCTGATGATTCTAACTGGAATGGGAACCAAGTACAACTGGATCCAAAGCAGTGTGCGGTTTCTTTCCCGTTTCAATGGCATGACTGTCATAAGCATATTTGTTAATTTTTCAAGACATTTCTGGATTAGATTTTTGGTGAATGCCATGATGCAATACCACATCTGGTGATTCCGTAAGTAACACAGGCAAATGCCTTTCTACTCACAACCATCCTAGCGCTGATGATAAGGCCGGCAGATCAAAGATTTGTTGAGCAGTTGCCAAAATGGTGACAACGCTTTTGGGGTGGCTGTTGCGTTGCTTTGTTAGGAATGTAGTCATAGGAGGTAAATTTGATTAAATGTTTGAGATTCAACCATCACACACACACACACCACACACACACACCCCACCGGTGTATATAGATGTGTGTGGATTTTTCAGGCTATGTGCGTTTCTCTGAAGACGCCAGCCACAGATGCGCTGGTTGATGAACCGTTAGGAATAACTGTTTCTAGAACATGGGCCACATAGCTTGAAAAACCCACCGCACCACTATGGATGCACGGGGGCGCACGAAAGCCCTTCGATTCCATTTGCCATGAGATTTCTCCATCATGAGACCTAACAACAACAATTCATAATTTGCACTAACCGCATGGCTGTCTCCAGTTTAGTGTTGTGAGTTTTGTAAGCCAGACTTAAGATCTTGTTATTTTTTGAGATTCTGTTCCTTCAGTGTGCACTTAGAAACGTTAACGGAGGCGTGCATCATCTGCAACACTCCCAGACCGATTTCCGTTTTGTCGTTCTTTTTGTGGGGTTTTGGGGGGCTCTGCGGCCATGGTTCTAGAAGAGTTTATTTCCTGGACTGCTTTGTTCTGCCAGCATCCGTTGGGCTGGCATCTCCAGAGAACGGCCTTGTCTGGCATGGAAATCTTTCTCCGCGGACTTACATCTCCTCTTCTGAGCGTCAAGGTCTTCTCATTCAACGCAGTATGGATGGTGTGATTAAAAATCCATGAAATTCTGTCATTGTTCGGTGTGTTATATATCCGCGTTTCCTAAAAAACGTCCCCACGTTCTTTGTCTTGGGTTGGTTGGCTTGTTTCCCCGTTTCTTGTCTCCATGGTCTTGTCTTTGGAACATTGTCCTATGGACACATCTATTTTGTTACTCCTAAGCCATTGTACCGAGGGACGCTTTTGGATAGGAGAGAGTTGAACTAGGCACATCAGCTATTGTCTGGCTTTCGGATTGGACCAGCTGATGGCGTACTGGGTGCTATCTTAGCGGGTATGCTGGGGGGGGGGGGGGGGGGGGGGGGGGGGGGGGGGGGGGGGGAGGGGGGGGGGGGGTCGGGTATCTATCTATCTCTCTATCTGCATCTATCTAGTCCTTAATAAAAGAGAGAAAGGAGAAAGGGGCAGGAGAAAGAGATGCGTAACACAACTTTCCTACGGGACCAATGAGTGCGGGATTCTTGGCTCCCTTGGGAAATCAACTGCTTCCCTCTATTCCTACACCTCTTTCCATCAAATTCTTGCCGTGTTTCTTCTTCTCCCAGTTGGCGGCTGCAATGTTCTTCATTAATCTCGCTTCGAGACTGTGTGATGGCAATTTAGGCGCACAACTGAGGGGCTAACACCTCGGAGCCCAAGGAACCGCTTGTGTCTGCTGCCGTCACCATAAAGTCAATGCACATGCTGGCCTTGCTTGATAAGAGGACCCTTGGGAGAACTTAAGGGTTTGTGATGCTCTGGCTCGTGTCCCCTAATAACATTATAAACATAATAATAATATAATAATACTACTCATAATAATAATATAATAATAATGATCTTCTAGAACATGGCCACATGTCGCCCGAAAAACCCACAACAAAACTATCGGATGCTGGCCACACAGAGCCTTTTCGCTTTGGACACCGCTCCACCCTTCTCGATCATCGTTTCTGAATTTGTGGTGCCCACGACCTTGGACACATATTCCATGTACTTCCTTTACTTACTTTCTTCCGCTTGATCTATTACTTCCCTGCGATCTAGACACTATACTGTCTATTTATGGCAGCCTAGAATCCGCATTGGGCCCGTTTTCCGCTGCTGCATCACACTGTTGACTGCATGTTAACCTGTGCTCTACTAGGACTCCTGATCCCTTTCACACACAGTCTCCTTAAGCCAGGTGTCCCCCTTCCGTTTTTCGTGAGGGACTTTAGTAAAGTTATGTACTTATGATCCCCATTTGATTTATGTGTTGCTTACATTCAAGAAAGGTAGGCAGCCTTCTTACATGCGCTAGGAGTAAAGCTCTAATTGAATTAACTGCTTACCTCTGAGTAGAGATACAGAAAACCCGAACTGCTTGTCGCTGGATCTTGATCTCTGTTTGTGCGTCCATCTTTGAAGGTTATGCCACAACCGCGACAGTTTTGGGGAAGTGCGAGAGGGGCCCAGCCCTTCCGGAAAAGCAAAGGGCATTTTGACGTTTGAGCTCTGACGGGAGAGAAATATGGTAGCAATTACCTTTAAGAGCCGTCTTTTGGGGCCAATTCCCATAGCGACGGCCGGGCCACGTATTTACGAAAACCGTTTGCATTGGGGCCCTAATGAAACAATGTAAGGCAAAGGCCCTCTGCCTTTGATCTGCAAATGTGGTAATTTTTAAAAACACCTCGCCGAGTGATGATACCCATAACTCGCGTCCCTTAATGTGGACTGTAATTTGTTTGGAATACGAATGTGCGTTTAATTAGGCCGGGCTTTGGGCCCACATGTTTTAGGAACATGCTGTCCAGGAAAATTAAGACCCACTCTTGTCTTTAGTAAGTTCTACTGGGTTTTTATCAGATTCGGACAACGTTGTTCGAGAGAAGGTTACCGATAATTACGGAGACTTCTAGCGCGGATGCGGAAGAAAGCCTCCAAAGACGCTATCACAGCCGAAGGAAGGGTGGCTTTGCGTCAAAAGGACTGGAAGAACACAATAGTTTTGCTGATCATAAACTTTAGTAGAGTTCAGCACAGCTCGTTCATGCGTTCATCCAGAAGAAGCGCGGTTTCATTTCTATAACTTCCATCTCACTTTGCAAAATTAAAATTACATATATACTCATCTCTCCATTATTCACGGCTCTTGATATTTGCGGATTTGATTATTCATCGCCTCCCTTCGCAGGCTTTGGTTCATCTGTTCTCCTCTGGAATATCTAGGTTTCCTCCAGTGCCCACTCTATGGTGCACTTTTGTTACTAACTAAACGTTCGGGCACTGAAAGATCCTAGGATTCCTGACGAGAATACTCTACTAGGTCATTTGTAGCGCAGTGCGAGTTCTATGGTCGACAATATTTGTAGCATCAACAACATATACAATGACATACATAATAGGAGATTTCGTTGGGACCAGGGAGGTGGACGTATTGACAATGAACGATTTTCCGCAGCGAACGCAGTTCCCATTGGTTTCGCATTGGTTCCCCTGTCCATTGGTTCCCTGTTGTAGGCAAATTCATTTTGCAGAGGGGTTTGTTTAAAAACTGGAGTTTCTTAATGTGGCACTCTTGTAAGTGCGCCAAGAGGGCAAATTACATTCTGACGCTGCGTCTGTTGCAAGCCTACAACGGTTCTTTGTGGCATTCAGACGTATGCCGTTGCATCCTTCTTTACTATTTATTTATTTGTCCGACGACGTACTTGTGGATCTGAGCTTGATCTTACAACTCAACCTTTGCAAACCTGAAATTGATGCTCATGACCACCTGTTTTCCTATGGCGGACGATTATTGTCTCGGTGGCCTTGATTCCTTGAAATCCATCCCACGTTCCCCATGACCGTGGCCAGCAGAAAGTCGGGGGAGATTAGCCCTCCTTGCTTCTCAAAAACTGTCTTCTACCTGAATGGGCTGCCCTGGCGGGAGAGAAAATCCTCCGTTTTTCCCAAACTGACCCTTGGCCGCTTGAGCCTTGCCCTTCATTAACTCTGCCATCTCATGACGCTGAGGGAAGCTTTGGGTGTCAGTCAATGCAACAATTCACCCTCCTTTCAACCCTGTCGGCTGTTAATGCCGATCGGTAGTGAGGACAGCCAGGGCTTGAAACTTTTAGCTTCGGGGACCCTCGGGAGAGTGGAGGGGAACATGTTTGATAGTGTTAGAAAATGTCCAACGTGCCAAAAACAATCTCAATGAAGCCAAACAATTTTCGCGAAGGGGAGGTACACCCTCGAATCTTCAGAGGAAGCGCCAGTGTCCTTCCATGGCCTGTGTTATGGCTGGCCCGGCTCTCATTATTATTATTATTTTACTAGTCGTAGTAGTAGTAGTAGTAGTATTACCAGTCGACCTTTCGTCTTATACATTGATGCGTTTATACATGGATTGCAAGCATCCAAGGTTCGAAAACTGGTTCCAAAAAAGTGATACATTTCAAATGATCCAACCTGTGATTTTCCATTTTTTTATAAAGGACGACCCTTGTTGTGATGTTCATTATGGGCAGGATACAGACCGCCAAATAAGTGGCGTTCTCCCCCGCCGCCCTCGTTGTTGTGCGAGGGAGCTGCAGGCACGCAAATCCGCGCGACTCCCCTTCGCGCAACAAAAAGAGCTGCAAAAAGCGGCCTTCTTTCTGTGGCTGTCATTGAAGGGTGCCAAGACGGGCAGATGCTAGGCGTCCGTTCCCATCAAAATCGGCAGCGCCCATGTGTTATAGCTGGTCCCACCATTTTTACGCCCTCGTTACGTGCGAGGGGCAAGGAGGCGCATCAGGAAGCGCCGCCCCTCGCGCATAATGCCGGCGCCTCCTAGGGCCCGTGCTATACAATGCTCTTTTAATGGGATTTTGAGCATCCCTGAATTTTTGTTATCCACGGGGGATTTTGGAACGCAAACCCGGTGTTACAACAAGGGGTCCCACTGTCTTCTTATTATGATTAAATACATACTACTATCCATACATACACCATATATACACAAACCAAGGACGAAACAATATAGAAACCTCAGACGATACAATGTACAAAATAAAACAAATCCATTATATACTGGTGACTATAAGTTGACCTCGCTATAAGAGTCAATGGGCAAGTTTTGGGGCCAAAATTTATGGATTGGGATACAACCCGTAGATATGTCGCAGTGTAATACGTTAGGTGGCATGTAATGAGGATATAAAGGACGAAGTAAGGATAATAGAATGCCCAAGCACTTACCAGATTCCAGCAAGCCTAACCAAAGGCTGGATGGATGAGAGAGTAATCGTGCGTTCCAGGGCAGAGTAAATCTTTGCCTTTTAAATGCAGTACTTACATTGACCCATGGATAAGTCGACTCAGGTTTTTTGGGTCTATTTTTTAACCTAAATGTCTAGACTTATACATGAGTATATACAGCAACCTATTTTCTTCCTGGTTGAGTCACCTTCTATAAATCACAGTTTCAACTGGACACTTACCAACTAAGGCTATACAATGTTTTGGACGGCCACCTTTTCTTATTGACCATGGTGCTTGGAAGACATTGCACTCCAAAACATCTGGCACACACCTGTTTCTATACCAAGGTGGAGCCAGGTTCTGATAGTATAGCCCTGGAAGGCTCTCCAAAGCCTCTAGGTTTCATCCTGCCTTCAACCTTGAAACCTTTGAGGTTCTGGCCAGGTGTGTCTGCTCTGGCTCTTTCCTATGAATCCATGCAAGGGATTGTAAATTGGGGTGTATATTGGCGGGAAGTGGCATGACAGTGGTGATACTAGCGTTCCTGACAGCACCGCCAACGCATGGTCCGGAACCCTAGGTATGTAATGATGGCAGCCTGATGGTGGCATCCCGTCCACATGGGCACTGCCATCTTGACATAAGGGATGCACAGCGTCCGGACAATCCACTGTGCGTCCGTTTACATCATGAGTGCGCCAATGGACACGCTCGCGACGTAACCCAAGCGCAAGCTAAAAGAACTCGGAAGAAACCAAGTTCGTTTTACCTCCCGGAGGGATGTGGCGCTGCGTCTGTTACATCTCGATGTGGACAATGGCATACTCGCGACATAACCCGGCACCGCTAAAAGAACCCAGAAGAACTGGGTTCTTTTTACTCCAGAGGGTTGTGGCTGCGGCGTCCCTCTGGAGTTAAATGGGAGCCATTTTCAGGCACCGAAAGCTTGCAAGGCTACAATACTGAATGAGTGAGTTATTTCATGGGTGTCACGAGGGCAGGAGAGAAAAGAAACACTGGAGGAAACATCCAAGTTGCGGTTTCCTCCTAAATCACGTCTACGTTGGATTTATGTCTTATTCATGTAGTAGGCTTTCGCTGCTAGTGGCTTTCCAATCTCATGGACGTGTTTTTACTTCTCCTTGCTCTATGGCACACAGCATGGGTGCACGCACGCACAACATGGACCCAAAGCCCTTGTATGTCAAGGGATTGAGACATCTCTCGTCTCCAGTCGTGGAGCCATTAGGTCACCCTTGTGGCCCTTGCTGGAAACACTGTGCAATCTGGAGCATGTGGGAAAACGGCATGGGCGGATGAAGGAGAGTCTAAAGGGCCGCTGTTCAGATCCAGAGATGATGATAACGCAGGGGTGCTGGCACTCTCTCATTGCAGTCATTACCTCTGGAGTGCTTTGTGGGGAATGCGCCTCTTATCTCTCACTGACAATGCTAATCAGAATATGCTCAGCCCTATTAGCATACAAGTAAATAGCCCCCTGGAGGGACACAGCCATCAAACTTTAAGTAGGAATCAAAAACGAGGGATAGGAGAAAGGGGGAGAGAAAGAGGGGAGGAAAGGAATGTTGTCACAAGTAAAAAGGTGCCAGAGGGCAATTTCTGCCAGTGGGCCCCAGTAGTCATAATCTTACGCTAGTCGCCATGCAAGGGTAAAGGCCAGAGTCCCAGAATACGATCAGTGCTGCGTTGCTGTGAAACATTAATGTGATAAATGTGCCCCTTTCAGGCGGAGCACGGAGTCGTGGTCAAACTGGTACCGTCAACCCAGAATTACGCACACATCTCTGAGGAAATAGAGGCAGGCAGCAGCTGTCTGGAGGGCTGGATGGCACAGCTAAGCTCCAGATGACAAACCCCAATCACGCTGGGAAATGGTGGACATTTGGGGCACACCGCCTGGTAACAGAGTAGAAGGAGGCGCATGAGCAGCCACAGGAGGACAAGACGGTAATGTTGGGCGTACAGGTGGCCACCATAGCCACATCTCTCCGCCATGCCTCACTCTGAGGAAGGTCCTCAGAGCTCGCCACTTTTGTGGTTGGCATGGCTCTCCAGCATGCCACTAAGTTGCCGTAGCCCAGGTTTGGCTGGGGTTTATCTGGGTACATTGCAAGAGAGCAGGAGAGGAAGGAAGGGAAGAACGCAGGGACGAATAAGAGAGTTAGCCATGCAGGTAGACTCATAGAATCGATAGAAGGTGGAAGAGACCACCAAAGGCTATCTAGTCTAACCCCCGCCCATCGTGCAGGAAGACACAATCAAAGCAGTCCTGACAGATGGCCATCCAACCTCTGCTTTAAAAAATACCTAAAAAGTAACTTTAAAGACTCCAATCATACATGGAGAGAGATCCCATTCAGCTGTACATGGAGAAAGAATCCCGAGGTGGTTCAGGAAGAGAGGCCTAAGAACCACCATTGCAAACTCTATGATGGTTAATGGAGCATACAATGAATTCCAAAGAAATAAAATCAAACCATCCTATGCTTTATTACATTTGACTGGATAGGTTACAAAAAGCTATGGATGGCTCCAAAGCTGTACGTTCAGTACAGATTGAGAGTTGAACGTGAAAAAAATGAGACTCATTGAGATGTGGCACTGGGAAGAGGCTGGTAAGGATACCATGGATGGTCAGGAGAATCAACAGATGGGTTCTTAGAACAGGTCTAAACAAAGCTCTCCCTAAAAGCTAAGATGACCAAATCAGAGAAGGCTGGCTCATTCATAATACAATATGCTAGGAGGGTGGAGGGCGTTAGAAGAAATGAAGA
>NC_056528.1:7484399-7569399 GCF_019175285.1 Sceloporus undulatus | reverse complement strand
TGATTTTATTTTCTTTGGAATTCATTTGTATGCTCCATTAACCATCATAGATTTGCAATGTGGTTCTTAGTGCCTCTTCTTTTCCTGAACACCTCTGGGATTTCTTTCTCCATGTACAGCTGAATGGGATTTCTCTCTCCATGTATGATTGGAGTCTTTAAAAGTTACTTTTTAGGTATTTTTTTAAAGCAGAGGTTGGATGGCCATCTGTCAGGACTGCTTTGATTGTGTCTTCCTGCATGGCGGGGGTTAGACTAGATAGCCTTTGGTGTCTCTTCCACCTCTATGATTCTATGAGTCTACCTGCATGGCTAACTCTCTTATCGTCCCTGCGTTCTTCCTCTCCTCTCCTTGCTCTCTTGCAATGTACCCAGATAAAACCCAGCCAAACCTGGGCTACGGCAACTCTAGTGGCCATGCTGGAGAGCCATGCCAACCACAAAAGTGGCGAGCTCTGAGAGGACCTTCCTCAGAGTGAGGCATGGCGGAGAGATGTGGCTATGGTGGCCACCTGTACGCCCAACATTTACCGTCTTGTCCCTCCTGTGGCTGCTCATGCGCCTCCTTCTACTGTTACTGGTGTGCTCCAAATGTCCACATTTCCCCAGCTGTGATTGGGGTTTGTCATCTGGAGCTTTAGCTGCGCCATCCAGCCCCTCCAGACAGCTGCTGCCTCCTATTTCTCAGAGATGTGTGCCGTAATTCTGTTACGGTACAGTTTGACATACGACTCCGTGCTCCGCCTGAAAGGGGCACATTATCTCAATTAATGTTTCACAGCAAACGCAGCACTGATCGTATTCATGGGACTCTGGCCTATTACCATTTGCATGGCGACTAGCGTAAGAATTATGACTATCTGGGCCCACTGCAGCAAAATTTGCCCTCTGGCACTCTTTTTACTTGTGACAACATTCCTTTCTCTCCCTCTTTCTCTCCCCCTTTCTCCTATTCCCTCGTTTTGATTTCTACTTAAAGTTTTATGGCTGTGTCCCCTCCAGGGGGCTATTATCTTGTATGCTAATAGGGCTATGCATATTCTATTAGCATTGTCAGTGAGAGATAAGAGGCGCATTCCCCACAAAGCACTCCAGAGGTAATGACTGCAATGAGAGAGTGCCAGCACTCCTGCGTTATCAGTCATCTCTGGATCTGAACAGCGGCCCTTTAGAGACTCCTTCAGCCCATGCCGTTTTCCACATGCTCCAGATTGCACAGTGTTTCCAGCAAGGGCCACAAGGGTGACCTAATGGCTCCACGACTGATGAGAGATGTCTCGATCCCTTGACATACAAGGGCTTTATGGGTCCATGTGTGCGTGCGTGCACCCATGCATGTGTGCCATAGAGCAAGGAGAAGTAAAACACGTCCATGAGATTGGAAAGCCACTAGCAGCGAAAGCCTACTACATGAATAAGACATAAATCCAACGTAGACGTGATTTAGGAGGAAACCGCAACTTGGATGTTTCCTCCGAGTGTTTCTTTTCTCTCCTGCCCTTCGTGACACCCATGAAATAACTCACTCATTGAGTATTGTAGCTTGCAAGCTTTCGGTGCCTGAAAATGGCTCCCATTTTAACTCCAGAGGGGCGCCGCAGCCACAACCCTCTGGAGTAAAAAGAACCCAGTTCTTCTGGGTTCTTTTAGCGGTGCCTGGGTTATGTCGCGAGTATGCCATTGTCACACTCGAGATGTAACAGACGCATAGCCACATCCCTCCGGAGTAAAACGAACTTGGTTCTTCCGAGTTCTTTTAGCTGCGCTTGGGTTACGTCGTGAGCGTGTCATTGGCGCACTCATGATGTAACGGACGCACAGTGATGTCCGGACGCTGTGCATCCCTTATGTCAAGATGGCAGTGCCCATGTGGACGGGATGCCACCATCAGGCTGCCATCATTACATACTAGGGTTCTGGACCATGCAGTTGCTGTGCTGTCAGGAACGCTAGTATCACCACTGTCATGCCACTTCCCGCCAGTATATACCACCCCAAATTTACAATCCCTTGCATGGATTCATAGGAAAGAGCCAGAGCAAGACACACCTGGCCAGAACCTCAAAGGTTTAAGGTTGAAGGCAGGATGAAACCTAGAGGCTTTGGAGAGCTTCCAGGGCTAGACTATCAGAACCTGGCTCCAACCTTGGTACAGAAACAGGTGTGTGCCAGATGTTTTGGAGTGCAATGTCTTCCAAGCACCATGGTCAATAAGAAAAGGTGGCCGTCCAAAACATTGTATAAGCCTTAGTTGGTAAGTGTCAGTTGAAACTGTGATTTATAGAAGGTGACTCAACCAGGAAGAAAATAGGTTGCTGTATATACTCATGTATAAGTCTAGACATTTAGGTTAAAAAATAGACCCAAAAAACCTGAGTCGACTTATCCATGGGTCAATGTAAGTACTGCATTTAAAAGGCAAAGATTTACTCTGCCCTGGACGCACTGATTACTCTCTCATCCATCCAGCCTTTGGTTATGCTTGCTGGAATCTTGTAAGTGTTTTGACATTCTTTTCCTTTACTTTGTCCTTTATATCCTTCATTACATGCCCCTACATATTACCTTCGACATATCTACGAGTTGTATCCAAATCCATAATTTTGGCCCCAAAACTTGCCCTTGACTTATATATGAGGTCAACTTATAGTCAAGTATATATGGTATTTGTTTTTATGTTTGTAATTGTATCTAGGTTTCTTATTTGTTTCTGTCTTGTTTGTGTATATATGTGTATGTATGTAGTTATGTATTTTAATATAATAATAATAATACAGTGGACCCTTGTTGTACACCGGGTTTGGTTCCAAAATCCCCCATGGATAACAAAATTAATGGATGCTCAAATCCCATTAAATATAGGCATTGTATAGACGGGCCCTATGAGGCGCCGTCATTATGCGCGAGGGGCGGCGCTTCCTGATGCGCCTTGCCCCTCGCACGTAACGAGGGTGTAAAAATGGTGGTGACCTATACACATGGGCACTGCCATTTTGATGGGACGGACGCCTAGCATCTGCCCGTCTCGGCACCTTAATGACGCCACAGAAAGAAGCCGCTTTTTGCAGCTTCTTTTTGTTGCGCGAGGGAGCCGCGCGGTTTGTCTGCTGCAGCTCCCTTGCACAACAAACGAGGGCGGCGGGAGAACGCCCTTTTTGGCGGTCTGTATCCTGCCATAATGACATCACAAAATGGTGTCCTTTATAAAAAATGGAAAATCAAGGTTTGATATTTGAAATGTATACTTTTTTGGAACATTTTCAAACCTTGGATGCTTGAATCCATGTATAAAAGATCAATGTATAAGAAGGGTCGACTGTAATACTACTACTACTACTACTAGTAGTAATAATAATAATAATAGATGCCCCAGCCATAACACAGGCCTGGAGGAACTGTGCTTCCTCTGAGATTCGAGGTGTCCTCCCTCTTTCGCGAAAATTTGTTTGGCTTCATTGAGATTGTTTTTTGGCACGTTGGCATTTTCTAACCTATCAAACATGTTCCCCTCCATCTCCCGAGGGTCCCGAGATTAAAAGTTTCAAGCCCTGGCTTCCTCACCTACCGATCTGGCATTAACAGCCGACAGGGTTGCAAGGAGGGTGAATTGTTGCATTGACTGACATCTTCCTCAGCGTATGAGATGGCAGAGTTAATGAAGGGCAAGGCTAGCGTGCCAAGGGTCAGTTTGGAAACAGGATTTTCTTCCGCCGGGCATCCGTTCAGGGAGAAGACAGTTTTGAAGCAGGAGGGCTAATCTCCCCGACTTTCTTCTGGCCGCGTTCAGTGGGGAACGTGGGATGGATTTCAAGGAATCAAGGCACCGAGAAATAATCTGTCGCCATTAGGAAAACAGGTGGGTCATGAGCATCAATTTCAGGTTTGCAAAGGTGATTTTTAAGATCAAGCTCAGATCCACATAATCGTCTGTACATAAATAAATAGTAAAGAACGATGCGTGGATACGTCTGAATGCCACAAATAACCGTTGTAGGCTTGCAAAGACGCAGCGTCAGAATGTAATTTGCTCTTGGCGCACTTAAAAGGTGCACATTAAGTAAATCCATTTTTTAACAAACCCTCTGCAAAATGAATTTTGCTACCAAGGGAACCAATGGAAATGGGAACCAATGGAAACCAATGGGAACTGGTTCCGCTGCTGAATCGTTCTCATTGTCAATAAGTCCCCTCCATGGTCCAATCGAAATCTACTTTATGTATGTATTGTATATGTTGTTGATGTACATATTGTTGACCATAGAACTGAACCGCTACAAATGCCTAGTAGAGTATTCTCTCTAGGAATCTCTAGGTCTTTCAGTGCAACGTTTAGTTAAAGTTGACCATAGAGTTGCACTGGAGGACCTAGATATTTCTAGAGAGAACATATTAACCAAATCAGTGAATAATCAAATCCGCAAATATCAAAGCCATGAATATGGAGAGATGAGTGTATATGTAATTTTAATTTTCAAAGTGATTGAAGTTATAGAAATGAAACCTGCTTCTTCTGGCATGAACCTAGCTGTGCCGAACTCTACTAAAGTTTATGATCAGCAAACTATTGTGTTCTTCCAGTCCTTTTGACGCAAGCCACCCTTCCTTCGGCTGTATAGCGTCTTTGTAGGCTTTCTTCCTCATCCGCGCTAGAAGTCTCCGTAATTATCGGTAACCTTCTCTTCGAAGACGTTTGTCCGAATCTGATAAAACCCAGTAACTTTGAAAGCCAAGTGGGTCTTAATTTTCCTTGACAGCTGTTCCTAAAACATGTGGGCCCAAAGCCCGGCCTTAATTAAACGCACATTCGTATTCCAAACAAATTAAGTACAATTAAGGACACTGAGTTATAGGTATCTATCACTCGGCGATGTTTTTGTAAAAATTACCACATTTCAGATCAAAGGCAGAGGGCCTTTGCTTAATTGTTTCATTAGGGCCCAATGCAATCGGTTTCATAAATACGTGGCCGGCCGTCTCTATGGGAATTGCCCCAAAGACGGCTCTTAAAGTAATTGCTACCATATTTCTCTCCATGTCAGGCTCAACCGTCAAAATGCCTTTGCTTTTCCGGAAGGGCTGGCCCCTCTCGCACTTCCAAAACTGTCGGTTGTGGCATAACCTTCAAAGATGGACCAAAACAGAATCAATGATCCAGACGAGCAGTTCGGTTTTCTGTATCTCTACTCAGAGGTAAGCAGTTAATTCAATTAGCTTTACTCCTAGCGCATGTAAGATGGCTGCCTACCTTTCTTGAATGTAAGCAACACATAAATCAATGGGGATCATAAGTAATAACTTTACTTAAGTCTCCCTAAAAAGGAAGGGGGACACCTGGCTTAAGGAGACTATGTGTGAAAGGGATCTAGGAGTCCTAGTAGAGCACAGGTTGAACATGAGTCAACAGTGTGATGCAGCAGCTGAAAAGGCCAATGCGATTCTAGGCTGCATCAATAGAAGTATAGTGTCTAGACTGAGGGAAGTAATAGATCAAGGGAAGTAATAGGAAGTAATGGAATATTGTGTCCAGTTCTGGGCACCACAATTCAGAAACGATGATGAGAAGGTGGAGCGTGTCCAAAGCCGAAGGCTTTTATGGCCGGCATCCATAGTTTTTTGTGGGTTTTTCGGGCTATGTGGCCATGTTCTAGAAGATATTATTATTATTATTATTATTATTATTATTATTATTATTATTATGTTTATTTAGGGGATCATGGCAGATCATCACAAACCCTTCAGTTCTCCAAGGGTCCTCTTATCAAGGCAGCATTTGCATTTGACTTTATGGTGACGGCAGAGACACAGCGGTTCCTTTGGTGCTCCGAGGTTCAGCTCAGTTGTGCGCTAAATTGCCATCACAAGTCTAGCGAGATTAATAGAACATTGCTCCGCAACTGTGAGAAGAAGAAAAAAGCAAGATTTGGTGGAAAAGGTGTAGGAATAGAGGAAGCAGTTGATTTCCCAAGGGAGCCATAAATCCAGCTTCATTGTCCGTAGGAATTTTTGTTACCATCTCTTTCTCCTGCTCCCTTTCTCTCTTTCTCTCTTTTATTAAGGACTAGATAGATATAGATAGATAGATAGATAGAATAGATAGATAGATAATAGTTGTATATAAAGCATGAAATAGCTGATGTGCCTATTTACTCTCGCTCTAATCAAAATAGTCTCGTTCTGATGGCTTAGAGTACAAAATAATTGTGTCCATATGACAAGTTCCAAAGACAAGACATTAGACAAGACGGGAAACAAGCCAACAACCCAAGACAAAGTGGGGACGTTTTTAGGAACCGCGGATATATACCCCGACAATGACAGAATTTTTCATGATTTTAATCACCATCTCATCCTTGCGTTGAAGGAGAGACCTTGACTCAGAAGAGGAAGATTGTAGTCGCTGAGAAAGATTTCCAGCCAGCGTTCTCTGGAGTGCCAGCCACGGATGCTGGCGAAACGTCAGGAAATAAACTCTTCTTTAGAACATGGCCGAAGAGCCCCCCAAAACCCACAAAGAACACAAACGGAAATCGTTCTGGGTTTTTGCAATGATGCACGCTCTTAACGTTTTCTAGTGCACACTAGAAACATGAATCTCAAAAAATAACAAGATCTTAAGTCTGGCTTACAACTCACAACTACTAAACTGGATGACAGCATTGCTTTTAGTGCAAATTATTATTTGTTGTTTAGGTCTCATGATGTAAATCTCATGCAATGTGGAACGAAGGCTTTCGTGGCCTGCACCATAGTTTTGTGTGGGTTTTCAAGCTATGTGCCATGTTCTAGAACAGTTTATTCTAACGTTCACCACAGCATCTGTGGCTGGGTCTTTCAGAGAACGCACATAGCCTGAAAAATCCACACACATAGAATACACGTTGTGTTGTGTGTGTGTGTGTTGTGTGTGTGTGTGTAATTATCATTTTACAATTTACTCTATGACTACTTCCTAACAAAGCAAGCACATCACCCAAAAGCGTTGTCCTTTTTTGGCAACTGCTCAAAAATCTTTGATTGGCCTTTATCCTAGGCGGATGGTTGTGAGTAGAAAGCATTTGCCTTTGTTACTTGAATCACAGATGTGTATTGATTAGGGATTCACCAAATCTAATCAGATGTCTGAATAAATTAAAATAATGCTTATGACAGCATGTTCCATTGAAACGGAAAGAACCAACTGTTTGGATCCAGTTGTACTTGGTTCAAATTCCATTTAGAATCATAGAACCATAGAATTGAAGAGACCTCAAGGGCCATCCAGTCCAACCCCTTCAGCCATGCGGGAACTCTCAATCAAAGCATCTCGACTATTCACTTTGGCACTGTTGCCTGACCCCACGGAGTATTTCCATCATCTCTTATTTCATGCAATGGAGGAATCTGAAAGAGAGCTTTAGTGCTTCATCTCAGTTTCACATCCAATGCCCTGGGAAACCCAAGCAAGTTAAGACACAGGGATCAGTCTTTCATTCCAGGACCACGCTCAGGATTATCGGCCAGGTTTGAAATGGTTGCTTGAAATATGCAACAAGATTCCACCGAAAGACGCTTCATGGGTCCATCAGAGAGATGCGTCTAGCCATGACCGATGCACTGTCTATTGCATGTGTCATCTTTAATGGACTGGAAACGCAAGAAGCCACAACAAGGAGACAGCCGTGACATCCGCATGTCTCGAGCGCCATCGCTCTCACACTCCGAGTGAAAGGGAAACCCGGACCTGACAAATCCCATTGGGGATGCATTTGCACAAGCCTTGACCTCAAAGAAGAAAAGGTAGTCACAACCAAGCAAAGAAAACTGCTTTTTCATACTTTCATAGGGGTAGCATAAGGGCCCGAAATGTCCGATGTCCATTAAGGTAACCTTAGATAGGAAGAAGGAATATCAACCATCCAAATAAGTGAACAGTGCCATACTACTAGCAGAAAACACTCAGATGGAACAGTTATTAAGGGGCGTCAAAGAGAAAAGTGCAAAGGCAGGCTTACTGCTGAACATGAAACAAAAAAGAATGATCAGGGAGATCTATATAAATCAACCTAGATAATGAGGATCAAACACGTATATATCATGTATAAGTCGAGAATTTAGGTCCAAAAATGACCCCAAAAACTTGAATCGACTTACCATGGGTCAATGTAGTATTGTACTTAACTCTTACATCATCTGTTGAAAAGCAAAAGTATAATCTGTCCTGGAAGCAATGAACCCCTCTATTCTCTCATCCATCCAGCCTAAGAATAACACAAAAGAGTTGTGTTTGCTAGAATTTTATATGTTTTTGACATTGTTTTGATTTGCTTCATCCTTTAGATCCTTTGCTATGTGCCCTTAAGTTTTCCCCTCGACTTTCCACACGTCATACCAAAACCATAATTTCGGCCCATAACTTGCCCTCAACTTATACATGAGGTTGACTTATAGTCGAGTATATACAGTATATATGACTATAGTCAAGTATATATGGACTATATGACTTATTGGCAGGTTACGGACCGCCATAAGGAGACGTCTTGGACATCCCATTTTGAAAAAAGGGCGTCTCTTCCAGACACCCCTACTCCTATTATGGACAGAGTCTGTAACAAATGGCGGCGGCTGTTCCACACGATGCTGCCATATTGACGTAACGGACACTCTGTGTCCGCCCTCACAGCAAGGAAGTGACACCCGCGGTGCGCGCTTTGGCACTTGTGGCGTCTCTTCTGGGTTGCCGAAGGAGCAATTTTCGCGCTCCTTCTTTGCAGCGCGGGAGGAGTTGCGCGGTTTGGCTGTGCAACTCCTCCACGCTGCAACTGGCAGAGCCCGAGACCGCCCCTTTTGGACGGTCTGTGACGGCCATTGTCATTTATATATGGTATTACGTTCCCACATCTTAGGTGTCAAATATTGGTCAGAATGGCAAATGCAGCAAGAAATGAGAAGGAGACTAAGACAGGGAAGATGGTATGAAAGAACTAGCAAGATCCAAAGTGCAACAAATATACAACTGAGCATTAAGCCAAGATGGCAAAATTGCCTGATTTCTCGGAAATGAGAAGCCACAGTTGTTGGCGAAACGTCAGGAAGAAACCTCTAAAACATGGCCACACCTCCCCCAACCCCACAAAACTATAATAGGCCTGGTTAGTACATCCTACAGATTTCAATTAATCAGTTTTAAATATACTAGATTTGGATTCTCTCTCTCTTAACTGCATTTAAGCACTGCTATGATAGTTGAGTTCACTCTGTGTTGGATTTGACCTCATAAACACAAATTAGTACGCTACATCTCGTTTTACTTCATTCCTAATGCTGAGATGATCGTATGAGAATCCAATATCACATTAATAGGTAGAGCCTTTTAAACTAAGAAGTTTATCGCACGGGGCCTGAAATGGGCCCGTTGTGTTCCAAAACGGTGGCGCACATGGTGCGCATGGAATGGCATGGGGCTAGGAATGCGTCTTACGCATAAGGGAATGGTGTTGCTGCCACCAGGCGTTCAAATCGCGTCTGACATCTGTTCAGAAATCGCGTCCTCTGGAACGGATGTTGGACGCGATTGGAATGCCTGGCGGCAGCGGCTACATTCTCTTATGCAGTAAGATGCGTTCCTAGCCCCATCCCGTTCCGTGCGCACCCGCGCGTGCCCCCGTTTTGGAACACAACGGGCCCATTTTAGGGCCCATGAAATAAACTTATCCATCCATCTTGGTGAAGTCGAAGGCTTTCATGGCCGGCACCATAGATTTTTGTGGGTTTTCTGTGCTCTCTTCCATGCCAGCATTCTCTGAAGATGTCAGCACAGATGCTGGTGAAACATCAGAAATAAACCTCTAGAACATGGCCACATAGCCCCAAAAACCCACAAAAACCCATCCATCCTACCTTGGATTACATGCATTCCCGGTTGTAATGTGGGATGCAGCTTCATATATACATTCATTGGTATAGTCTCTTTTAACTGAATTGCAATCCATCCATCCTAGCCTGGATTATACACATTCCCTATTGTAACATGTGATGTATCTTCATATACGATTCACAGACGGTTGAGATCTCCAAGGTGTTGGAGAAAGTGCCTCGATGTAACCGCGCCAATGATGCCTCGACACGTTTTTGTTTTCGGAAGAGAGACTTTCTGTTGCACCCTTGTAACACAATTTTATATATAACAGTTTATTAAAAGGCAAGCATGCTCCGTGCGTATATCATATCAGGACTAGGCCTCCAGTTTCCTTACCCCACCGCTCCCTCTGGTTCGTACTATTATGCCAGTTTTAATACGACTTGTTCAATTCGCATCCGATATTCCGATAATTATCTTCCCGAGCTAATCCTTCTGCCATGCGGGAAACACGACATGGGAGTCTTCAAACAGTCATATTATAGCAGGTTCCTTCTTCAACCCCAAGCAATTGTTATTTATAACGCGGAGGGAAGAAGCCGGATCAGTGGTTTCTCAAGTATAATCCATTAGACTCCTCTACGTTTTCCATCTGATAGGATCCTGCTAATTATACTCTGTGGTTTTGATAGGCGTCTAAGAAGGGGCCTTATGCATTCGTAAGGAAACGGTAGAGTTGCCACAAAGTGTCACCCACCCAAAGTCTCGAAGCAACTTTGGGAGCCTGGGTACAATTTCTATGCCGTCACTGCCTTTCAATAAGGACTTGCATTTTTAAAAGGTGAGCATCATACAGACAGGCCAAAATAAAGCTGTCGGGTTCACTTTGGAGGTATGTTTTAAATGATGCTGCATCCAAAGAGCTGGATGCCGCGCCAAAGTCACACTCCGGGACTAAGGACTGGAGCGCAGCTTTGGCGCAGCTTCTGGCCTCTTAAGATGCGTGTGTCATTTAAACTGCATACCTCCAAAGTGACCCGAAGCAGCTTTATTTTGGCCTGTCTGTATGGGGCCATTTCCTCATACAAGGGATAGCAGAACACCTCCCCCCCCAAAAAGGGGAAAAAAGCATTTAACATATTATCCAACTCAGCTGTTGGGAATCACTTGAGGAACAGCAGGTAAAGAAAATAAGTTGTGTGGTGCCATTCGGTGGATATAGGAGTTCTGCCGAGAGCAAATGCCTTCTTGAATTTTTGGGGGTGGGTTTTTGGGCGATGGGGCAATCTTCCAGAAAACCACAATCTGATGTTGAATCGATCCATTGATTCAAATTGCACACTGATTTTATCTGTAAGTGGGAATGAGCCAGTGACTGTATGTAGAGAGATCTTGTAGCACCTTTGAGACTAACTGAAAGAAAGAGGTTGGAGCATGAGCTTTTGTAGACTTGGCAGCTGCCCACTTCTCTCTTTCAGTGAGTTCAAAGATGCTACAAGATCTCTCACACACTGATTCTACAGATAACACGGCTATATCTTTCAATGCTACCGCTTTGTAGACTTACGTGTACTTCCTCAGATGCACCTGAGGAAGTAGACTTAAGTCTACGAAAGCTCATACTCAACTTCTTTCTTTCAGTTACTGTATGTACTCATGTATAAGCCAAAAAAGCATATTCTCGAATGTGTGAATGTGGCGGTGCGCGGCAGCGGATGCTAGGGGCACGCACCCCATTCATTCAAAGGGGGCACACCGCCCCTTTCAGCCCACACACTCCCTCGTGGCTCTCTGTGGGTTTGAGCGTATGCTCAAACCTGTGTATAGCGCACCCGCATATGAGGTGGACGCACTGTATCTAAAATGCAACACCCATGAAGAGCAAAACAGATAGACCTATTTTTGGGTGGTTTGGGCTATATGACCATGTTCGAGAGAGTTTACTCCCTGACGTTTTGCCTGCATCTCTGCTGGCATCTCAGAAGTCTGAAGATGCCATTGCATTTTGTGAAGATGCCAGCCACAGATGCTGGCAAACTTCAGGAATAAACACTTCTAGAAATGGCCACAGGCCCCCCCAAACCCACAAAAAAGTATGGATGCTGGCCATGGAAACCTCCGACTTCAGATAGATAAAGAGAGTCATCTTCCAAGACAAGATTACCGTATAGATAGAAGAAGGCTACGGTTGCCTCTACACGTGGAAATAATGAAGTTTGTCACCATTTAAGTGCTGTAACCCGTTCTATGGAACCTAGAATCTGTAGTTTTACAAGGTCTTTAGCTTTCATTCAAAGTGTCCTGGGTCAAAAAACTACAAATCTCAAGATCCTGTAGGATAGAGCCATGGGCATTTTAAAGTAGTGTCAAATTCTAATATTTCTACAGTGCAGATGCACCGGAAGTCTACCTTTATGTATTTCAAAGTTCTTCAAGGTTGCCTTCCAAAGTCATAGAGCATATTGCTTTTGTGCTCACAAAAGATATTGCTGTATCAGCAATCTCCCTTGTTTCCTTCGTTGCGTCTTGCCACTCGCATACAACATCACTCATGGTATATAAAACCTTCCCAAGTTTCTCCAGAATGCACGAACGCGGAAGGTACAAAAACTGCTAGCAGGCTTTTGTGACGGTTTGCGAGGTTGAGTGAGCTGCGCTGGGCAAAACCTACCGGGAAGGGATGCAAACCTACAGAGCCACAGTCTCCTTCCATGAATTTATTGAACCGTGCCCTTGAGTAATTGCCCTTTCTTCGCCACACAGAGTGAAAAGTGTACATTAGGGCAACCTGCAAATGGCACCTGACATCTCTATAAGTGAAAGGCTGTTTGGGAGTATTCTTTTATGGCGGAGCAAAATCTTTTAAATTATAATCAATAAATAGTTAATCCACAATAGAAGTCGTCTAAATATTCATGAGTCATATGCAGAGTGGCTATCAGGAGGCCGATGGCACTGTGTCAAAAGTACTGGGCACTGACTTTTGTCCAAACTCCCAATAATTAGGTATGTGGGGTTCAGGTTGTGCGGCCGTGTCAGAAGAGTTTATTCCTGACATTCACCAGCAGCGGTTTGAGCATTGAACTATGGCCGGAACAGACCTCTGCTTGTGGGTGCCTGGGGCCAAAATTAGGGTTCGGAGAACAGAAGCAACCCATCTCCTGAACCCTAGAGTGTGGCGGCGCCATCCTGGCAGCCTCCGGTCCACATGGGGGATGCCACAAGATGCAAGGTGGCACTGTGGCACCATGCTAATGGGCACTCAGGCGGTGGCCGTGCACACCAAGAGCAGGTTCTTTTTAGTGCGTATGGAGCAAAAATGGGTGGCTCCAGCCACTCTTTTGGGGGTCGTTGAGCCCCTATGACTCTGGAGAGCAGGGTTCAAATCCCCATTTGGCCATGGAAACTCACCTTTGGGCAAGTCAACACTCTCAGCCTCAGAGGAAGGTCATGGCAAACCTTCTCTGAACAAATCTTGCCAAGAGAACCCCACGATAGTCCCCTTTAGGGTCGCCATAAATGGGGAATGACTTGAGGGGGCAGAACAACCCACAACAACATACCCCATGTGCACCATGGTGCCAGGCGCATGCCCTGCTTGCAGCAAAAGCTCTTGTCCCCTCTTGCTACGTCTAGCAGAGTACCGTCACATTGATATGCGGTGCTTGCTTCCTCCTTCACACTGTCTGGTGCGCTTCAGAGGAGGTCTCTCTCCCGTATCCCCAGCTCAGCTCCGACCGAGCAGATACTGTAACAATGACAGTAGATTAATATCTCTTTAATCAGCTCAAATGAACAGACACACGCGGGTGACAGTTCAATTTCCCGATAACAGATTGTGATATCAAACCCGGCCATTTCAGCCGTCCCTTTTTTTTATGATTATTATCTTGGCAGAGAATATAGGGCTCTGGGAGGACCAGGGTCCCATCAATACCCTTAAAAATCTTGTAGCCATAGGCGTTACTCACCCACTGTCGAGGGCTCAGGCTGCCTGGCAAATTAAATGAAGGCTGACACGCTGAATGTGGAGGCATTGTCACTGGCTGGCGCCTCCGCAACAATGGATTCCAGGCTGGGAAAATGCCTCCGGGCATTTTTTTTCCTGTTGATGTTGGCTTGGTGGCAACTTGCTGAAATTAAGCCGGGCATCGCATTCCTTTGCAGCAATTCTCAGGAGGGCAAAGTTTAAAGGACAGAATAGCTTAGCTCTTTCTTGGAACCAAATACACACACATCTCACACACACACATGCACACAAACACACACACACACACATTCGGGGATACAAAAGGCAATAAAGAAATCCCCGAAAAAATTTGGCTAATGCAGCATCCCAGTAGGAAGTAGGTTTATATAGCGATGTCCTATTCCCTTGGAGGAATTCTATGCTAGTCTATCCAAACTCCCAACCCAATAGACATCCTCCCTTATTGCAGGATTGCTTGAAGGATGATGATTAAAAAAAGTGTGGGGAACACAACAAATGTTGCGGCACATCCGGACAAGGATTCCAACCGTGTGCAAGCCAGCTATGCCTTCTTTAGGATACACCCGTCCCTCCACATTTGCGGATTTGATATTAATATGTTCCCTCTAGGAATATCTAGGTCTCCAGTGCAACTCTATGGTCAGCTTTAACTAAAAGTTGCATGAAAGACCGGTGGAGAGAATCTCTACTAGGGATTTGTAGCTCCTCCAGTGCAGTTCTATGTCAGTGTCTGTTGAACGTGACCACAGAATTGCCCTGGAGGACCTAGAGATTCCTAGAGAGGTGTCCTCTCAGGGAAAAACATGCTGTTTTTGTTATTTGTGTTTTTTCCATATTCACGGGGGTCCTGTGCCCCTAACCCTCAATATGGAGGGACAATTGTACTTCTTCATCATTCTTTTTATTTTTCTGATTTTATTTATTTTTGATTAATTTTCAGATTCTATACATCTGATTCTATAGTATTTGCAGATCTTTGGTCCTCACTGGAATGTGTTGTTTCATAGTGGCTTGCTCCGTGAGGATGTGCTTGGTTGCTTCCTAGACAATGTACTCTGCTGTGATCTTATGTAAGACAGGCCTACCGGGAAGCATGGCAAGTATATGAGTGGGAAAAGAGGTACTTTGCACCACTCTGTTTGGACTGCTGTTATTGTTAACTGCCCTGAATCAACCTGGCTCATGGCTGTGAATGAGACAACTCCAGACTCCCTGTCCCCAATGCTCTGCTTAGTCTTGCAAATTCATACCCATGACCTCTTTAATAGAGTCTATCCATCTAGCAGGTGATCTTCCCTTCTTTCTATATCCCTAGACTTTTCCAGCTATATTGTCTTTTTTATGAGTCGTGCCTTTTTGTGATGTGGCCAAAGTACAACACTGCAATTTGATCCCTTCGTTTCCAAGGAATTTGCAGGCTAGATCTGTTCCAAGGACCCATTTCTTTTCTCTTTGGCCATTCATGGGATCCTCAGCACTCTTCTCCTGCACTACGCACAAATGCATTGATTTTCTTCTTCTCTGCTTTCTTCGCTGTCCAACTCTCACATCCATACATGGTGGGGAATACATGGGCTTGGACTTTAGCCTCAGTTATATACCTTTATTTTAGGACCTTTTCTAGTTCTTTCATAGCTGCCCTTCCCATTCTTAGGGGCGGGGCAGATTGGCAGAAAGAGACGCTACCCCTTTCTGCCCCGGATGGAGACTGCGGCAACCAAATACTGTGGTCTCCAGGAGGCCTAAAAAAACCCATTCCCTAGCGGGTTCTTTTAAGCTGAGCACAAGCTGCCATGGCGCACTCAGGTGCCATGATGACATCCATGTGGCTACGCACCACTGGACATCATCATGCACCACCCATATGGATGGGTGTGCACCATATGGCGGCCAGAGTGCACAGTAGGGTTGCTGAGTATGTAAATGCTCAGCCCCGCGCAAACCTAGTTCGGGCCCAGGCTGGCGCAAAGCACCCTTCTGTACAAGCCCTAAATCTTCTTCTAATTCCTTGACTGCAGTCCCTGATGGATCATTGTTTGATCCAAGGTAAAGGAACTCTTGTACTATTTGTTTCGTCATTGTCTAGGGTGAATTTGTGCAGATCCTCCGTGGTCATTGCTTTTGTTTTCTTTATGTTTGGCACTTCACACTTTCTTACTTGATCTTCCTTAGTAGCTGCTCCAGATTACAAGGGGGAAATCTCTTGTTGGAAGACTGTATTCTCCCTCCAGTTACATTCAACCCATAACTACTGTGCAGCGATGTTTCTGGAACAGATGATGGCAAGAATTAGCGTCTGAATGATGCGAAAAGACTTTTTGAAGTGGTCCTAGCAGGTGGCGGGAACGTTATTCAGCCATCAAAATGTCTTGGGTTGGCACCGTTTGGCTGCTAAAATATTCAACTAAACCACTAAGATGCAATAGATGTTGGCAATCTGGCAAAAGAGACGAGTGCACTTCTTTTTAAAAAGTATTAAAAATCACATTAAGTTCTTTGGATCCCGGTTTTCTTTCCAGGGGCTCTGCTCCGTTTCAGGCTCTTCCTTCAGCAGAAAGCGTGTTTATTTTTAAAAGCCTCGCCGCACGTCTTTTTTCTTTCCTTCTCGTTTTTTTTAATGGAAAGGTTCCCAAGAGAAAACGCGCAATAAATGACCCCGATGAAGACATTAAAAGTTGTCCATATGATTGTAATTATGAAGTCAAATTTGTTCGGCCGAGCGTTCTGTCATGCCCGATTCTCGTTACAACTCCTGCCATGTGAGCAGCCTCATTTTCCATTTTTCACTTCTGATTACAGTCGTTGTCATAAAAAATAAGTCATCACCAGTTTCGGGCGAGTCGTAAATTCTCCCAGTTGCGGCCTAAGAAACGTGTTGGTGCTAATTGCATATGCATGCGCGCATGGATCCCGCTTGCTCTTAATGAGTTGGTTAATTTTTACTTTCTCACCGCATTTAAAAGGATCCGTTGCATTAAAGAGGGGCGAGGGATGCCAAATTTACTAGCTGTGAGCGAGTTAACCCAAAATTCGTTTATCTGTAGGTTAATGTCGCAGTGAGCATCGCGGTGAACGTACTGAAGGGGAAAGTACAGAAGAGAGGAAGATCAGTGTTGTATCCTTGCCTAATGACTATGAATTTTGTTCAGTTTAGCTTGCGCATGAATGTACTACAATGCCGTTTTCCAATGCAATATGTACATTGGGATGTACATCATATCACTCAGAACTTTATGATTTTGGTCACATTCCCACTTGCAAATAAATCACTTTGCGATCCGAATCAATGGATCGGTTCGGCAGCAAAGCATGGTTCGCACTACATTTGCCCCGATCGCATTTTCTTGCTGCGGAATAAAATAAAATAACCCAGTTGTGGTTCACATTAATGAATGAATTGGTTCAAAATGGACCCGCTCTAGCCGGCCGAAGGGCAAATTTAAATCTATTCCGATCTGCATCTGGTTCACGCTTGCGCGGAATTGATTTATCCAAAAAGACGTAGAAAACATCAGTGTCAAAAAGATTTGGATTAAATGGGTCTGGAGCATGGTCCCCCTCTCGGAATCACTTCAAGGATTAGGATCAAGTGGGAACCAGGGTTGTTTGAATAGGTTCAAACCGATTCATGATCCGGTTTAAAAGGCAGTGGGAATGAGGCCTAAAAAGACTTTGCAATAAGGAGCTTTTTATCAGTGGAGATATGCCTGTATTAAACCCCTTATTCTTACTGAAACCCTTTTTGATGGTTGCTCAGTGATAGAGCATGCAGTATGTTCTGGCACCTCCAGGCACCATTCAAGAGGTCCATGCCCAGGAACGTGAAAATCCCTCAGACCTAATTTTTGTTACATTTCCCTAACTCCCATCTATCTTTTTTCTTTCCAGCTGCGTTTGTATTGTGTTGAGAGACATTATTACTATTTTTATTTCCGCACTGAAATCTGTACTCTAAGATATTGCCTCTAACGTGCGCATTTATTTGTGTAGTTTACCTAATGTATGCATTTCCCTCCATTGACTTAAGCAATGCGTGTGATTTTTATTTTACTTCCCCAAAGGCCCTCACATTTTTAAATGGGTCCATTTGTCTGAAAGACCCCTGCAAATGTGAGGCGTGGAGCATTTTGTAGGAGATGCAACAAGGGATATTTTCATTAAAACGCTCAGTTCCAACAAAATTAGTTTCCGTATTTACTCTTCCTATCTGAAGCCCTGGACTGATGCAACAAGTCCATATGGTCTGACTTAGGACCTGAACAGACAAGCCAAAATAAAGCTGCTTCGGGTCACTTTGGAGGTATGCTGTTTAAATGACGCATGCATCTTAAGAGGCTAGATGCCGCGCCAAAGCTTCTCTCCAGACCTTAGGAATGGAGCATGGCTTTGGCGCAACTTCCGGCCTCTTAGGACGCATGCATCATTTAAACAGCATACCTTCAAAGTGACCTGAAGCAGCTTTATTTTGGCCTATCTGTTCAGGCCCTTAGTATAAGGCAGCTTTTGGGGGTTAAGCTTTTATCAACTTATGATGCTCCAAGATATGAGACAAACCTCCAAGATACACTGTCATCAATATATCTGTTCAGACCCCACAAAGTCAAGGCTGTGGCTTCCTTGGGTGAGTTTATCCACCCGTAACATGGATGCAAAGGGATCTTGTAGCACCTTTGAAACTAACTGAAAGAGAGAAGCTGGCAGCATGCGCTTTTGTAGACTTTCACAAGACTTTAGACCCATCCAGGTCTACTCTCCATCCTCCATTTCCAGGTGGAACAGTTGCAAAGAGGATTCACCTTCACTGTGCCTTGTGATAGAAGCTGCGATTTCCAGAGGGCAATATGACCATGCGCATGTGACAGTCATATCAGCACACATGCATGCGCGCATCAAAAGTCCAAGCTGAGAAACAAACACTCGTGGAAGAGGCGATTTCCACTCCTGTTCCAAACATTACAGGTAAAAGCTTTGGAATCACCAAGCCGTTTCCAGACGGAGCTGAGCCGAAATTGCCCAAAGTGTGAACAGGTTCCACATTTTTTTTGCCCCCAAAGAGGTGTCTGTAGGGGTCAGCCAGTCCCATATGGCTTTATGTGTGGGACTTGAGCATTATCAGTCGTTGCTGCTTGTTCCAACAGCTCCTGCATCTTTCCCGGTGGCCTTTTGAACTCCGATGGAAGCTCAAGGGGGGTGTGAATATCATGAAAGATCCCATTCAATATATTTCCTAACCTGTCTGTGCCAAATCAAGTGGTACAGGAAAGTTCTGGGATGAATTAGGCAGCCAGATGTCAGATGTCTCCGCCAGTGCGCATTTTCGTGCCAGCAGATTTCGGAGGCAGCCAAGGAGCTGGGATGCCTAGCAGACCTCCAGAGGGAGCCAAAGAGCTTTCCTTTCACCCATATGATGCCCATGTGAAAGGGCAATGCAATCCAAAACCAGCATTGCAGATCATTGGAAGGTGGGAATAAAAAACTTGACAGACAGAGGTGGTCCAAAAGGTGTTGTGCTAGGGGCAGGTATGAAGCTGAAGCATGCATTTCTAAGAGTCAGAAAGGAAAGAACTGTAAGGTACTGCACTTAGGCAGAAAAAATGAAATGCACAGTTATAGGATGGAGGACACCTGGTTTAACAAAACTATGTGTGAAAGGGATCTAGGAGTCCTAGGAGACAGTGCAATGCGGCAGCTAAAAAGGCCAATGCAACTCTAAGCTGCATCAATAGAAATGCAGTGGCTAGATTGAGGGAAGTAATACTGCCACTCTATTCTGCTTTGGTTGGGTCTCACCTGGAAGACTGTGTCCAAACTGGGCACCACAATTCAAAAAGGATGTTGAGAAGCTGGAGCGTATCCACAGGCGGGCAACCAAAATGGTGAAGGGCCTGGAAATCATGCCCTATGAGGAGATGGGTATGTTTAGCTTGGAGAAGAGAAGGTTAAGAGGTGATATGACAGTCATGTTTAAATATTTGTAGGGATGCTACATTGAGGATGGAGCGAGTTTGCTTTCTGTGGCTCCAGAGACCAGGATACAGAGCAAGCTCCAGGTAAAGAGATTCCACCTTAACATTAGGAGGAATTTCCTGGCAGTAAGAAGTCAATGTAGCTGGAGATGTCCATGAAAATATGATTTAATATGCCCCAGAAGTAAGTTGGAAGATGGCACATAGAGGTGTGTGCAAATGTGGGCAGACCATGTTAGTCTGGAATATCAGTATGCAAAGGGATTTTGTAGCACGCTTGAGACCAACTGGACAAAAGAAGTAGCAGCAGAAGGTTTCCTAGACTTGGTCTAGCAGGGAGAGGGGGACCCTTTCATTGAATTTCTCTATTGTGAGGAAACATTTTCCAACACTTTCTTTAACTGGGTGCAAGAAGTTGTAGCATAATTTGGTTGGTGTCCTCAGATGCATAGGGCAACATTTCTCTCCATGCATCTGAGGAAGGAGACCAAATCTAGGACAGCTTCTGCTGTAACTTCTTTTGGACAGTTAGTCTCAATGTGCTACAAGATCTCTTAGATATTCCACACTAACATGGTTATTCCTCTGATTTCTTCTGGATTGTTATTTCATGTCTCTTTGTTTCTTGGGCTGGCCTTGGCCCATCTATGATAGAAGCCTATTTAACATCTACCCACCTTCCCAGGATGCCGTCGTTGCCATGCGCCAAAATCCATTAAGGAAAGCACGAAACGCGAGTCCCTCTTTTCGCTCACATTTATTTTTCGGCTGCGTGGGAAATTGTTTTGCTGCTGTTGTTGCTTAATCTGCTGCATTAATTCAATTACTCATTATTTGTTGCTTTTCCTGGGATGGAGAAGCCACCAAGGGCTTCTTTTGTTGTTTAAGGCCTTTGAGAGGGAATTAATTTTTTAAACCGGTTATTAAAATAGCATTAAAAATATCTTTGATTAGCACTGAGTGTCGTTTCAAGGCTTTATCGGTCGGTCATATTTGGAGTTTCAAGGAACTAAGGCTGGATTTGCAAAAATGCACACTTCACATGTATTCAAATGTTGCTAAAGGACGTGCCCAGATGACTTTCTCTCCCATTGAAAGAACATGTAGTGGTTGTGGGGCTACACACACTGTGCCATACCTTCCCAATTTGACAATCCTATTTAATCCTGTGCCATCCTACAATTTCAGCTGCTTTTAAAATGTCCCAGTTTCTTTCTCCTCCTCCCACTTTTCCCCTTTTGTCCTCAGCTTACTTCAAGTGCTGCAAACTTGAGTTCAAAATGTAAAAGTACAGTTGACTTTTGTAGATTTTGATCAATATGTTCTCTCTAGGAATCTCTAGGTCCTCCAGCGCAATTCTGCTGGAAGTTGACCATAGAGTTGTGCTGGAGAACCTAGACATTCCTAGAGAAGACACTTCTCTGGGCATTTGTAGGTACTCCAGCTTGAGTCTATGATCAACTTTGGGCGGATGTTGACCCTAGAGTTGCACTGGAGCACCTGGAGAATCCTAGAGAGGTGCTAGATAAAAAGAATAGTGGGATTTTTTTATTTGCATTTGACCACTAATCCCAATGAAAGTGGAAGGACCACTATAGTTTGCAATCCATTACTCAGCCATGGGGAGGAGAGGGAAGAATCGGGCGCTTCCCTGTAGGTTCAGGTGAAAGCAAACCACTGAAGTCTCTTCTAGCTTGTGTGTCCTTCCTTAATAAGGATGTTTTGCCACCTTAGCCAAACTCTGGATCTGTCTGGAGCAACCTCTCCTTGTAACCTGGACCTCTGTTGACACACAGGTGTGGCAGGATGCATGAGTGTCCCATTGAGTTGCCCACGCATCTGCCATTACTATGCGTCTCTTGCTTCTCCGGACAGAATGAGGTGCCTAGCAAGGATCATGTGGCTGAGCACCACATTCTGAGCACAGAGATAGTGACTGGTGACAACAGCAGACATGCTGGGCCACTCAATGGGTCATCCTTGCAGACAGCTGCCCAGGTACAGGAATGCAGAGCTCTGGATCTTCCTGGAAGATTGGGAGTAAAAGCTAAGTTACAGTGCACCCGTGTCATACACGGGTGCCTTATACTTGGCTTCCAGCTTACGCTGGACACCCCACACCATTTAATGAATGGTGTGTGTGCCCACAACGCCACAACGCTGCATGCACAAGCCCCATTATCCTCAATGGGACTTGAGCATAGGTGGAACTTGCCCTACATGGCGGGGTCCAGAACAGATCCCCGCGTAAGGCAAGGAACCACTGTATTTTAATTCATTTCAATGGTGTGATACACAGCTTCTCTTACTGAGCATGCCTAACATCATCCAGGCTGTTCACACAAGCATCAGTGTTTGGGTCATGTGCCGTCTAAGTATCACACCGCCAGGATGGTGTTGGAAGCAGACAAGGCCTCTGACATTACTTGGCCATGCGTTCTGGTTTCCATCTGTGAAATGTTAGGTAGTATGTAAGCTACAGTTTCATCAATGTCTATGCTCCTCACCACTTATAAATTTAGGACACATCATGTACCTATCTGGAGAATCCCTATGCACATGCATTGCTCAATGTTCAGTATCCCTTCCAATTCATTTCAATATACTGATCATGGTAGCATGTGGCCACTCTTTACATGTCTGTGGGTGAGTAAGGATGCTTATGATGACCTTAAGGCCAACTTGGTATTGGGTTTGGTTGGCAGGTTTCTTCAGAAGGAGTTTGCCATTGACCTTGCCATGAGAGAGTGTGACTTGCCCAAGGTTTCCATGGCCAATCGGGGATTCAAACCTTACTCTCCAGAGCCTTCAACCAACAGTCCAACCACAAATCATCATTTGTCCAACCCAAATGGCCCTCCATGTTTGAGATCTGGTTCCATTTGGTAGAAGAACACATACCCCAAAATCTCAAAGTCACTATTATTGTGTCAGGGGGAGAAAGTCCCACCTTACTCCTTGTGTCCTACACCATGGAAAGTCCCCTCCTTCTCTTGCCACAAAAAAGTAACAATCTGGCAATGCCATGAGGTCATTCCCCGGAGAGAAATCCATAAAAACTTACTGGGGTTGAGAGTTCGAACAGCTGCAAGGCCTTTCTCGTTATGGAACAAGATATAAGACTGTGAAATGATTATAATCATCATAATAATAATAACATAGCTTATTTTAGCACCAAGCGTCTTTATGGGGGCGTTTTATGCGCTGCATGTGTGCTATAAATATATCCGTAAAGATGTGTGGAGAAAAAATGCAACGTCGAGTTGGCAGACGCAAAGCAAAGGTTTGTTTCTTAATCAGTTGAGGGTGTGGCCAGGAATTACAAAATAGTAAGATGAAACACATTTAATTGGGTGTACAAGGGCCACAATTTTATTAACTGGAGCATAGCAGAGATCTGGAACATGTTACTACTACCACCTTCCACCACCTCCCTTAATTCCAATTTGGAAATGTTCCTTTCCAAAATCAGGATGGCCGCCAACCATGCGGACTAGAGGCTTCTAGGCGTTATGGACCAACCAAGAGTAACTTTACAATGGCCCTGATCCAGTCATACATTGCTATGTTCTTTTTCTGTTCCCCAATCTGGACATAGCTTTACAAGTGCGGAATAGGAATGGTATGCAAAGGGGTTGCGGAGCACCTTTGAGACTAACTGTGCAAAAGAAGTTGTAGCAGAAGCTTCCATAAACCTGGTCTCCTTCCTAAGATGCAAAGAGTGAACATATTCGCAGGAAGGATTTTTATATGCATTTCTATAGCAGTTCATATAGTCTGATTATGGAAGAACCAAGAGAATTAGGACAGTTGGCCCTCCATAGCAATGGTTCTTGTATCCATGGATTCAACAGTCATCCATGGATTGTATCTACAGCTTGAATATATTCCCATCATCATCATCATCATCATCATCATCATCCAAAAATCAAACCAGGACTTTGCCATTTTATATAAGGGACACCATTTTACTATACCATGGTATGTAATGGGACTAGAGCATCCATGGATTTTGGTATCCACAGAGGATCCTGGAACCAAAGCCCATTGTAATGGTGAACCAGGTTCCTAAAAGCAAGGAAACCATCACTGTCAATTTTTCCTGTAGTGCTTGACTACAAATGAGTGTTTTCTGTCCTCTGGTCCAACATCAGCCAGTTCACATGGGCTAAATGTAGAAGATCAGGCCTATCTTGTACCCCATATGGGCCACCTCTGGGATGCACTGTGGTACCTTGGCAGACTATCTGCGGTCGAAAGGATTCCTAGAACCGGGGGGACTTTATCACATGAGGAACATTGGACGGATTTCCCAATGCCAGTCCGGGGTCATCCACAGGGTTCCACGTTATTTCAAAAGAGATTATCAAACGGCATCAAAGGCAACCGAAAGTCGATCCGAACGCAATCGTGAGTCATTCCAAAAGTAGCTAAATTTGGTAAACCATCGAATTTGTAAATCCTTTTCATCCCGAATTTGCAGTCCATTTGAATTTGCGTTGGTATGGAATGCTACTCCAGTTTCGCCCCCATTACAAACTACAGTTCCCATTATCCTTTGCTGCGGATTTCCTTCCTGTACTTCTCTGGCTGCTGATAGGAAAGCAGCTGTTTTTGGAGGCATTAGAGAAGGGGGGAAAGTAAAAATGAGGAGCCTAAGCATGTCTGTTGCCTCCTCCTGTAAAATCTAGATGTGATCCGATCCTCCCTGCACATGCGCAAACATGCTAATTCACAAGGAAGAAGCCGATGGGTACGTAGTGATCTGATGAATTCATTCACATTGGTGCTGCTTTCTCTTTCAGATGGATGCTGGGTTCTGCGTTGTGTGCGATGAGTTAGTATGTAATTTGGTGCATTTTCGAATTGGATCTACTTTCTTCTTCTTTCGGAATGAAAAAGTCTAGACATTTTGGAAACCACTGACCTTGCAGCTAAAGTGGTTGCTGGGCTCCGCTCCGATCATACCAAAGTCTTCTCCAATCAATCCCAAACAGAAGAGACATCAACAACCACAAGTTCTACCGATGCTTACATTTATGGTGACGACCGAGCACCACATCCCTCTCCTCTTTGAGCCTTTTCCATTTCTCAAAGTGCCTCTTAACTGACGCCATTGTGTCAGATCAGTTTGTCCACAAATCTGTTTACACTTTCAACTCCCTTTCTATATAAAGATGACAAGCCATTAACTCAAACCCCTCTCTTTGTATATCTTTTCCCCCAACCGTGTCTAGAATGAAAGGTGCCTTCCCCGCCTCGGCATCCGACGGCCCATTTGGGTATGTTTTAAATATTCACGCATATTGAAGAAGTGGCCATAAAACATGCACATTTTGATTCATTATTTAAAGAACATGTCCCCCTCTAAGATGACAAAAACAACCCTGTACCATTTTTATCCATTTTTCATCTTCCTCCCCCACTTCCATTAGACTTTCTCGTTAAACTTTAAAAACGGCTTTGTTATTTGAGAGTCATGGCTTATGCAGCGCCTGTTATTTTGTGGGACGGAGGCGATGGAGATGACATCGGTGTTCAAGAATAAGATAGATTAGCACATTAGCACCCACACCTGGACAATGTTTCAAGTCCCCTATAATATTTTATCTGCATCATACCTGCCAGGAGCAATTAAACGCATATTACCTGGCACTTCAGCTGGAGAAGAGCCTCATGCTCATAGCTGGAAGGTAATTTTATACAATGTTTGTAACAATTTGGTGCACAAAACAAAGTCTGCATACACTGGAGCATCAGAAAGGAAAGGTGTCACTATCTCAGCCACCTGTGAAAATCATTTGGTTTTGGGAGAACTTTTGCTTTCAAGTTTCCGGATAAAAGGGAAAGTAGGAGGAGAAGAGACAAAGAGGGATAGTTTAAGAACGTGGGACAACAAAAGATTAACTAAGGGCTCATTCCCATTTACACTTTAAACCGATTTCCGATTTGCCTTTGCTACGTGTTGTTAATCGATTCCAAAAGGTCCGTCGTTCCCACTAGGAAAGCAGATCTTTTCATTATCCCTTTGTAATCGCTTCTTTTGGGCATGATTGTCATTCCCACTAGTTTTCACCGCTTCAAAATGCATGTCAATCATCCATGCGTCTTCAGAGACATAAGCGACAGCTCGGCTTGGTTTTTCTTTTTTAAACTTTACTTACCTTTAGACCAACTTACTGGTCTAACTTCACCCAGAAATAACAATGCATTCGGCAATGATCTTAAGGCAAAGGTTGAGATCTACACAGCAGCTTGCCCCTGCTGCACATTGGAGGAACCTTCCAAAGCTTTTGGAAAGCTTTAGAAGGATCCTTCAGCCACAAGCCCATTGATTAACACATTTGCTGTTCCTCTCTGAGAATATTCCCTCCCCCCCCAACTTTGTGCATGTCTTCTTTTCTAGTAATTGAAATACACACATACACACCACCACCACATTTTTTCTGTTAAAGTTGACTTCCAGACTTGAGATTCGGCTTGAGACTCAGGCCCAAGAGCATACCTCCTTGAAAGTCTGGGCTGCAGGTGTCTGGTTTTCCTCTGGAGGAATGCCACAGCAGCCAAAATGCATGGCGTCCCTCCAGACCTTTGACGCCATTGATGCACTTGTGACATAAGCAACGTGCGGCAACGTCTATGTACTGCGTGTTATGGTGGGCCCTGTATGGACGGGAGGCCACCATTACGACGATGCTAGGGTTAGGGACCATGCAGTTGGTGCGCGGTCACTAACCCTAGTATCGGTGGTACCATGTCGCTTTTGGCCTGTCTGTCCTGGGCCTCACTTTGAAAGTACTTTGCAAGGACCTGAGACTGGCTTGAGACTTGAAATGCAGACTTGAGACTTGGAGTAAAAAACTTGAATACATCACTGCTGAATGCCAGTCACTCAGGAATGCCAATGGATAAACTATAGCTCCCCCATCTCTTGCTATTTGTAAACCTCCTATGGACATCCTGGACATCGCATGTCACAGGGACTATACTTTTCAGAGGTGGAATTCCACATGTTCATCTGTTTTTGGTGGTGATGGGAAGACAGGGAGAGAACCAATCTGGGCAACCTTTCTTGCTCTTCACATGCCAGGGTTATACAAAAATGTGAAAGTTAGGTCTGCTCCATTAGGAGGAGGGAAAATCTAATACCATTTTACAGCCATCTTTGTAGCCATATAGTTTGTGTGTTGCCTTTGACCCCCCTGAATCAAGGTTAAACCACAAGAATCCCAATAAGAGCTGCCTATTCATCTTTTATAGGTTAAGATTTTCAGGTATAAAAGGAGGGATAAACCTAATATGGTGTTTAATGGAGGAAAAAATTATGACACCAGCGTCACATCTGTGCCTGTAATTTCTTCACAGGGCTGGGATCCACGCCCGCCCGCCCCTCCTTGCACCGTATTTCTCTATATAAGACGTGTATAATTTAATATCAGCCTCAAGGCTTGTGGTTTCAGATGTCATCAACTTCCAGGAAACCAGATCCTTGGCCTAAGTATCAGATGAGTTGCTAATGTTTGAAAAAAAGGCATAAAAACATGTTTTGGGTCTCCGTTTTTATGGCTCTTCTTGAAGTACGAATTTGCGATTGGAACCCGACACTTGTTCCACTGACATGGTTTTGTTATTCTCAGGATAATTGAAAGTCCAGGCGAAATATGTATGTTGCAGAGTATTCAAAACAGCTTCAGTGCTTAGGTGATTTAAACTACAGTCCTCCCTCCGTTCTTGTGGTCTTCGGACACGCGCCTCTTGCTTATGCGCAAGGGACGAACAAATAGGGAATGAATGGAGTGCGCACCTGCATGCCCCCATGCGCCCGCGTGTATATTCAAGCAAATGGGGCTTGAATATAGGCGAAACTCCATTTTCTTGATGGGGTCCAGAACTGATCCCCTGTGAAAAATAAGGGGAGACTGTATAAGCATAGGCATCTTACCATTTAGGGAAGACTGTTTTAACACATGTGGGGTACAGGCCAACCAAAGAAGGCGGTCTGCCCACGCCTCGTTTTGCTGCACGAGGTGGGTTCTTTTTGCGGCGCCATTGTGATGACTCAGTGCGCCAATGGCACACTCGTGATGTCACAATGACGTCACTACATGTGGACGCTAAGTGTCTGTTGTGTCAAAATGGCAGCACCCATCTGTACAGGACGCCGTCATTTTGACTCCCTCGTCATGTGTGAGGGGCTTCTGGAAGCGCCGCCCCTCGCACGTGACAATGGCACCCCATTGTGCCTGTCTGTCCTGGGCCACAGACACTTAATGTGACATATCTTTTCCATCTATTCTATAGCTTGATTAATATGAGTGAAATAACATTGTTATTATTATCATTAGTATTATTATTAGTTTGCATTAGGGTATCAATGTGATGTCCAACTAAGAGCGCCTTTCTGATAAAGCGACAGAGTGGCTCAACGAACCTATAAAATGAACCTGTACAGTTTTGCACTGTTTGCAATATATTGAATTGACAATGAAATTTGTATTATAGATAGCATCCTCATGGTCAGGTTTATTTTATCTATTTCATCTATTTTAATTGATTGCATGCACAGCGCTGTGTAAATTTACAGTGCTATATAAATTAAGCTTAATAATAATAATAATAATAATAATAATGGTATAAATGACATCATCAGTAGGACTGAATTGTATCTAGTAGGGATAGTTGGACTTCTATTGGTTGGTTTTCCAAATTCGCTACAGGCCTGGCTTATTTCACTTTTAACGCCAAAACTTATCTGCTTAAGAGTTCTTTGGCAAACCAGAAAGGCACATTGACCACAGCATTTAGTTTGGATTCTGATCTGGGGAACTGGAAAGCAGCCCAGTTTGGCTTGGACCGAGGGATACAAATTTCTGTCCAGATTTGGAAACTTGCAAAAATAGGTAGCTATTTGTCAGCCATTAATAGCTGATTATTCCTGTCGCATTTCAGACGCAATATTTTTGCTTTAATTGAATTGTCTGCGTCTTTTCGGGGAGAAATAGAACTATCAGTGATGTTGGAATATCAACAGTAGAAGGTGCTATAAAAAAGATGTGTCCAAGGGTTAATTGGTTCAGAGCTTTGCAGAAGTCAAGCCATGCGCAAGTAGAAGTCATCCAAGGTACAGAACTAATGAACAAACCAAAGCAGAAACATTGGGTTGACATTGCTTAGCAACTAATTGGAGCCTCAATGGCAATCTCTGGCTTCAGCCTCATATATATATATATATATATATATATATATATATATATATATGGAGTTTAATCCTGTACTCACCTATGACTATCTTGGCATCTCCGCATAATCAAGTCAAGTTCTGCTCTGCCAAGCTTCAGGTTTAAAAACTGATATTCAGAAGTTCTTGCTCACAATCACTTCTCTTTATTTTGGAAGACCTGTGTGAACATTTGGAGGGACAGAGAAGATCTGTCCTGCCAAGTTACAGAGGAATGAGCGCATGGAAGGTTGTGCAAGAGCTGCCATTTTCTTTGGCCTGCATCCACATTAAAGATATAATCCAGGACCTCATTCCCACTTGCAAATAAATCGGTGTGCAATCCGAATCGATGGATCGATTCGACATCGGATTGTGGTTTACACTACACTTGCCCCAATGGCATTTTCTGGCATCAAAATAACCTACTTTTGGTTCACACCGATGTATGAATTGATGCTATCTAAACCGGTTCCTGGGGTAGATAACCCAATTGTGGTTCACAATGAGTAATGAATCGGTTTAAATAGAATCACTTCCTGCGGTCTTTGTTTTTAAATATTCATCAAAGTAATCGCATTTATCTACTTCATAAATAATAAATCGATTCCGATCCACATCCAGGTTCAGATTTGCACAGAAGCGATTCTCTTAAGATCGATTTGTGGAATCGAATCCGATCCACTTCTGGTGCACTCTAGTATTTAACAGATTTGGTCAAAAAGACATGGAAAAAATCAGCGTCAAAAAGACATGTGTTAAATGGCTCTAGCGCATGGCACCCTGCTCCGAATCGCTTCAGCGAATTGATTCAAGTGGGAACCAGGGTCATTTGAACCAGTTCAAATGGATTTGCAATCCGGTTTAAAAGGTAGTGGGAATCAGGCCCAGTGTACCCTGGTTCCCACTTAATCCGAATCACTGAAGCGATTCTGCGAGGCGACCCATGCTCCAGACCCATTTAACCCACATCTTTTTGACACTGATTTTTTCCACTTCTTTTTTGATAAATCAATTCAACGCAAGTGTGAACTACAAGCAGATGGGAATAGATTCAAATTTCCCCTTCGGCTGGATGCAACCGAATCATTTTGAATTGGTTAATTCGTGAATGGGAACCACAAATGGGTTATTTTGGTGCCAGGAAATGATAGAAAATGCAATAGGGGCAAGTGTAGCGGGAACCACGCTCCACTGTCGAATCGATCCATTGATTCGGATCGCACACCGATTTATGTGTAAGTGGGAATGAGGCCCAGGACTGGCTGGCCCTTGAGGTATCTTCCAACTCTATCCTACTCTGCTTCTAGCATGCACCTCCTAATGTGCGCAAGCCTAGCATTGTGCAGAAACACACTTTAGTCAATGGGAATGTGCATTCCAAAATGGAAAAATAAATGCACACCAAATGCACACATTTAGAAAAACATGGACACGGAAGGAGAATAAGACTTCTATGGAACCAGAGTGTAATGTGCTTTGAGGTGCAACACTGGGTGCCCTGAAAATGGTGGAATGACAAATCTGTCCATTTTTAAACTTGAACCCCTGTTTTCCAGGGTGACGCTGTGGGTGGGAAGAGCGCCTCGACTGCACCACCCACCCTGAACGCAATGTGGGCAAGTGCATGATGACAAGAGGCTGACTTGACCCGTCGCTGCCCAGAATGTTGTGGTTCTGTGGATAAACAGATGATTTCATCCCAACCCAGCTGCGTCCTCACTCTATTTGTTAAATGCTCGACACACGCTGGGGTTTAAAGGTAAATGACATTTTCCAGCTAATCCTTATTAACTGGGCTTAGCTGGGGGAGGAAAAAAATTAAAGCAAACAGACCTTGAGTGTGCTGGATTTATTATTAAATAAATAATTACACAAGGCGGGCACCTCTCTTGCCAGGTTTCCAAATCTTGCTTCGCAGGACTTGGTGCCGGTGGGAAGAGGAGGCGAAGGGATATACGTGTGGCATGGTCTTCATTTATTTCCCCCAGAATAAGTTAGTCATGAATTAATCTTTGTGCTTAAGGAATAGGTGCCCAGGTGACCGAGCAAAGGCACAAAGCAAAATGCACAAAGAAACTGGAGGTTGCTCGTTGCTAATATAAGTAAACGAACAAACGCCTTTAAACAATTGGCACAAAGCTGAACAGCAGCGTTTGAGTTTGGCAAGGAATTAATTACCCGGTTGAACCCCTGCCCACATACCAGCCGTTGCCCCCCATAAATCCATGGAGCGGCAGGCACCCACCAAAGACCTTGTCGGTGCTCTCCTGAATTGGAGCCTTTATGTTAATCTTGACCAGCTTGTGACAGATTCATAGCCTGAGCCACTTTAAGTATTTTTTTTCCTTATGAATAGGGGCCCTTCAGACATTTCCTTCTCATTTAATTTATCATTATTATTATTCTTTGCAGGCTTTCAGCACTGCGGACAAGCTGGGAAGAACGGGAGGTGCGCTTGGCCGGCGAGCGAAGGGAACCTGCAAGAGGGTGACATCTGAACAGTTCACAGTGGGTCCGCCTGTTACTGTGTGTACACAAGCACACAAATACACACACACACACAGATAGCCTCCAGCCCTTCGAGACCAAACGTTGAGGGGTGTCGACAAAGTGGATAGGAAGAAGTTTGTGGGTTCTTTCTCCCTCAACACTCAAATTGGAGTGTTGGGTTGTCATAGCTTGAAGGTGATGGTGGACATTAATTTGAAGGTTGTGCAGGTGCAGGATGCTGTGATGGCCACAAATTTGGATAGCTGTCCTGATTACCTCTACTGAGACTATACCAAGGAATAGTCCAGAGCCCAGTCCAAAGGTCACATGATACCAGTCAGTCAGTCAGTCAGTCACAGCAAAGGACAGAGGCATGTGCATGGTCACAAGGCAAGTCCAGAGGTCAGATAACCGGAGTCATTAATCAAAGAGCAAGGAACACAGGAACAACAAGGCTGCAAGACTGGTTGTCTGCTGCAAAGAACCTCTGGAGCTGGAGGTCTGCTTCTCTCAGCTAAAACCTATTAGCTCTCCTATTGGCTTCTAGCCTGGAAGAACGCCCCAAAGACTCCTTGACCTGCCTTAGCTCCACAGGTCCCAGCACCTGCATCCTAGAGTCCACAGAGTCTGCAGCTTCATGCTGAGCCTCTTCTTTATCTGCAGATGCAGATAACCCCAGATCTGTCCCTGTCTCAGTCTCCTCCATGTCTTCAGAGTCTGAGTCCCCTGACTGTGCCTCTAAGTCAGGCCCAGGTCAGTCCATGACAATCGCCAAATGATTCCCAACTCAAATTTCGTGGAAGATAATGCTAGCAGAGGCTACACAGAGGCAACAGGCCCACAAGATGGCGTGCCTTCTGCACCAGTTAATATTGATGCAACACACAGTATAAACTGAGACAAGTTGGTGGACACTCGGCCACTGCTTTCTCCCTCTCCAGCTCACGTTTGATTGTATTGTCTCCATTGGTACATCTACACTGCATAAATAGTGCAGCATGACACCACTTTCAGTGGTGCAGTTATACATGATTCTCTGCCAAAGAATGCTGGTGCCTCACAAAATTACATATCCCAGGATTCTGTGGCCAAATCTTGGCCAAACCTTGCCAAGAAAACCCCATGATAGGTTCTCCTTAGGGTCGCCATAAGTTGGAAACGACTTGAAGGCACACAACAACAAACAAGAGGGGTATACCAGATGCCAGACTCAAGGACTGAGACTTGCATTGTCCAGACTCTCCACCAAAAGGACAGAGGAGGCCATTTTATTTGGCCCATGCAGACAAGTCCCAAATACATATCACTGGAGAGTATGGAAAACATTGTTTGAAGAATGAAGCCTCACTCAACCAAGGTGAGACTAAACATGATGTTATTCCCTCCTCCTTCCTAAGAGACTGTTTACGATTGCTACAATGCAAAGTCCCTTTTTTATTATTAACCCAGCATAAGCTATAGTGTTTAGTCTCTCTTGATCTCGACACATTCCCCCCGATGCACTAGGAAGAATATGTGAAGCAAACTCCGCACTTGCGGAGGCTTATCAGGAGAGCAATCTCAAACACGAGGCCTCATAAGAACAGAAGGACGAAATCTGATAACGTGGCTTTCCTCGGAAAATTTAATACCGTCATAAAAAGCCCTGTTTTTTCTCTCTTTTAAGGTATGAAAATGGGGTGTCCTGTTACCCGCAGCACACAAAAGGATTTGGGGAGCAAAGCCCTCTATAAAGTTTCACGGCTACTGTAAATGAGAGGCCGACGGTGTAGGTAGAGTGTAACTAAGTCGCTACATGAAAAGCTCAGCTCAGGGGAAAGATCTGTCGGCCGTTGCTTTTAAAAATCCCTCCTTGGAATTTATCTATCAATACCCAAACTCATGCAAAACAACAAAATATATGGTCGTTTTCAAAAATTCCCGAGGAAAGGGTGCACATTATTTAAAAACGTGCACCCAGTGTGACTTATTTGCAGGAATGTGCAAACCCTGTTTCTTCATTCTGACATTATAGTCGGCCTTTCTATCCCATGGTCTTGACAGCCATGCAAATGCAGTCCCTGATATGCCCCAGATGTCCTTGCTCATGTGAGAATTGCGGCCGTAAATCAGATTTGTTTTCCAATCTGGAAGTGCATCCGAATGCAGATGACATTAAACTGTTTTTAAAGGGATGAGCATTTGAATGATTGCGGCTTTCCACCAGCGGGCATATTTCTTTTCTCTTTTAAATAAATTGCTTTCCAATGCACTGTGTGTACTGGAAACAGTCGTAAAAAATATCACCATTGCCACCAAATTCCACGTAATTGGAAATATACACGCAAACATACTTCGGTCCCTCGGGGTATGTGTGTGCATGCATTAAGCGAAGAGTACAAGTAAATGTGCACAACAGGGGAATGTGTTAAAAATAAGTATGGATTTCCATGCAGAAAAAAGGGAAACCCTAAAGAGTTTTTAAAAGAGAGAGGGGTTTCTCTGAAGATGCCGGTCACGGATGCAGGCGAAATGTCAGGAATAAACTCTTCTAGAACATGGCGCATAGCCCCCCAAACCCACAAAAAACTATGGATGCCGTCCAGACCCCCCTTCCATTAGATAAAATGAATGGTGTGTGCTGCCATGCCGCCGCACCCAAACCCCATTATAATGGTGGCACTTAGTCTGGACCCCCCCTTCACAAAATCCTGGCTACATCCCTGGGTCAGGTCCCACCTGGAATACTGTGTCCAGTTCTGGGCACCACAATTCAAAAAGAACATTGAGAAACTGGAGCCATGTGTCCAAAGAAGGGAGACTAAAATGGTGAAGGGCCTGGAATCCATGTCCTATGAGGAACGACTCAGGGAGCTGGGGATGTTTAGCCTGGAGAAGAGAAGGATAAGAGGTGATATGATAGCCCTATTTAAATACTTGAAGGGATGTCATATTGTAGAGGGAGCAAGCTTGTTTTCTGCTGCTCCAGAGAATAGGACCCAGAGCAACGGATGCAAGCTCTACAGAGGAGGCAACCAAAATGATGGAACGTCTGGAAACCACCAAGTCCTATCATCGGGTGCTGGTCCATTTAGCCTGGAGAAGAGAAGCTGCTATGATGCAAGGATCCAATGCCTTGCAAGGAAAGCGCACCATCTTGTCTGCAGGCAGAGTGACCAGATCAGTTGCCTTGAGAGCGATTTCCTTTACCCGTTCCTTTACAACTTCTACCATCAGATGTGAGCAACAACAACAATAAAAAAGAGAGCAATATTTTTGCACAAAGGAAGGCTGCCTGGCTGGCTTGGAAACCCGCATTTAATAGGCCGCTCTGTTTGGCACGCTTTCCTTTTAATAAAGTGTAATGTAGTGTGAAGGCAACATTTAATTAAAGCCTGTCAGAATTCACTTTCATATTTTCCCAGAGTTGGGAGCCTTCTTGCGGGGTTGGTGTTTCTCTCTCTCTCTCTCGTTCTAACCCCAGTTTTTGTAGCACAGTCAAAACAGAAGTGCCATTTAATGCACCGTGTGCACATTCATAACGGGTCGGCCTCATAGGAAGAACAAAACAACATACTGAACATGTCTATTATAGAAAGCTAAGGCTAGTATTATTTTATTATTGCTAATAATAAGATATGCTATACCTTGGAGGCAAATGTGCCGGCACAACATAGCAGCTAAAGAAGTATTGAGCTCCTTGGAACCTCATTTCTTCTGAGACTTCACTAAGTGGCCCTGAACAAGTTAGTCTTGGACTCACATCTGCCCTGGATTGTTGTATGGCAAACAAGAGAAACGTAGAATCATAGCGTTGGAAAGGACCCCAAGGGACATATAGTCCTTCCTTAGAGGTCTTTAAACAGAGGCTGGATGGCCATTTGATAGGGATGCTTTGATTGAGAGTTCCTGCATGGCAAAATGGGGTTGGACTGGATGGCCCTTGAGGTCTCTTCCAACTCTATGATTCTATGATTCCAACTCACTGCCTTTTTGGACGAATTTCCAGAAATGGTCATCCAACCTCTGCTTTAAAACCTCCAAAGAAGAAGACTCCACCGCTCTCCAAGGCAGCGTCTTCAACTGTTGAGCATCTCTTACCATCAGGAAGTTCTTCCTAATGTTGAGATTGTATCTCTTTTCCTGTAGCTTCAATGCATTGCGCCGTGTCCTAGTCTCTGGGACATCAGAAAACAAGCTTCTAGTTTCTGGAGCCAGACTAGAACACGGAACAATGGATGCAAGACATTTAGAAATTAACTCTCCACTTTTACATTTTTCAGGAATGGCTAAAAAAACCTTACCTTTTCATAGAATCATAGGCGAGTTACAGACCACCAGAAAGTATGTGCCCCACACGTACTAGGGATAGGAAGGGTCTTACCTTCCTCACGGCCCTTCTCCGTAGTACGCGCGGAGAGTGTCCTTAATGGCAGCGGCCATCCACATGGGCGCTGCCATTGTTACGTCGTGGATGCTGTGCGTCCAGATGTGGCACGCCGGAAGTGACGCCACAAGTGCGTGCCTCGCGCTTCGCGGCACCACTTCCCGGGGCCAAAAAGGAGCGCCATTTCGGCGCTCCTTTTTCGCTGCGGCTGGAAGCCTCGCAGTCTGGCCGCTGGGGCTTCCCGCCACAGCTAATGGCAGCGGTGGCAGACCGCCCGCTTGAGGGCAGTTTGTAACCAGCCATAGATTCATAGAGTTGGAGTAGACCGTAAGGGCCATCCAATTCAACCTCATTCTGCCATGCAGGCACTCTCAGTCAAAGCATCCCCATTGACAGATGGCCATCCAGCCTCTGTTTAAAGACCTCCAAGGAGGAAGACTCCATCACTCTCCAAGGAAGCGTCTTCCACTTTCAAACAGCCATTACTGTCAGGAAGTTCCTCCTAATGTTGAACTGGAATCTCTTTTCCTGGAGCTTGCATCCATTGCTCCAGGTCCTAGTCTCTGGAGCAGCAAAAAAAGCTCGCTCCATCCTCAATATGACATCTCTTCAAATATTTAAACAGTGCTATCATATCACCTCTTAACCTTCTCTTCTCCAGGCTAAACATATCCAGTTCCCTAAGTCTTTCCTCATAAGGCATGGTTTCTAGACCCTTCACCATTTTGGTCGCCCTCCAGCTTCTCAACATACCTTTTCATTCCTTGATGAACAAGAGACCTATTTGCTACAAGCGACTGGCAATCACACTCTCCTCTGCTCCATCTCATTGTTGCTCCACAGTAGCGCACAAGCCAGCACTTGTTATACCATGCCTCTACCCTTTAGTGAAGCCACTCCTCCTAGAATAGAATTGTACTGTTGGAAGAGACCTCAAGGGCCATCAAGTCCAACCCTGAGCTGTCATGTAAGAATACATCGGATCCTAGCATGGGAAGAAACCCCAAGGTCATCCAATCCAATCCCATTCTGCCTTGCAGGAGTTGTGTGCCTTCAAGTTGTCTCAGATATATGGTGTGGTGCCTGGAGTACCTATCATGGGTCTTTCTTGGCAAGATAGCGTAGAAGGATTTGCACCTTTGCCTTCCTCTAAGTCTGAGAGAGTGTGACTTCCAGGATCCATGGTGGAATGGGGATTCAAACCCTGGTTTCTAAAGTCATAGTCCAATGCTCAAACCACTCATGGCTTGGACACAGTGGGCCTTAATCTCAAGTGAATGAGTATGGGATTGGGCGCTCAGTAACCTCATACAAGGCAGTGTACCCTTGGCACCCCCAATATCATTATGGAACTATACCCTCGTGACTGGATGAAAGAAGGAATTGCGAGCCAATAGTTATTTGTAACCAGTTCCTCCGAAGTGGTGCATCCTTGTATTTGCGCTTTTTCGCTGCTTATAACTGCCCTAATAAGATCCGAGGCTGAGCTATGGACCGTTCGCTCCTGACGCTGATAGATGCCCTTGCCGAGGGAGATTTAATGGATTAGCTAAAGCCATGCGCAAAAATGGGATCCCTGATTTATGACGTGAAACCTTTCACTTACCGCAACGCACCCGCACACAAAGTCAATAGTGTTTCCCACCCCATTAAAGTCGGGTGCGAATAAAGTGTTGCGTTATGTTTCTGGGCTTTGCCCTAAGGGCTCATCGGCCAACTCCTCTGCCTTTCGCCCTCGCCAGGCCTTTCCAACAGGAAGTTTAATTTTATAGTTTGGGGGGGGGGGGTATTTTTATTTTGGTGGAGGAACGAGAGAACGAGAGAAAAAGAACGAGAACGGTACTTAATTATCTGGCTGTGAAACAGCAGTCCTCTTTCTTAATTTTAGGAGCTCATAAAATGCTGATCCCACAGTTAACTACTTCTGGTCTAAATGGGCACCAATCTTGGGCATTTGGTTAGGATATTTTACGAACTGTGAGATACTACACTACAGGGTTTTTAAGCGCTGCCATGACATATTTCTCCCAAGATTTATTAACATGCTTTATTTAAAACAATATATTACGGAGAGGAGAAAACCGGGAGCGTAGGGACGGTTTGGGAAAACCGAACAGCGGCCAAACCTCTTTTCCTCCAGAATATCCTTTGTCCCCCCATTACTTTTCCTTCTTCTAATTGAAGGTGCACGCGCATACATGCGTTTTGTTCAAAATGTTGCAAGCGTGCTCCCTTTCTGCACCAAGTTGATTTATTAACCATGTCTTCCAGTTCGACTCCATCAAGGCTATCGGTCTTTGTTGGCTCCTTCAAGGATTTGGTGAAATCCACCTTATTTCTGGGCAGAGCCATTTGAACTGGGGATCGGTGTTGTTTCAGCAAATGTATCTGGTGGAAGAAGACCCAAAGCATTAGACGACAACTCTGGAGACCAGCGTTCGACTCCCCACTCAGCCACAGAAACCCACTGGGTGGCAGTCACACTCTCTCAGCCTCAGAGGAAGGCAAAGGCAAATCTTGCCTTTTCCAATGATGTCGTACGCAAACAGAACACAATCCAAACTCAATCGTGAGACATTCCAGAAATAGCTGAATTCGGATTCTGGACAACCTTGCCAAGAAAGCCCCATGATATGTTTGCCTTAGGGTTTCCATAAGTCGGAAATGACTTGAAGGCACACAGCGACAACCATCTGGTGGAAGAGATATTCTTCACTTGCTCATATCTGAGGCCCATCAAGAACAGACAGCAGGACTGTTTGAGTGTTGGATTATGACCCTGGAGACCAGGGTTCAATTCCTGCTTGGCCATAAAACCCACTGGGTGATTCTGGGCAAGTCACACACTCTCAGCCTCAGGGGAAGGCAATGGCAAGCCTCCTCTGAACCAATGTCACCAAGGAAACCCCAGGATAGATTCACCTTAGGGTTGTTACCATAAGTAAAAAAAATGCCTTGAAGATACAACAACAACAACAGAGGACAAGAAACAAGGGAGAGGAGAATGCCTAGTGTAGAGGAAAACAGAACAGTCAATGGAGATAAAGAAGAGTGGTTGGCTTTCTGGCCATACCACGCATGGCAACTGATATTATTCAGAAGCATTTCTAGATGATCTCCAGATAAAGAAAATGGTAAGCGAGAAGATAAGAACCATCCAGGCAAGTTCTATAGGTTCCAGCCACCAATTCCAAAACCGGGGTTTTCCATGTTACATAACTGTAGTATTCGATTCCACTTGAACTGCCATAGTTCTGTCAAATGGGAATCCTAGGATTTGCATTTTCAAAAGGAGTATTTAGCATGGTCAACTAGGCCTCATCCCTACTTACAAATAAATCATTTTGCAAATCGAATCGATGGATCGATTCGACAGCGGAGCGCGGTTCCCACTACATTTGCCCCGATTGCATTTTTTCCTCTAAAACAATCCAATTGTGGTTCCCAATTGATTCAAAACTATTTGGTTACAGCCGGCGAAAGGGGAAATGTAAATTGATTCCGATCCGCATGTGGTTCTCACTTGCGCAGATTCGATTTATCGAAAAAGAAGCGGGGAAAAACAGCGTCAAAAAGATGTGGGTTAAATAGGTCTAGTGCAGTGGTTCTCAACCTTCCTAATGCCAGGACCCTTTACTACAGTTCCTCATATTGTAGTGACCCCCAACTATACAATTATTTTCATTGCTACATGTAAATATGTGTCTTCCAGTGGTCTTAGGCGACCCCTGTGAAAGGGTCGTTCGACCCCCAAAGGGGTCCCGACCCACAGGTTGGGATCCACTGGTCTAGTGCATGGTCCATTTCTCGGAATCGCTTCAGCGATTTGAATTAAGTGGGAACCAGGGTCATTTGAACTGTTTCAACCCGATTCATGATCCGATTTAAAAGCTAATGGGAATCAGACCTTAGAGAACTCTGGTGCCCCATCAAACTACAAAGTGTAGGCTTCCATAGGAGGTTGTCATGGCAGATAAAGTGGAATATAACACTACCATTGTGTAGCATGAAAGGACTCCAGGACTCAGATTCTGTTGGCAAGAGAGGAACGTGAACGCTGATATGGACCACCAAAAACAAACCCCCCACATATCATCGTATAACCATTAAAAGGGTTTCTCCCCACCCTCCAAACCCTTTGCATTCCATAATAACAACTCATGTCATGTCAGCTTTCTCTAGCACTTTGCAAATGATGCAGCCCTGTTTCGTATGTTTCCCCCCTCTACTTACAAAATGCCAGGCAGGTCACTGGAAGCAAAGATGACTTCTGGGGGGGAACGGGAGAATGTCATGGCAGGATTGATTGCTGTTTGTTTCTCACTGTTTGAGCGAAGGTGAAATGGATACCCAGCAAGATAAACATCTTATGTTTCCGAGTCCGGTTTTGTTTTTGCTGGGCTGATTGAAGCCACGAGGGGATCGGCTTTGTTGACGGCCATCCAGGACCAAGCATCTGAAAATCACTCATCATTCTAGGTACTCAAAGGACATCTAAATATGAAGACAAACAAATGGATGGAGGTGGGGGTGGGACACGAAACACATTGTAGAAGTGTATTGTAGACACAATTCAGGCTGAATTCCTTTGGCAGGACACAGGCAACGCCCTCACCTTGAGATTCCATGTTAAATTATAGGATCATAGAGTTGGAAGAGACCCAAGGGCCATCCAGTCCAATCCCATTCTGCCATGCAGGAACTCTCCATCAAAACATACCCAACAGATGGCCATCCAGCCTCTGAAGACCACCACTCTCTGAGATAGCATCTTCCACGGTCGAATAGCTCTTACCATTAGGAAGTTCCTCCTAATGTTTATGTGGAATCTCTTTTCCTGTAGCTTCAATCCATTGCGCCATGTCCTAGGACTTTTTCACATGGAGGAATGTATCACCGTCCCAAAAGAAGAAAAGGGGGATCCGAAAATGCAAGAAATTACTTAGTAACTTATCACTCGCACAGATGAACACAGCGTCCATCCGAAAGAGAAAGCAGTGAGAATGTGAATGAATTTGTCACATGAGTACGTACCCGTCGGCTTCTTGATCTCGAATCAGTGTGTTTGCACATGCGCAGGGAGGACAGGATCCCATGGCCAACAGTAATCCCATGGCCAAACTAGAGATGCATTTTATACTAACGCATGTGAATTGACTGAGAACTCAAAGTGGGAAAAGATTTATAAATTCGATATATTTTCCGAATTCAGCTATTTCTGGGTTGTCTCACGATTGTGTTTGGATTGCGTTCTGTTTGCGTGCGACGTTGTTTGTGAAATTAGGTGAAATACCTTGGATGAGCCCAGATTAACCTTCCAATGTTCCCCGTGTGATAAAGTCCTAAGGACTAGTCTCTGGAGTAGCAGACACTGGCCAAGGATTTCTTATTGGGGAAAAGAAAGTGACAGAGGACAGGAGACAGCAATGGGGTGAACCAGAGAAGAACAAGCTAACCTTCCAATGAGGCTGTGGCTCCCTGGCTGTGCATGTTGGCTGGTCTTCCCAGCGTAGGGAAGGAGAACAAGATGTTCTTTACCAAGGTGGCTCTAAAGTGGAGTAATATCTCCCTCTGACTGTTATAGGTTGACTGTCCGAACCCAAAGGGTGCTCAGCAATGGCTCCTTTTCGTCCTGGAGAAGTGACCAGTGGGGTCCCACAGGGCTCTGTCCTGGGCCCAGTGCTATTCAACATCTTTATCAATGACTTGGAGGACAGAATCAGGGGCATACTTATCAAATTTGCAGATGACACCAAATTAGGATGAGTAGCTAATTCTCCAGAGGACAGGATCAAGGTTCAAAATGACCTGAATAGACTAGAAAGCTGGGACAAAGTTAACAAAATGAATTTCAACACAGAGAAATGTAAGGTACTGCACTTAGGGCGGAAAAATAAAATGCACAGATATAGGATTATGGGGGAGACCTGGCTTAAGGAAAGTCTTCTACATGTGAAAGGGATCTAGGAGTCCAAGTTGAACATGAGTCAACAGTGTGATGCAGCAGCTAACAAGGCCAATGCGATTTTAGGTTGCATCAATAAACTATGGTGTCTAGATCAAGGGAAGTAATAGTGGCATTCTATTCTGCTCTGGTCAGGCCCCACCTGGAATAGTGTGTCCAGTTCTAGGCACCACAATTCAAAAAGGACATTAAGAAACTGGAGCCTTGTGTCCAAAGGAGGGCGACTAAAATGGTGAAAGTTCTGGAAACCATGTCCTATGAGGAACGACTCAGGGAGCTGGGGATGTTTAGCCTGGAGAAGAGAAAGTTAAGAGGGAATATGATAGCCTTGTTTAAATATTTGAAGGGATGTCACATTGAAGATGGAGCAAGCTTGCTTTCTGCTGCTCCAGGGAATAGGACCCAATGGAGCAATGGATGTTCAACAGGAAAAGAGATTCCAACTCAACATTAGGAGGAACTTCCTGAGAGTAAGGGCTGTTCGACAGTGGAAGTCACTTCCTTGGAGATTATAGTGGCGTCTCCTTCCTTAGAGGTCTTTAAACAGAGCCTGGATGGCCATCTGTCAGTTATGCTTTGACTGAGAGTTCCTGCATGGCAGAACCGGTTGGATTGGGCGGCCTTTGTGGTCTCTTCCAACTCAATGATTCTATGATTGTATGAAAATTGGCCTGCTTGCACGTAAAGACCAACCAAGGCAAAGGAGTCTGGTGTCATGGACTGCCCTGGGCTTGACTTGGAGGCACAGTCTGAAGACATGGAGGAGGCTGAGACAGAGGCAGTTCTGGGACTGCCTGGATCTGGAGTCCCAGAAGAGGCTCAGAAAGCTGCAGAGGGAGAACCAGACTCTGTGGACTCTAGGCTGAAGGTGCTAGGACCTGTGGAGCAAAGGCAGGTCAAGCCAAGGAGGCAAGCCAAGAGGATTGCTAATAGGTTTCAGGTGAGAGAAGCAGAGGTTCTTTTAAAAGACCTCTAGCTGCAGAGGTTCTTTGTAGCTGACAACCAGTCTTTTTGTTGTTGCTGCTGCTGCTGCTCTTGGAGTCAAGATTCTGGTTATATGCCTTGTGACCATGCTCTTGCTTCTGCCCTATTGCTGTGACTGGTGTTGTGTGGCCTTTGGACTGGACTCTGGACTGTTCCTTTGGAGAGGTAAGCAGGACATCATCAGGAGATGTTTGTCTCTGAACACCAGAAAAAACATTGAGGAGGGCATTGCCTAAATGTTCCTCTTCCATGATTCATCTGACTGGCCATTGTAGGATGTTGGAGTAGATAGGACTTTGGTCTGATCCAGCAAATCTGCGTGGAATCCATACATTCCCGTGTTTTCAACTTAAGGGAAATAATCGGCTTCCCTTCAAGCGAGATCATTCCACTAATTTTCCCAATGCAACCTTGTAGTGGAAAAAACATCTAGTGGTAGCTGTGTTGGCCATGCTTGCAACATGCAATTGTGCATTTTGGTTGGCCCAATAAAAGTATCATTGCTTGTAGTGGAAAGTCTTTGTATAAAGAGGATTAGGATGGCATGTGCCAATTGTTCCATCATGCTACAGAGGCTGAATGGCCATCTGTCGGGGATGCTTTGATTTAGTTTTCCTGCATGGCAGAATGGGGTTGGATTGGATGGCCCTTGCGGTCTCTTCCAACTCTATGATTCTATGCTCACTACTTTGGCTATTCTCTCCCAGGAGCCTATGTGGCATTGACTATAGCTAACAGCAAGCTTATGTATTCCTGGGATAGATGGATAGATGGATAGATAGATGGATAGATAGATGGAGGCAGGGTGGGTACGGTATGGTACGGTACGGTATGGCCCTTGAAGGAAAGAAAGGTGTTAGTACCAATGATCTGTGGCAATTCATGCTATGTAATCATAGAGAATTAGTAATTAGGACAGATAGCGTTAATGGCTTAATTAGAATTTATATCTAAGTGCAGCTGTAGGTTAACTGGAAGCATACATCCAAGGAAGTGTAGGTGTGATAGATACTATATACAACCCTATGCACTTGTCTTGGTGGATTTAGTGCAGACGAAAGGGGCTGGCAAGGTGTTGCATGTTAGTCAGAATGGGAATGTTTCCACTGTTGCATCTCCAGGGCTCCCTACAGATGAATGGAAGTGTGAGTTTGCCTTGTGGGTTTTATTCACTTCGTTCATGGGAATGGCCTTTGTAACATCTAGACTACAGAACTGTTTTGTAACATCTAGAACCTTTCACCATTGGTGTGTTCGGTGTCTCCAAATCCAAAAGAGCCAAAACAAACCTCTATGCAACTCCATTTCCAAACCAAACGGTGCTTCACTCAAGGAACATCGTTGATGTCCTCCTCCATTCATTCAGTTCTTCAGTTGGTTGCTAGTTACTGACAAGTCAGCTGCGATTTATGCCAATCCTAGGAATGAGAGATATCCAAGAGCTGAAAGTTTGCTTTCTGCTGTCTTGCATTGATAGAGAGGTATCTTTCAGGACATTTAAATATCTTATCAGTGCATCTGCAAAATGCAAGGTTTAAAGGCTGCATAGAAGATTATCAAAGTCTGATGGGAAGGGTTTTAGAGTCTTAAATTCCATAATGCCGTAATGAGTTATCTCTGTGGTTTCATCAGCTTTAAATATCATTGCTAAAGTAGAATAGATGTCCATTCTGAATGCTTAAGGCTGCCTTTAAGTCTCAGTTTTTTGCTTGCAAATCCCAGGATTTGGGACAGTCCTGAAACGGAGACAAAAAGGGGGGTTATTGCAGGGAGAGGATGGCAGGACCATGCTCTTTTGTGCAAGATCAAGGGGGAGAAAGAAGTTAAAACTGTATTTTAATACATACACATCAATCACTTGGAGGACCTGATGGTTGAAAGTGAGTGTGTGCTTAATGCCATAATAAATAAATAAACATTTGAAATAACACACTAAATTGTCCACCGCATGTGTCTATGCGCCATATAATTTCTCATTATGAACCGGGCTCCTTGTTCTTCTCCGTTTGTTTGCCGAAGGGGCAATACACCAGTGAACATCTGCTGGATATCAGCTGTCACTTAGCGATGGGAGGCATGCTATTCATGCGCTGTCTTGATGTGGCGAATTAAATAGGAAGCCGGTTGTCAGTGATTTCATGAATCAGTGCTTCCCTGAACTCATCCTTCATCATCGTCCGGCGCAAGCCATTTAGCGGTGTGTGTTTGCTTAATTTGTGAGCACTAAGCGGTTCATGCAAACATCAATATCATTATCCTCAACTGTCTTGTGTTTATGATGCTAAATTGGTTTATCATTACGGTACACTATAACACATTGGGCAATGTGCTACGCAGGGTATTTTTCAAAGTCTATGCATGCATTTGTATGTATGCACACAACAAAGTGTGTGCTTTTTTTGTGTCCTTTACAAAAAAAGTACAGCTCCCTTTTGATTTTATCTGAATGTATTAATTCCATTCTGCGCACCAAACCCTTTGCATGCGGTCTAATCTTGAAACACATTTCCAGAGAACAATTCTGACATTGACTAGTCTTTGAGCATCGTTTTCCAACCAATTATGGCTCCACTTTAAATGTACAGTAGGCCCTTGGAATCCACTAGGATCTGGTTCTGGGACCCACTGTGGAGACCAACATCCGTGGCTGCTCAAGTCCCATTAAATGCATTAATAATACTATAGCATAATAATATATTAAATACAATACATTAATGATACTTAAGGGTAATGATATATTAAATACAATGGCATAGTAAAATGGTGCATATAAAATGGCAAAAGCAACCTTTGCATTTTTGGAATTTATATACTGCATATGGTCATGTATAAGTCTAGAAATGTTAGTCTAAAAATTGACCCCAAAAACTTGGGATGACTTATCCATTGGTCAATGTAAGTACTGTACAGTGCGCCTGCGTCATACATGGATTTGAGCATATGTTCAAACCTGTGTAGAGCCGCACGCGGGGTGCAAGGGGCGGCGTGTTCCATTCAAATGAATGGGGTGCACGCCTGTGGCACGTGTGTGCCGCCGCACCGTCACCGCATGCACGAACTCCATTCAAGTGAATGGGGCTTGAGCATACGCGTTTTTTGGCTTACGCGGGCGGATCCGGAACAGATCCCCGCATAAGCCAAGGGCGCACTGTACTTTAATTCTTATCTTAAAATAAGAACCATCCCCTGATGAAAGACAAGAGCGTAATCTGTCATGGAAACACTGATCCCGGTCCATTCTCTCATCCATCCGTTCTTTAGTATGAGCACAAACAGTTATGCCTGCAGGAATCTTTCAAGTTCTTTGGCATCTTTTTCCTTTGCTTTATCCTTTAGATCCTTCGCTACATTCGCCTAAATTTTACCCTCTCCTTATTTTTGGGTCATATCAAAATCCATAATTTTGACCCCCAAACCTTTCCTTGATGTATACATGAGGTGGATTTATAGTCAAGTATATGTGGTATATAAATTATATACAGTATTGCACATATATATATATATATGCAAACAGTGGATGGTTAAATCCATGGATAAGGAATCTGTGAAAACAGAGGGCCAATTGCAGTTTATTTTCGCAAGTAGCAAAGACCAAAAGTTAGGTTTTGCTTCCATTGTAATGACAGGTTTTGAAGTTAATAATAATAATAATAATAATAATAGCTTTATTTATACCCCGCTTCTCTATCCAGTCGAAGCAGCTTGCAGTTAAAAAGCCATGCAATACAGACATGGTTACCGAACTATTCCCTCCCTCCCTCCCCTTAAAATATCAATGAAACACAACAACAGTTAAAAACTATACATTAAAATAATCAAAGAGGGTTGAATGGGGTTTTGGAAAAGTCACAAGGTGGTGGGTTCAAGTTAGCGGCCGGGAATACTATTCAGGAAAGGCCTGCCAGAAGAGACCTATCTTGACGTAATTCGCCTTGTTGTAATCCGCCTTGATTCCTTCGGGAAAAGATGTAATAATAATAATAATAATAATAATAATAATAATAACAACAACGTGGGTTCTTCCCTTACATGGGGACTCCGTTCCGGATCCTTCCGCATAAGGGGGAAAAGTGTATGCTCAAGCCCCATTAGAAGTAATAGAGCTTGTGCCCAGGGTGCGTGGCACGGGTGTGCACCCCATTACTTCTTTGTGATGCAGCGAGGCTTCTTCAGGCATGGGTTTCCAGCGTTTGCTGGAAGCCGCATAAGGAACGCCCGGGTATAATGCGGGCGCACTGTATTATTATTATTTAAAGGCATCCAAGCTGGTAATGTGATGGATCTCTTCCGGCAGGCCGTTCCATAATCTGGGAGCGGTTGAAGAAAAGGTCCCATGGGTCGTTGCAGTCAACCTGGTTCTTATAGGCTGCAATAGGTTCCCCCCAGAGGACCTGAGTGCGTGGGGTGGATTATACGGAAGGAGGCGATCCCACAAATGGGTTAGACGCAAGCCAACCTAAAACACCAGCTGACAATGGGAAGACCACTGAGCACAATGCCCGTCCTGATGGCTTGCAGCATGTTGAATGCTCAGGTTTCCTTCCGCCTCTTAGCCTCGCCGGTGTGTTTGCCCTCCTGAGCCTTATCGCACGGTGCACTTAGTAACCGGGCTTCATTGGCCATTATGTGGATGATGTACCTCCATTGGGGGTTTTTTGTGCATTCTTTAAACATCAGCTGTCGAATGAAGCCCTAATAGCCCTGGGCTTGTCAATGACCTCCGCTAAGCAGGTTGTTTGAACTTCAAATTTGCTCAATTGTTCCTTTTCCATCCTTCAAGCTGGGCAATGCCAGCTTGGTCCAGTGCATTAAATGTCTATTACCACTGTTTGCTAGAGCCGTGTCAAACGACAGCTTATGATTTTCAATTTGCTTTCCAATTAGCCATGCTTTATTGACTCCCCCTCGAATGTTCAGATCGCAGCTTCTCTCTCAAGGACCTGTCACTGAGAAGCCAGGGTTGGATTGGGCGGATTCGACTTTCTTTCTCCTTCTTACAAAATAACTATTGAACTGGCTCTCCGTCACATTCACACAGTCCAAGATCCATCAATCCCAAGGGCTTTGGATGCTAACAGGACCTAATAATAATAATAATAATAATAATAATAATAATAATAATAATAATAATAATTTATATCCTGCCCTCCACGAAATGCAATCGAGGCAGCTTACGGCATTAAAATATACGTTCCCAAAGTATATTTGACACCCGTGCGGATTATTTTTTAACACTCTCCCTCCTATCTTTAACACCTTTTTCTGGCTCTGGTGGAACTACTAACCAGGCGGCAAAGGAATGAATACATTTATTTCCATTCCAGACCCAAGTGTGCATAATCAATAATGTATTTAGAACATACATAAAATTTGCTCAGTAAATACATACGAAGCAATATTTAAAATAACCCGGCAGCAACGTTATTCATTAAGATTGTTTACCTCTCGTCTCCTCGATTTGATAGTGGCTGATCGGAAAACCTAGCTTCTTCTTAAGTGATTTGCGGATCCTCGGTTAAGTATGTTAATATTTCGCCGCTACCTGAAATCTGTTGCATAATACAAGCAATAAGCAGAGTGTCTGTTCCTGTAGAAATGGCACTATGGCTCTCAGTTTCCAGCTCATTGAAACGGCACATACTCACTACTACTCTGCGATAATACTGTAGTAATACATTACTGCAGTGAGCTTGGGCGAGTCGCACACTCTCAGCCTCAAGGAAGGCAATGGCAAACCTCCTCTGAGCAAACCTTGCCAAGAAAGCTTCATGTTACGGTTGTCTTAGGGTTGCCGTAAGTCGGAAATGACTTGAAGGCATGCAGCAAAAACATTGCCTTAATACTCTACAGTAATAATACCTACTCCACAGTAACCCTGATGGCAGATCATTAAATTTAGCTAGTAGGAAGGACATCCTGAATATATATATAACTAAATTTAATATTCTGCCATCAGGGTTGCTGCAGAGTAAATATTATCACAGTGGAGTATTAAGGCATTGTGAAGTCGAAGGCTTTCATGGCCAGCATCCATAGTTTTTTGTGGGTTTTGGGGGCTAGAACATGGCAACGTGGCCACATAGATCAAAAAACCCACAAAAAACTATTAAGGCATTGTTTTTACTGCATGGCCATATATATATATATATATATATATATATATATATATGGTCACCTCCATTTTCTGAGCAAGCACTTTGTCCATCCTGGGAGCACCTAAAAAGAAGGACCAACCATCTCTACTCTCGCATGCATCCAGCCTTTAGCCAATATTTTAAATCCAATATTTAAAAAATAGTATAGCCCTGTTTAAATACTTGAAGGGATGTCATATTGAGGAGGGAGCAAACTTGTTTTCTGCTGCTCCAGAGACTAAGACCTGGAGCAATGGATGCAAGCTCCAGGAAAAGAGATTCCAGCTCAACATTAGAAGGAACTTACTGAGAGTAAGGGCTGTTCGACAGTGGAACACACTCCTTCCTCGGAGTGTAGTGGAGTCTCCTTCCTTGGAAGTCTTTAAGCAGAGGCTGGATGGCCATCTGCTGGGGATGCTTTGATTTGGATTTCCTGCATGGCAGAATGGGGTTGGACTGGATGACCCTTGCAGTCTCTTCCAACTATGCTTCTATGAGTATTGTGCATGAAGCAAAGTTTGTATACCATCAGAACTGAACCGTCAGAAAGGTGCCACTATCTCAGCAGTTGTGCCAGAATTTTGTAAGTTCTTTGGCATCCATTTCCCTTTGCTTCATATTTGACTTACATGGCCCTAAGGTTTACCCTCGACTTATCCACAGATCATAGCAAAATCCATAATTGTGGTCCCAAAACCTGCCCTCGACTTATACATGAGGTCGAGTATATACTGTGTGTGTGTGTGTGTGTGTGTGTGTGTGTGTGTGTGTGTGTATGGTATACATCCGGAACCATGCTGTGCTGGAAAAGAAAAATTCACAGCATCTAATTCTTTAAATGTCAAGACTTTTGTGTTGTCAACTCAGATGTATAGATAAAGTAATGCTGGGGTGCTTAATAACTCTTTTTAATATATACATAATTAGTTTTTATTATTCTAGCCCTCATCCTTTATTACCCCCCCCCCCATATGTTGCACAAAGGACGTTATCCTTTAACGCTACGAAAGACACCATTTAAATCCCGCAGCGTTTGACCAAAATAATGCCCATGGAAAGGTCACGCCGAACCATAGAGGTGCCACTCTTCGTCATTAATAATCTCGGCCCCTGGACCAAGATCGGTATCAAGACCAGGAGGAAGCCACACCCGACTGAGTGAGGAACAAACGCGAGCGGCACAATGGGCCCAGTAAGTACTTTGTGGATACGTTTGGTTTCCAGGTAACAAATTGAAATCTCAAAAGGAGTTTTGCAGAAGGAGGAGGAAGAAAATAAAGAGCGGAGGGAGGGATGTCCATTTCTTTTAACCTTTGAGTTATTATCCAAATGGACCAGCGAGCGTAAATGGGCTTCCAAAGGTACAGGTGGCCTTGCCTCTTCTCTGCAATCAAGCCTCATTAACGCGGGAGCTGATAATTACAAATTACTGTAATTTGGGAAGGAGTCAACATTTGCCAAAGGTGCTATTTCAACTGTCAGGGGGCTAATGAACAGGGTTTGCAAAGCGACGATGAAAACTTTCGGCCGCGTGTTTTTCTCCCTTCCCGCAACACAAATATCCGAAGCCGTGACGCTTTGGAACAATGCCCTCCGAGAGGTTCGGCAATTAACAAATTATGATTTAGATGGGAACAATGCAAATTTCCGATACTTAAATGCATATGTATTTATGGTATTAAAACATATTTTCAAGTGTTATTGTAAGCATGGGTTTTGTTGGGAAAGGTTATGTTGAGTGGGAGACTGCGGGAGAGGAGGTAACTTTGGTAAACAGGCGGAGGGTGGCAACGCACCCTGTAGCGTTGCACAAAAGTAGAGGTTTTCACTTCAAGATGGGGAAGGAAACATTTAGTATGGCATCTTAAATATGTCCTTGGATATAATTCCAATGAATTATGATTTTTGTGGGTTTTTCGGGCTCTGTGGCCATGTTCTAGAAGAGTTTATTCCTGAAGTTTCGCCGGCATCTGTGGCTGGCATCTTCGGAGAACGCTGGCATGGAAGAGAGTGGGGTGTATATATGGTCTCCAGAGCCATTGTCCAATGCCACTATGCCATGCTGGCTACTGATAGACCTTTGGGGTCACCATAAGTAGGGTCACACAGTATATATATACCCCACTCTCTTCCATGCCAGCATTCTCTGAAGATGCCAGCCACAGATGCTGGCGAAGCGTCAGGAATAAACTCTTCTAGAGCATGGCCACATGGCCCAAAAAACCCACAAAAAACTATGGATGCCGACCATGAAAGCCTTCGACTTCACAAATTATGATTTTGATTACCCGACTTTCCATCTGTCCCAGTTTTGACTGGGACAGTCCCAATTCTTCTGTCACCCCACTTTTTGGCTGATTTTAAAAATGTCCCTGTTTCTTTCTCCTTCTCCGTCTTTCTACCTTCTCTTTCAGTTTGCTTCAATTGCGAGAAGCTGAGATCAAGTGGCAAAACAGGGCAAAGAGGAGTGAGATAGGTCACCGGGGGCATCTTCCCCTTCCCAGTTAGTTTGGGCAAAAATAAACTGCAGCAGCCTCTCCTAGATTGTGTGTTTCTCCTCTTTAGTAACTTTTGCCATCTTGACCAAACTCTGGCGCAGCCGTCTTGTCACCAACATGCCAACCTCACCCTCCTGAAGCAATGTTTTGGTGTTTGCAAAGTGTCCACATGCACATTATGAGGAACGACTTAGGGAGCTGGGGATGTTTAGTCTGGGGAAGAGATGGTTAAGAGGTGATACGATAGCCATGTCTAAATATTGGAAGGGAAGCCATTTTGAGGTGCGAGCGAGCTTGTTTTCTGCTGCTCCAGAGAATAGGACGCAAGCTGCAGGAAAAGAGATTCCAGCTTAACATTAGGAGGAACTTCCTGAGAGTAAGGGCTGTTTGACAGTGGAAGGCTTTCCCTTGGAGAGGGATGGAGTCTCCTTCCTTAGAGGTCTTTAAACAGAGGCTGGATAGCCATCAGTTGGTTAAGCTTTGATTGAGAGTTCCTGCATGGCAGAATGGGGTTGGACTGGATGGCCCTTGTGTTGATGTTGGTGTTGTTATTTATAAAGTGCTGTAAATTTGCACAGCACTGTACTTGCACTCTCTTCTAACTCTATGATTCTATGAGCGTTGGACTATGACTCCAGAGACCAGGGTTCAAATCCCATGGCTCTACCATTAAAACCCACTGGGCCACCTTGGGCAAGTCGTACTCTCTCAGCCTCAAGGAAAAGCAATGGCAAACCTCCTCTACACAAACTTTGCCATGATAGGTATGCCATCGGGGAGACCATTAGTCGCAGAAATGACTTGAAGGCGCACAGCATCGGAAAAGGAGAGGATCTGCATTACCTTTTGTAATGGACCATTTGCACTTGCAAGTTTCAGAAAGAGCCTTCCGAAATCCCAAGTTCGAAACCTAAAGCAGCTCATAATACACTAATATTTTTTTCCGTTCTCAAATTATGCGTGTTGGCCATTAACAGACACAAGCGAAAAAGGCTAAGGGCATCCTCCGCTCTCCTTATCTTTGCGCGCCGCATACTTACCCTTATTAAAATCAATAGGCTCCCATTAGCCCCCATCGGTTCCATTTTTAATAATCTATTGATATACGGCCCGGACTTTTACAGGACTAAACAAATTTCCTCTTTTGGTGCCCCGTAATGGCCTAAGGTCAGACTGTTTGAGAGCAGTTGCCGTATATAAATGTTTATTTAGTGCCTGACTACTGATTGAGAACATATCTGGTCTGCAGGCATCAGATGGCTTTTAAACTAGAGATTTATGGCTAACTTCCTGTTTTCCAGACACAGTGCGCCGTTTTCCGAAGGGGGGGAAATAAGCCATGAATGTAAGGCATTGTGGAAGAAATAGCTGGGGTGTTTCACCGCGTCAGAACTTTTTGGGGGTGTGCGTGCATGGAAGATCGGGATCATTTGCAAGATGGAAATGGACTCCAGAGTTGTTGGGTTTCTGTTTTGTTTTTAGTTTGCCTTTTAAAAAGGGAGTTGAGGAGTGTTGCTGGATTCTCTTGTTTCCAATAGTGCGCAGTCGGCAACAGAAAATGTGGTTTTATGTTGGGAGGTGGTGCTGGGTTATGTATATCCTACCCGGGTCTCATAGGTGACCCCTATATAAACACTGTGAGCATGTGTCTTTCTCTGTCCTGACATCTCTCTGCAAAGGGTAGGAATTGGTAAACCTGGCTCTTAATCCGAAGGTGGTGGCTGCTGGGAATCCCACTCCTGTGGCTGCTGGGAGCTCTACTTCCATGGTTGCAGAAGGCTCTCTACGCTTTTTGCCATTACCGTATACACCAGACTATGGATGTTATCAGACAAGGGAAATTGGAAGTATAATCCAATGGCAATCCGAACGCAATTGTGGGGTTTAACGTTATTGTGTGATAGACTACCACACACAATTTTGGGCAATGGGAAGTCAGTCCGAGTGCAACCATGGCATTTCACGTTCTTGCGTGAGAGGTGATCCCACGCAATTTCAGGCAATGGCAAGCTATTTTCGTGCAATGGGAAGCCAGTTTGAACGCAATTTGAATTCACGTAAATTCGCTGAACTAGCGAATTCATGTGAATGTGTTCTGGCCCCACTTTCTTTTCATTTGAAATTAAGAGAAATTCCTCCCGTGTGATAAACTCCTATGAAGCTTATCACACGGGGCACCAGGAACTCAAATGGCACAGGACAAAGGGGTGTGTGATGGGAACAGAACAGCCTTATTACCTATTTTATCACATGCCGAAACACCGCTGCCGCCGCCGGAAATCCCCGTTCCATTCCAAATCTGTCTCCCAGAGGCCAAATCCTGAAAATTGGCCTCTCAGGCATGGATTTGGAATGGAACAGGGAATTCCAGCGGCGGCAGCTGCATTCCGGCATGCGATAAAATGTGTCCTTTCCCAATTCCGTTCCCATCATGCTCCCTTTTGTCCTTTGCCATTTGCGTTCCTGGAGACCCATGCAATAAGCTCCTCTGTCCTGACATCTCTCTGCAAGGGTAGGTATTGGCAAGTCTGGCTCTTCCTCGGAAAGTGGTGGCTGCTGGAAATCCCACTCCTGTGGCTGCTGGGGACTTTGCTTCCGTGGTTGCAGAAGGCTCTCTACCCTTTTGGCTATCACCATATATACTCGAACTCATGTACAAGTCGAGAGCATGTTTTGGGGCCAAAATTATGGATTTTGCTATGACCCGTGGATGTCAAGGGTAAAACTTAAGGGCATAAAGCAAAGGATCTGAAGGATGAAGCAAAGCAAAACAATGTCAAAGAACTTACAAAATTCCAGCAGACATAACTCTTTGTGTTCACTTTTAAGGCTGGATGGATGAGAGAGTAGAAGGGAGTCAGTGTTTCCAGGACAGATTATACTCTTGCTTTTCACCAGGAGATGATTCCTTCTTTTAAATAAGAGTTAAGATACAATACATGCATATGACCGGCGGATAAATCGACTCAGGTTTTTGGGGTCAATTTTTTGACCTAAATTTCTAGACTTATACATGATTGTATACGGTAGTCCCTCTCCTCTTGTAACTGAAGATCTACCATGTCCCCTGGGCTCTTGGGCTCTATATCAGAACTTCCATTCTTGGACTCCATCTCAGGGACACCATCCCATTCTCAGAGTCCATCCAAGGGTCATGGAGGCATGACACAAACTGTTGTTGTTCATGAGAATAGGTGCTACAGCTAAATCCCTTTGAAAAAAGAATCTTTACAGGGTCCCAGAAAGGATCTTTTAACACTGAATTTTAATCCATGGGTATCATGGGAGCCCTGGTGGTGCACTGGTTAAATTATGATACTCATAAAATGAGTATCCACCTTGTTGAGAGCAATTGGCTTATAGATTGTAAATGGCTTTGAGAGTGATTAATTCACTGTGAAGCAGTATAGAAATGTAAAGTGCTATTGCTACCAAGTACTTGCTTATTGGTAGCCTCCAATGTGTGCCAGCAAGTGTGGCGTCAATACCAATGGCTGTCTTAGACATCAAGTTGTCGCTGTGCGCCTTCAAGTTGTTTCCGACTTACGGCAGCCCTAAGGCAGACCTATCACAGGGTTTTCTTGGGAACATTTGTTCAGAGGGGGTGTGCCTTTGCCGCCTTCTGAGGCTGAGAGAATGTGACTTGCCGAAAATCACTCAGAGGGATTCCATGATTCAAACCCTGGCCTTCATTTTTAGCATCACAGAATGAACTTGGCCATCGCCATCCTCTCCCAGGCTCATGCTCCCCACCTTCTTCAGAGGTAGAAAGAAGATATACAGAAGCTTTCCCTTTTCTTTTTGATTAACTTGAGTTTAGTGTGCTATCCAAACCTACACACACCATTCTTTATGAAGCTGGCTTGCTTTCGCTACCCAGACCCGACATTAACCTGAGTTCTTCCAACATCAACGGAAAGCGCAGATAATTATAATCTCCTAATCTCCTTCTAATGTCCTCTTGGGAATTTCCTGGAGACGTGGGTGGAGTGATGTATGAACCTAGGATTAAAGAGGGTAATCTACTGTTTAACCATAGTATAGCACAGTGATGTCCAAACTCTGGCTTTCCAGGTGTTTTGGACTCCAGCTTCCAGAATCCCAGATCATTGGCCAAGACGGCTGAGGCTTCTGGGAACTGAAGTCCAAAACAACCGGAGAACCAGAGTTTGGGGTATCACTGGTATAACATTATGTCTGAACTGAATGCATCAATTCCGTCTTCTTAAATATCTTCAAATGAATCAAGACTTGTAGGGAACTGAATTTGAGACAGAGCCAGCCCAACCAAGAATTGCAACTTAGATCAGCTCATCCCCAAAGTCCCCACTTTTTTGGTTCATTTCCTTTTTGTTTAAAGACAAGCATTTGCAAGGAAAATCGCACCGACTTGCATATAGATTTTGTCCCCAACCTCAATTAGTTCCATCGATTTCAGCGGCTCTGCTCCGAGTATGACTGAATCTAGAGTCTCTCCTCAGTCCACAAACAGATGGCAGGGGAGCTAATATACCTTGATGTTACAGATTTAAAAAATAGTTGAAGAAGTGTGCTTTTAATCTGTAGCCCCGTTAAAGCGCCACATGGCACAACGCCAAGCGCACGCTGCCTCTGAGACACAGAGGTTCCTTTTTTGGGAGGGGAGGGAAAGGCTTGTTAAAAGGTGTAGTGAAACTCATAGCGATCCCCCTCCCGTCTCCCCGATATTCTGAGAGGCCCTCATTAGCTCTTTAATTATATCAGCTGTTTCTATAATATAAAAATGCATGGGCTTTTAAAAAAATGTTTAATGAACAGAATTGACATTGGCAAGAGACGCATGGCGGTAGGGAAGAGGAGGAGGCCATAATGCAAGACCGACCTGGACAGCATCAAAATGTATCCCAAACAAGGGGTTTCTATTCTTCCCCTTTGCTGGGGTGGTGTGCAAGTTTCCCACATTGGGAGAAAAGGTGGGATATACAGTTGGCCATCCACATTTCCATCTTTGACTTTTGAGGGTTCGATTATTCCTATGTTCTTGCTAGGAATCTCTAGGTCCTCCAGCATGGCTCTGTGGTCAACTTCCACCAAAGGTCACCCCCAAGGACCTAGCCATTCCTAGAGGAAACACTTCTCTAGGCATTAGTATGTCCTCCAGCACAATTTTATAGTCATTGTCTGGCAGACGTTGACCACAGAGTTGTGCTGGAGGACCTAGGGATCCCTAGTGAGAACACTGAGGCATTTGTAGGTCTTCCAGGGCAACTGTGGTCAACCTATGGCAGATGTTGGCCATGCAGTTGCAATGGAGGACCTAGACATTCCTAGAGAGAACATTTCCTTAGGCATTTGTAGGTCTTCCAGCATGATTCTATGGTCAGCCTTTGGCAACCATGACCACAGAGTTGTTCTGGAGGACCTAGAGATTCCTGAAGAAGTGTTCTCTCTGGCTAAAACAATGTAGTGTTTGTATCTGCAGTTTTTCTGCTTTCACAGGGGTCTTTAAAAAGGAACCATCCCCTGGTGAAATGTAAAAATGTAGTCTGTCCTAGAATCACTGACTGCCCTATTCTCTCATCCATCCAGCCTTTATTTTAAGCACCAACAGTTATGCCTGCTGGAATTTTGTAAGTTGTTTGGCATTGTTTTCCTTTGCATCATCCTTTAGATCCTTTGTTACATGCCCCTAGATTTTATCCTCAACTTATCCATGGGCCATATCCAAATTTATAGTTTTGACCCCAAAATGGACCATCGACTTATACATAGGGTCAACTTGTAGTTGGGTATATATGGTAACCGTAACCCAAATAGCACCAGCAATGGACCAACCTCTATATTTCCATTCCATGTCAGTTCCTCATTTGGCAAAATTCTTGTTTTTTTAAATATGAAGTGAACCATTCTCAGTGAAAAAGGAAGAAGCCAAAACAAACTAAATCCTCACCCATCCATACAATGGCATGTTAAACACAGTTGTCCCAGAAAATGTGAAGTTGCAGTGAACTCCGGGAGTTCATCTAAATAACGAAACATACTGGGTGGAAATAATGCTACCGACTGCCTAGGGAAGAAAGCCAAAGATATCACACAAGCCCCTTTGCTCCCTTCAACGTTGAATCAATGCTGGTTGCTGTTTTTGCATAACATTAAGATCCAGCCAGAGGAACTTGGTTTAGTCCTTATTCTTGCACAGAGAACTCTGCTGCCACAACAAACTACAGATCTCAAGATTCCATAGCACTTAAAGTGGTGTCAACCTGCATTAATTCTGCAGTGCAGATGCAACCTTAGAGCAAATCAGGTCTGAACTCTCCCTAGAAGCCTCGGAGTGTAGTGGAATCTCCCTCCTTGGAGGTCTTTAAACAGAGGCTGGATGGCCGTCTGTTGGGGATGATTTGATTTGGATTTCCTGCATGGCAGAATGGGGTTCGATGGGATGGCCCTTGCGGTCTCTTCCAACTCTATGATTCTATAAGCCAAGATGGCTAAACCGAGGCTGTCATGCTTTGGATGTATCTTGAGATGATGTGAGTTACTGGATGGAAAAGATGATAAATAAATAGGAGAAGAGGAATGGCACATTGGGGGTGAATTGATAAAGTCAAGAAAGCCACAGCTATGAATGGTGCAACACCTGAACAGGGCAGTTGATAACGGCGTTCTTGGAGGTTTCTCATTGATAGGGTCGCCATAAGTCAACATTGCAGTGACAACAGTGTTTACATTTTATTCCACCGAAAGCGGTTTGCAACTTGCTGAGCCGACTCTTGTCAGATTTAATGCTAATTTTGTTTCGTCCTTATGTGGATAATTAACTTTTTACTAATTTAAACACAAGTTGGATGGGCCTCTTTCAGGAATGCTTTCCTTGTGCAATCCTCCATCACAGGGAGTTGCCTTAGGTGGCCCTTGTAACAATCTATGTTGCTGTTGCTGTGTGCGTTCAATTCGTTTACAATTTATGGCGACCCAAAGGTGACAACATGATTCCATAGTATCGAAAATGATACAGTACTGTGAAATAATGTAGTGTAGGGATGCCGAAAGAAATAAAGGGCAGTGTCTCTCCCTTTAATCGTTGTGAACAAGAAGGAATGTCATAAAGTGTTGGTTGCGTGATGTTGTTTCGGACTTATGGCAGACCTAAGGTGAACCTATCCTGGGGTTTTCTTGGCAAGATTTGTTCAGAAGAGGTTTGCTCTTGCATTTCCTGAGGCTTAGAAAGTGTGGCTTGTGATCGGGGTGCGATCCAAAGTGATGGATCCATTCGATATTGGAGCGTACATTTGCCCCGATCGCATTTTCTGTCATTGAAATAACTCCTTTGTGGTTTGCATTTACGAATGAATCAATTCAAAGTCATTCGGTTCCAGCCGGCCAAAGGGCAAATTTGAATTGATTCTGATCCGCTTGTGGTTCAAACTTGTGCGGAATCAATTTATCGAAAAAGAAAAATCATTGTCAAATCCATTTCCACAACAAAAAAGAGGTGAGTTAAATGGGTCTGAAGCATGTCCCCCCTTTCGGAATCACTTCAGCAATTTGGATTAAGTGGGAACCAGGGTCGTTTGAACCGGTTCAAAACGATTTGAGATCCGATTTAAAAGGTAGTGGAAATGAGGCCAATGTCCAGCACTCAAGCCACTATGCCAAGCAATTCTAAAACCACAAAAAATCAGTGCAAAATATTGCTGCACCCAACAGTCTTTGGATCTCAACCGCCTTTCTATGTGCACCATGTGAGTTTGCATGTCTCCACATGCCCCTTCTTCCTTCCTTCAAGCTGCTTTGCCAATTTGGGGTAAAAGGGAAACTTTGCAGCTGAGGGAGCCACACAAGTACAATGTGTAAATTTTGAAAACACTGCGCATGTGGTTTGCATTTTAAAGGCCAGAAGAAATGATCAGCGCTATAAACCATCCTCACTTTGGGGCGGCCGAGAGAGCGATAGCTTTGGGAGCACCTGTGTTCAGATTTGCCTATGTGCCGTTGTGCTAAGTCGCCCCCCGTTTCAAGAGGCACAGTTTGCCGCGCAGAAACATTTGTGAATTTATGTCCTGTGGCACTGGGCACCGTTTGCTCTGGGGTTAGGGCTGACATCGGGGAGCGGGGGAAACCACAAAGCCATTCATTTTTCTCCCTTGGTAAGGATATGCAACACCTTTGCAAAAGGTTCTCTTCGAAATACTTTCCAGAGGTGAGCTGAGGCTTCTCAAATGGCATTTCTATTGTAGAGGTGTGTGAAATCGGCGGTGTTTCTTTTTCTCACCTTTCCTAGAAAAACAAGCATGCTTTGTTTTCCTGGGGCTCTTGTATATTTCTGCTATGTCCGTTGCTTCTGCCATTATGCGCCACATTCCATTTTCCTTTTGGGTCACGTCTATTTGATTGTGAACCTCTAAAGCATTTATGGTGAACCTATGGCACGCGTGCCACAGGTGACACTCAGAGCCCTCTCTGTGGACACATGTGCCATCGTCCCAGCACAGAGTTTGCCTGAGTTTGTTAATAGAAAGCCAGAGGGACATGGCACTTTGCAATAAACAAGTGGGTTTTGGGTTGTAGTTTGGGCACTTGGCCTCCAAAAGGTTCACCATCACTGCTCAAAAGGAAAGTGTGCATTTTTAATCTAACAAGATGCAACGTATTTAAGAGGCTTTGTAAATAATAGTAATAATAATAAATTATCATCAGCATCAGCATCTCTGACTTTCTTCTGCCATAACTGGAAGGCGGCAGAATTTTGGAAGGGGTGTCATATTAAGGAGAGAGCAAGTTTGTTTTCTGCTGCTCCAGAGACTTGGGCCTGTTACAGACGGGCACCCTAGGATGGACTCAGTCCGTGCTAGGGTTAGAAAGGGGTGTCTCTTCCAGACACCCCTATCCCTAGCACGGACTGAGTCCGTATGAAATGGCGGCGGCCATTCCAGACAGCCACCGCCATCTTGACTTAGCGGACGCTCTGCGTCTGCACATCGCGCCCCGGACTAGTGCCTCGCAGTATCACATCCGGGGCCCAGGAAGGAGCGCGATTTTCGCACTCCTTCTTTGCTGCATCCGGGAACCGCACCGTTTGGCTGCTGCGGTTCCTGGATGCAGCAACTGGCGGCGGCAGCAGACCACCGCTTTTCAGTGGTCTGTAACCCGCCTAAGACATGGAGCAATGGATGCAAGCTACAGGAAAAGAGATTCCACCTCAACATTAGGAGGAACTTCCTGACAGTAAGGGCTGTTCAACAGTGGAACAAACTCCCTCGTAGTGCAGTGGATTCTCCTTCTTTAGAGGTCTTTAAACAGAGGCTAGATGGCCATCTGTTGGGGATGCTTCAATTGAAAGTTCCTGCATGGCAGAATGAGGTCAGACTGGATGGCCCTTGGAGTCTCTTCCAACTCTATGATTCTATTATTCTATTCTACATAGTGGCGTGCGTTTGTCTAAACTGAGGGAAGTAATAGCACCATTATTTTGCTTTGGTCAGGCCTCACCTGGAATACTGTGTCCGGTTCTGGTCTCCCCAAATCCAGAGCATTGATCCACAGCAGTTAAAGTCGTGTCCGACTGCGTTATTTCTGCAGTGCGGATGCAGCCCCAGAAGCATCAGCTTTCTTCGGAGGGCAGCTCAGTGAATTAACTTTCCCTTTATGCACTGTTTTCATTAACTAGTGGATCCATTTGTAATGTCTTTAAAAGCCCTGCAGTTGAATGGCGGGGGGGAATACTTAACACTCTCCGCCAACCCAAACACCACGTTGGATGGTCAGGGGTGTAAAACACATGATTATATTTCATGACGGAAGGTTATTAGGTATTCACAGAGTGATGCTTACATTTGTTCTTCGTGGCCAAAAAAGCATGGGGGATTTGGAATCCGGGCCTCCAGATGCCTTCTATTAATAGGGCAAGAGAAGCCATGGCTTCCCAAAATAGAATGGTTATCCTGAAAAATCAGAGAACTGTTGGCTTGGAAGTATCCGAAAATTGTCACCTGTCCCTACTGCTGTCATATATACTTGGAAATGACGGATTTGGGATAGTGGATGGTTAAGCAAGGTCCATTCTGATACAGTCTGATATGATTTATGGTTCTTAGACTATTGTACAGATTGAAACATATTTATCCTTCTAGTTCTGCACGTCTCTAAACATTTCCAAGGCGCTCTTTGACCCCCAACATGTCCTGTTTTAAAATTCAAGGGGAATGTGCAGCGGAGACGACATGTTCAGAAATGTGTATATTTCGATAAAATACATTCGTTGGTGCAAAATGTTTTCTTAGGCCTGTTACAGACTGCCAAAATAAAGCTGCTTCGGGTCTCTTTGGAGGTATGCTGTTTAAATGATGCATGTGTCCTGAGAGCCTGGAAGCCTCACCAAAGCCACGATCAATCCTAAGGACTGGAGCACAGCTTTGGTGCAGCTTCTGGACTCTTAGGACACATGCATCATTTAAATAGCATACCTCCAAAGAGACCCGAAGCAGCTTTATTTTGGCAGTCTGTAACAGGCCTTAGTGTGGACAGTTTAGTTCTGGATCATTGTACATTTATGGAACATTGTACAGCATGTGTCAGTTTTGCACCTACACTCAGCCCTCTATATCCACAGATCCTTTATCCATGGATTCAAGCATCCACAGCTTGAAAATATCCAAACAAATATATATATCAATTCCAAAAAGCAAAACTTGATATAAAGGACATCAGTATAGCATGCCATTGTATATAAGGGGTCTTGAGCAATCATGGATTTTGGTATCCATAGTGAGCCCTGGAACCAAACCTTAGCGGTTACTAAGGGCCTTTCATCCTTTCGATGCCACTAACTGTATTCGGGAGAGTCATTGTTTTTGTTGCTGTTGCTGTTCATGTTGTTCAACTACAAATCCCAGAATTGTCTTCCAGACAAGATGACTGAGAGATTCCAGCAGTTTTTGTCAACCCCCCCTATTTTCCCAAGCTCTCTTTCCTGGTTAAGCTAAGGGAGGTTGGTATTCGTACCCCGTAAAATGCATATCACTATTATTTTTTACAGGTGGCCTGTAGTAGACAAAGCGGGGAGCAGTGCCCCCGACCCCGCCTGGCCCATAAACCAACGCTCCATTTTTGTACACATGTTTTGGGCTGGGAACGGCATTATAAACTTTGGGAAAGTGTGCCAGTCTGAAGGTTAACCGTTTCCAAGCCGCGGCTTAGTCCAAAACGGGCTAATGATGTCAGTTCGTCTCCAAACTACGGGTCGGTCGGACTAATCCCATCAAATCCCTTCCTTATAACTGACATCCAACATCTGGCATTTGGAGGCCTCTCCATGAAGGCTCCGTTTTGCAACCTTGGCTGATAGCTGTCAATGAACCTTCATCCTGAGGTTGTCTAATCCGTTGGTTTGGCAGCAAAGGGGGCAGCGGTGCGAAAAGTGGAGGCGAAAAAGGCTCCGCTTTCACAAACTCCTTCTATGAACTTAATCAGCCATTGGGATATTGGATCCATATACTATATATACTGTCAGCATATAAAATGAATTCATTTACAGTGCGCTGCGCGAAAGCATTGCATGTACGATTGCCCGCCATGTACTGTGCCTTTAAGTCTCTATAAAGGGCCCACTAAAAAGCAAAGGGAAAGGAGGGAGGCATATCGGAGACACCAATCCACTTGCAACTAGCAAGCTAACAGGTTCTCATCTGACACCAGTAGGGAACCCAAGATACTTTATTATTTGGAAACTCCATACAAAGAGGGGGGAAACCTCGCTTTGAATCTGTCATTACTCTGTGAACCATGCCTCCCCGGGGAGTTAATTATTTTCTTAAAATGCAACTTGTTCTGTTAGTTTAAAACATTCCAACCATGTTCTCACTCTTTAAATCTTCTGCAAAGCTCCGGGTTTTAAATCACTTGCAGATAAGAGTAATTCTATTGGAAATTTGGGGGGAGAAGAAAAAATACGCACTTGACAAAGGGTGGTTGGGCAGAACCAGGGAAGGCAAAAGTGGCATTGATATCGGGGTGCCCCACAATCTCTAGGGAGGGCCCTGTCTAAGGGCATATATAAAGGAAGTGAATGTGACATCTCCACTCAGCTTCCCCTGCACCATTGTATAAAGGCAACATACCTTCCAACTGGGTTGATTTGGAAGGGAAAGTCTTGCACAGATTGTGTTGTGCAGAGAGGCATAATAATAATAATAATAATAATAATAATAATAATAATAATAATAATTATTATTATTATTAAAGTCCTGGTTACTCCTCTGCCATCCCATTTTTTCAGTTGCTTTTAAAATGCCCCAGCTTCTCTTTCCTCCTCCCAGCTTTTGCCTTCGTCCTCCACTTATTCCACTTGTTTGGTAGTTTTTATGTGGGTTTTTCGGGCAATGTGGCCATAGAAGAGTTTATTCCTGACGTTTTGCCAGCATCTGTGGCTTTGGCATCTTCAGAAAATGCTGGCACGGAAGAGAGTGGTGTGTGTGTGTGTGTGTGTGTGTGTGTGTATACACAGTTGGTTGTGAGGAAGTGATCCATTCGTTCATCCGCTCGGTTCTGTTGTCAATGAACCTCAGGATGTCCGTTTAATTCATGATTCATTGTCTGCCGGGAATCCCCCTGGAACTGAATCTCACCCTGGAACAATACACAGGTTAACATGTAAATCGCTTCCTCTCAACCAACCGTGTGTGTGTGTGTGTGTGTGTGTGTGTGTGTGTGTGTGTGTGTAAACACCCAACTCTCTTCCATGCCAGCATTCTCTGAAGATGCCAGCCACAGATGCTGACGAAACGTCAGGAACAAACTCTTCTAGAACATGGCCACATAGCCCCAAAAACGCATGGATGCTAGTCATGAAACCCTTTGACTTGTTCAGTGTTCAACGCAGGCAGAGGAACGCAAAACACAGCTCTGTTCTTCAAAGAAATCACACACGAAGGGGGCACTCAAACTTACCTGTATGTACTCGACTATAAGTCGACCTCATATATAAGTCAAAGGCAAGTTTGGGGGCAAAATTAGGGATTTTGATACGACCCGTGGATATGTTGAAGGTAAAACTTAGGAGCATGTAATGAAGGATATAAAGGGTGAAGTAAAGGAAAACAATGCCAAAGAACTTACAAGATTCCAGCAAGCATAACTAAAGGCTGGATGGCTGAGAGAGTAGCGGTGGATCAGTGCTTCCAGGGCAGATTGAACTCTTGCCTTTCACCATTAGTACCAAAGGTGCGACAAGAGCCCTTTGTATACTGATATGCCAAACCAACACAGTTATCTCTCTGGATACATCAGGGTTTTGTTAATATCAATTTTGTTGTGGCGCTTTGACATCAAAGTCGTTATTTCATCCCGCAAAAATGTATTTTGTGAAAAAGCTAGCCTTTTAGCCACAGCCATAAAACTCCTCCAAAAATGAGGGATTATAACTTGCAAGAGGGATTAGAACCCACTGGTTCAGATGGCAGACTTCTAAACCACTATGCGACTGCTGCAAGAAACAACCTTTTAAGGCATTATGTTTCACAGGTGAATATGGATATGGACATTATGAGGCAAAGGGCTTTGACTGGCATGGTGGCGCAGCTACCAAAAATGCGACAAGGCTTTTTTTTGGGTGGGAAGGCATCTATATGCAACTGTTCAGATGCGCCATTGCCTAGTTTCCAGTAATGATTCCACTTGCTTGTCCAAAACTCATTTTGCCATTGTGTGCGACTACCTTTCCGTTCTATCTGTTTCCAGACTGTCAGTGTTGCATAGGCAAGATCATAAATCTATTCTATCCAGTGTCTGTGGGAGCCAGCGTGGTTGGTTTGAATGTTGGACTATGACTCCAGAGATCAGGGTTCGAATCCCTGTTTGGCCATGGAAACCCATTGGGTGACCCTGGGTGAGTCACACACTCTCTGCTCCAGAAAACCCTATGATGAAAATGTAGGTGTGTCATGTGTCTTCAAGTCATCTCTGACTTATGGCAACCCTAAGGTGATGATGGGGGTTTCTTGGCAAGATTGGTTCAGAGGAGGTTTGCCATTGCCTTCCCCTGAGGCTGAGAGAGTGTGATTTGTCCAAAGTGGGTTTTATGGCCAAGCTGGGAATCGAACCCTGGTCTCCAGAGCCATTGTTCAATGCTCAAACCACTACACCATGCTGGCTCCTGATAGACCTTTAGGGTCACTATAATTAGGACCACACAGTGTGTGTGTATATATATAATTGCACTTGAGGGCCTATGAATGCCTAGAGAAGTGCTCTCTCTAGGAATCTCAAGTTTCTCCAGCACAACTCTATGGTCAACATTTGCTAGAGGTTGACCATAGAATTGCACCAGAGGGCCTACCAATGCCTAGAGAAGTGCTCTCTCTAGGAACCTCTAAGTCATCCAGCATGACCTCTGGCTGATGTTGACCAGAGTTGTATTGCAGGAACTAGAGCAGTGGTTTTCAACCTCTGGTTTTCCAGATGTTTTTGACTTCATCTCCCAGATTCCCTCATCGTTGGCCATGCTGGCAAAGGCTTCTGGGTGCTGAAGTCCAAAACAGCTGGAGGATCAAAGGTTGAGAACCTCTGAATTAGAGATTTCTAGAGAGAATACATTAACCAAATCCATGAATAATCAAATCCGCCAAAGTTAAAGCCCACGACTGAACTGAGAGCTGCATCCTAAAATCCAGGAGAAGCGCTTTGTCTTGAGGATGGTTGGGTTCTGATTCGCATTGGAACCAAATCCGAGAAGCCTGAATTAATTCAGTTCATTTCAAAAATCCCCCCTTTCCTCCTCCATAGCCCTTACTGTAATTAAGTTTGGTACCCATTAAATCCTGATGGATGCCCCGGCGTGCCGTTCGTCAAAGGCCAAGAGAGCATGCGGGCTGCATTTTCGAAACACATGGTCCAAGTTAACAGTTTTCATTGACTATGAATCTGTTTAAAAAAGAAATACATATGGGACCAAGGTATATGGCTTAGTCCTCTCCCTGTGCCGCCTCCTCCTCCTCCGGTCTAATTGGGGTGCAAAACATTTTAATAGACACCGCGGAGTCTGTTTAACTACACCCCGCCAGAACAATGCCCCATTCACATCCCAAACAGAACGCCAGTGATCAGCCCCGTATCTCAGGACTCGAAAAAAGCCCAACCTTTTAATTGGAACAGATGCTGCAAAGGCCCTGCGCAAAGCGCCAGCGCTTGGGTGATCAAAACCAGGACTGGCCCATTTGATTCATTTTTAATAGCAGCTTTCGTTTTTTATTAGGAGGGGGACGCCGCATTTGGGAGCGCGATGCAAACAGTCAGGAACAATGCTTGGAGAGACGGCACCTGATTTCCAACCAGGTTCTCTGTCACATATTGTTTCGGGCGAGGGGCTGTAATGGTTCCCATTGTACACAGTGGTGCACCATGTTGCTTGTTAGGTTTCATTACCATTCCCATAACTGATTCCAGGTGATCTCTGTTTAGAGATGCTGCCGAAGTCAACCTTACCGAGATTCTTTTGTTTGCTTGTTTTGGGACTCATTCCAATCATCCATCCAAAGCAATCCAAAATGGACCAGGAAAAGAACTCAAGACCCTTTGCACATTGAACACGAGTTGATTCCAATTTATTCCAAACTGATTCATAACTTGCATTTTGACCAAGTAACCTTCAAGGAAGCTCAGTGATTCCCAAATTTGGTCCTCCAAGTCATTTGGACTTCAGCTCTAACAGTCAGGAATGTGGGGAGCTGACGTCCAAACCATCTGGAGGACCAAAGTTTGGGAACCACTGACAGCTTTTTTTCTGAGTGCAAAATGAAAGAGAGAGACAGCATGGCACAGTGGTTTGAGCACTGAGCTATGTCTCCGGAGATCAGGATTCGAATCTCCGCTCAGCCATGGAAACCTGTTGGATGACTTTGGATGAGTTACACTCTCTCAGCTTCAGAAGATATCAATGGTAAATTTCACTAAGCGAACACTGATTTCCTAGCTGTCTCCATTCTCTGTCACTCCCGGTCTTTTGGAAAGAGAGAAAACACTTCCATCCCTGAATCCTTTTCTTCTTGCAGACACAAGTTAGGATGATGGGAGTGTTACCTGTTGAAAAGCTGCTTGTCGTTGTGCTTTAAAAACATCAGGAACCCTGGACAGGTGTCAGTCTAAACAACACAGGTGGGACCCATAGGTCCTAGGACGAAATAGGCTTTCTCATCCAACTTGTGTTGGGATTTGGCTGTTCTACATAGGGATCCAACTATCTTTTCTCCCCCTCTTCCTTCCACAGTGCAAGCAAGAGTAAAAAGGATTCTTTTCTGTGCACATCCGTATTGCAGGAGGATTCCTTCGATTTATCCGACTGATAATGCGTCTGTGTAAGTTGCCTATCCATTAATAGGACTATAATGGGCTACGGTTCTTTCTTTTGAAAAGAGCACCCCCTAGGGCACATCTCTGAGACTGATTATCACAGATTAATTAACCTGTAATTCCCTTTATCTACTGATTTTATTCCTTGAGTCAGAGTAAGTTAAAAAGTGGGATTTCGCAGCCCTTTTGGTGTGTGGGCAGACAGAGGACTTTCAGACTGTGCCAGGGAAGATCAGAAATGAATGAATTGGTGGCAGTTGTTCATGAATGCAAGTGTTTAACTTTGAATAATGTCATACCCACGGATTCTTTATCCATGGATTCAAGCATCCATGGCTTGAAAATATCTCTATCTATCTTAGTATTTTCAAGGATGGCAATGGAAAACTTGCTCTGAAGGACAGAGGCTGGATGGCCATCTGTCAATGGGGATGCTTTGATTGAGAGTTCCTGCATGGCAGAATGGGGTTGGACTGGATGGCCCTTGGGGTCTCTTCCAACTCTATGATTCTATGACTCTAATTTGCCAAGAAAGCCCAATGATAGGTTCACCTTAGGGCCGCCATAAATTGGAAGCAACTTGAAGGCACAACATCAGCAACAACAAATGTGCGTGAAAGTGTGTGTTTTCCAAAAAGCAAAGTTTGATTTTGTCATAAGGTGCACCATTTTCTTACCCACTGTATTTAATGGGACTTGAGCATCCCCACATTTTGGTGTCCACAGAGGGGTCCTGGAATGAAGCCCCAGAGGATACCAAGGGCCCACTGTACTTGCAAATTTGTTTGCCATTAGATAATAATAGTCATAATAAGCTTTATTTTTATCCCGCCTCTCTGTCAAAAGACAATCGAGGCGGCTATGATAAGGAAGGCATAGCTAGGAAATGATGCAAAAACTTTATGCCACTTTAAGTGTGTGTATATCTATATATATATATATATAGTTATGTAGAAAGATCTTGTAGCACCTTTGAGACTGTGCTACAAGATCTCTCTATATACTGATCCTACAAACTAACATGGCTATATGTTTGAATTCTATATGTTGTTGTTGTTTTTGTTGTTGTTGTGTTCCTTCAAGTCATTTCTGACTCATGTCGACCCAAAGCCAAAACCTATCATGCCATTTTCTTGGCAAGTTTCATCAGAGTGGGGTTGGCATTGCCATCCACTGAAGCTGAGAGAGCATGACTTTCCCAAAGTCACCCAATGGGTTTCCATGGCCGAGCCACGATTCCAAACCTGATCTGCAGAGTCATAGTCCAATGTTCAAACATGTCAAAATGTCCTTTTTCCTCCCTTTCCTCCTTCCCTCTGTTTCTACAAAGTGATTGTTTCCTATCTTGCTAGTGACATGCACACTTATAATTCAGAGTTATGCACACTTATGTCTGTTTTTGGATATTGCACAAAGAGCTATTTACTAAGACCATGTACAGACCGGCACTTTGTACCAGCCTGCAGGCAAACTAGGGCTGAACTAGGGTGAAGCATGCACATGCTCTGAACTCTAGTTCTGCCACCCAGGCACCATCTTGGCATGTGCCCGTACACGCGGGGAGTGCCATGACGACGTCCCTTGGGCGCAGTGCCCAAACGGCGCTATGCACATCATGGTGCATGAGCACGCCAATTGCGTCCCTTTGGGGATACAAAAAAAAAACCAGCCAGGAAGCAGGTTCTTTTTTGTCCTTCCGGACATCTGGTTGCCATGGCCTCCATCCAGGGCACAAATGGGCAGAATTTTTGTGAAGTCACCCTCTAAAGATAGCTGTCAATGCCCAGGGCATTACCATGGTGGCATACCAGTCAGGTGGAGCCGAGAGTAGCAGGGAATGGATATGAACCTCCCAGCTGCAATTCTGCAGCATGTAAGGAAGAGAATGGCTACGTCTCTCCCAGATCTCCAAGCGAACCATGAGAGATCCAGGAGAATGACCTCACATCTTTCCCGCCAGCTGCACAATTGCAGCCAGTGTTGTCTGTCACTTTGTCCTTTTCCTCCATCCACTGAGCCAGTAAATGCTCACAGCAATGACTCCAGGGCTTAAGGGAAGGGGATGCATGGCACTCTGTGCGCAGAAACTGCCATCACCCCTGTTTCTCATATTCCTTGGCTTAGACTGAAAACCCTGCCTTCTAGTGTGCGCATATGCACATGTCCATGTGTGCTTCCCAGAGTGAGATGTGGATGGGGTTGACTTTGTGCTTCCATTTTTGCAGTGCTACTATTGCGGCGCAGGTTGTCAGATCAAACAAAATGACTTGAGTGTATGCGCTAGCTTGCAAAATGAAAGCGAAAGGCATGTATGTTTTCATGCTTAAAAAATGGGCATGAAAGGCAAAGTGATACAGAAACAGGTGCACAGATGAGGGAGGAAAAAATGTGACTTTTCGCAGAGGAAGCAGGCAGGTTTTACCATCTACAGAGAGAGAGATTTAGGCAAAATTAGTTTGCATGACAATAATTTGGTGTGTTCAGTTCTAATTCTAACTAGAATTGTCATTTTCCCATTGGTTAAGTGCATGTGACTGCTGTCTCTGTAATTTCATGACTTGGCCAACCAAGGCTGGACATCACCTTGTGCTTCAGAAGTTTACCATTGCATTTCAACTTCCAGGATTCCTCAGCATTGTCTGTGTTGGTTAGAGCTACTAAGAGTTATAGTCCAATGATATCTGAAGGGCCACAGGAGTCTCATTCTTGCTTTATGGGGGAGTAGACTGGTAGTAGCAGGAACGCTCACCCCACTTTGTTCATCCTGAAAGACCTGCCTTCATATCATCCAGGAAATCTGGTTGGAGAGGGCAGAGAGAAGAAAGGACACTGGGCACTATCCCATCAGGCTTTCATTGTTCTTGTTGTGTGTCTTCAAGTTATAGCTGACCCTAAGGTGAACCTAACATTGGTTTTTCTTGGCACATTTCTTCAGAGGAGGTCTGCCATTGCCATGCTCTGAGGCTGAGAGTGTATGGGGTAGTATAGACTGGCACTTTGTGCCAGCCTGACTGCAGAGTAGGGCTGAACTAGGGCTGAGCATCCAGATGCCCCCAGCCCTAGTTGCCATCATGGTACATGCCTGTCCATACAGCATGTGCCATGTTGGTGTCCATGGCGCACATCGCCCAAACGGTGCTGGAGCAGCTTCTTTTGGGGCATGGATTGGTGTCGCAGCACCAATTCGGGGCTTACAGGGGTGGCATTTAGTCGCCCGTCTCTATAGCCCTTATGATTCACCCAATAGTTTCCATGGCTGAGCCAGGATTTGAACCCTGGTCTTCCAGTTTCCTAGTCCAAGGCCCAAAGCATTATGCTGCTGCCTGTCCATTTTACAATCTTGCCGCACAGGATGGAGTTACAGCACTTGAAGTGGTGCCAACCTGCATTATTTCTACAGTGCAGATGCATCCTCTGCTTGCTCCTTTTACTTTGCCAGTCGGTGTTGCCTCCTGTGCCGCCTTCTCTCTCCCTTCCCTGCTTCCCAATCCCTTATGGAGATGGAAAAGGAATGGGTCGAGAAAGTTGCCTTCAAGCCGCCAAGAGTTCCTCATTACCATCCTAAGGAAAACTTCCCAAGTTCTGGCTTGGCATCACTTGGTCCCTTGGATGCGGCCGGGCAATATTGAGTTCCTGTTTATATAACACAGCCTTGCCCTGGATGCGCCAGGATGGCCAAAAACCCAACCGAGGAAGAGCTCTGACAGTTGTCTTTCATTTGGTGGGTGCATTTTAAATATTTAGAAAGCCGAAAGTAAACACTTTCCAAAGAGTCCAGGCATTCACTCCTGACATTCGGAATGGTTGGGATTCATGAATTCAGCAGTGACCAAGTGAAACCGATCCTCCTTTTTGGAGGGCACCGGGTTGATGCATCACACTTTCCATGTGTCTGGCTCTTCCTTGCGGTTGGATTTACTAGTGGAGTTTCCCAACTTGTGTGAGTATATATATATGTGTGTGTGTTTTATATATATATATTTTCATGGGTAAACTTTTCTTCACCTCCCCGGCTGTTAATGAGCTGCTTTATAAAATCAACGGAGGGTGCCAACTTGGCAGGGATCGCGCGGCAGTGTTTGCTTAGCAAAGCTGAAGGGATGCTTAGGAGGACCAGAAAGCACCACCCATGGCAGGGTTTTTGACCTCTTGGCTGGCTGAGGTCCCAGCACTTTGCAAATAGTATGGCTTCCAAGTCGAGGACGGCCGATTCGTTACGATGCAAAGTGCCTAGACTGGGCAGTAGCAATAGACTTGCCACAAATTGATTTTACAACGTCCTCCTTTTCCAGGACATAGCCTTCATTTCAACCTTCTGTCCAGGAGGAATTGCAAAGTCTTCCATTTTGAGCATTTTTAATGTTATTCATTACACATACAAACATAAGTTCGTTCCATTACCAACATTAAACCATCGTGATGTACACTTCCATACATTCACCATCTTTTCTTGCTTTATAGCCTTCTTTATCTTCTTCTCTTCCTTCCTATTCTTCTCTTCTCCCTCTTTCTTTTTCTTTACTTCTTCTTCTCCTTTCCTTCTCCTTCTACCACTTCAATCCTTCCTCCTTTCTTTAAATCTGTCATTCTCTCCTTTCTCCTTCTTACTCTCTCTCCTCAGTCTATCCACTTACTCCAACCTTCATCTTACATATTTATACCCTTAATTATTCTATATCTTCTTCCCTTACTCCCCTCTTACATCTCCCATACTCCTTCTCCATTCTCTTTCATTCCATCTTACAAACTCTTACTAAACACTAATAAACTAAGGGCATTTTGAGCATTTCTATGAGGCATATATTGAGTAACGTCACGTTTGCTGTTCCCACGTTAGCTTGATTTTAGTAAGTCAAGGCTGCTAGCTAAATCTTTAACAGAAGTGTTGAATAATAATAATAATAATAATAATAATAATAATAGTAATAGTAACAGAAGTGTTGACATCATCATCATCATCCTAGGCATGCATATGCTGATACATGTATATGTATATAATTATACATAAGTCTAGTAATTTAAGTTAAAAATAGACCCCAAAAACCAGAGTCGACTTATCCACAGATCAATGTAAGTACACTTGTCCCTCCGTATTCGCTAGGGTTAGGAGCACAAGACCCCCATGAATATGGAAAAGCCACAAATAACAAAAATGCCATGTTTTAACCTGAGAGGACACCTCTCTAGGAATCGCTAGGTCCTCCAGGGCAACTCTGTGGTCAACGTCCGACAGACACTGACCACAGAACTGCGCTGGAGGAGCTACAAAGGCCTAGTAGAGTGTCCTCTCTAGGAATCTCTAGGTCTTTCGGTGCAACTTTTAGTTGAAGGCAACCATAGAGTTGCACTGGAGGACCTAGATATCCCTACAGAGAACATATTAATAAAATCCATGAATAATCAAATCCTCAAATATCAGAGCCACCAATATGGAGGGATAAGTGTACTGTATTGTAATGCATATATATATATATGGACTTATCCACGGGTCGTATCAAAATCCACAATTTTGGCCCCAAAACTTATAGTCAAGTATATACGGTACATGCATTATGTCTACAAAGAAAGAAAGAAAGAAGCGAAACTATTTTCCCAGAGCAGGACATAATTTATGCCACGGCGAGTGCCTCTTTTGAGATGGCTTGGAATTAAACCCGAACCCCTCGGGGACTTGTACCTTCCCGGTTGTTCATCATTTCAGATGATACTATTAAGGCCAGGCTCTCTCCAGAGATAGCAGAGAGATGTATTGAGCTTAAAAAGCAGCGCGCTCGTGTTGCGGCGTCCCCAAGGGACCGCTGAGTGACCAAATCCGTAATTTAAGTTTCCCTTAAAAGGACAGCGCTGCACGTGCTTTGCTCCTCAACTCCTGCTCCTTCCTTGTCATTTTATTTGCAAAGCTTATAATTTGTTTTCTCTTCTCCCTTCCCTTCTGACTTGGACCTTGTGGTGAAATGGAAGTGAAATCTTCCCAAATGCATCTCTCTCATTATATATATATATATATATATATATATATATATATATATACACACACACACACACACACACACACACACACGCAGTGCGCCCGCGTTATATGTGGCTTTGAGCATATGTGCAAAGCTGCGTGGGAGCATGCGGGGTGCAAGGGGCGGCACGTCCCATTCAGATGAATGGGGCACGCACCCACGGCACGTGCACCCCACCGTGCCGCCGCATACATGAGCCCCATTCACTTGAATGGGGCTTGAGCATGTGCGGCATTTGGCTTACGTGGGGGGTCCGGAATGGATCCCCCGCATAATCCAAGGGCGCACTGTATGTGTGTGTGTATGTATGTATGTATATGAATTTGAACATATCAGTCAAATCCATGAAAAATCGAACCCGCAAATATCAAAGCCGCAAATATGGAGGGATGAGTGTCAACTTAATTGATTTCTTAAAGCACAGGAGTCGCCTAGCTCTTTATCAAGAACTCCAGACTGCATCTACACTGCTGAATTAATGCAGTTTGACACCATGGATCAATGCTATGGAAATCTGGGGTCTGAGATATGTATCCGTCTCTGGCAGAAACGGTGCCAGAACAAACTGCAAATCCCAGGGTTTCAGAGGATGCAGCCATGGCGGTTAAAGTGGTGCCAAACCGCATTCATTCTGCAGTGTGGCCACAGCCCTACTAGTCATGTCAGGATAAGTATATAATGTGTTAATAACCTGATAATAAGTTATTTCCAAGCTTTTGTCCATTTCGGTTGAAAGAGTGAACCCAAAGTACCTAGGAGCATATATATATATATATATATATATATATATATATATATATATATATATATTTTAACTATAGCAACAAAAATAATTGTTTTGCTTTTATCGCATGTGAAAACAACTTGGCATTCCACCAAGCCGAGGAACCCGAATGTGGATCTGAACGAAGGAGAATGGGTGCATTTTTATTACTACTATTATTATTATTATTATTATTTTGAATGGGAGAGATTGGTCAATAAAAAGCGTACAGCCGTGTATGACTCTCGAAGTGGAAACTGTGCGCTCAAGCATTTTCAAATCAAGTTGGGAAAGAATGCCTTATAAATAGCTTATTAAGCGATTCTGCCGGGTTAGTAAGCGATTTATGGTTTGTGCTTTCTCCTGGGAAGGAAGCCCAGCATCGAAGGGAAGCTATTCACAGGTGTTTGGGTTGAAATCCTAATAAACTATAATTTTAAAACCCTAAAAATTACAGTATGCTCTCCATGGTTGTGAGAAATATAAGTGTTGTGCCAGAGCCTTGAATGAATATCTTGTCCGTGCTCAAAGAGTTTGCCCCAAGTCCGAGGAAGACCTGGACTTGGAAGGGCAGCTATGAAGATCCTGAAATATACAGGGATTTTCCTGGAGAGAAATACCTGGTTTATAATGATCCGAGAAAACTCTTGAAAAAGCTATTTTAATAATAATAATAATAATAATAATAATAATAATAATAATAATAATAATATATTTATATCTCACCTCTCTGTGCAACACAACCAGGGTGGCTTACATGCTAAAACCTACAATCTCGTATCCCAATAATTTATAAGTCCAACAATATTTCTTAGGGAACAAGGGTTACACGCATTTTCTAACACTCCTAGGCCGCATCCGCACTGCAGAAATAATCCAACGCAACACCACTTTGAACTTCCATGGGTCAATGCTATGGAAATCTGGGATCTGTAGTTCGTTGGGCCCCAGTGCTCTCTGGAAGAGACGGCGAAATCACTTGTGGAACTATATAGCCAAGACTTCCATAGCATTGAGCCATGGCAGTTCAAGCAGTGTCAGATCAGATTATTTCAACAGTGTGGACGCAGCCATGGAGATAACAGAAGCCCCAGTGGCTTCTACTGGCGCATTGAGATACTTTCCCATTGACTAAAAATATTCCTCCTCCACTCCTGTTTCCAAAGTGCCTTCTTATCTTGCCTCTTCCAGCTTTCAGGATCTGCTTCTGTTTCCTAACCACCTTTAATTGGGAGGTGGCACCTTTGCCATCCTGGCGACAAGGGAGAGCCATTAAATTTAATGGAGGCTACCTTTGCTTTGAAGCCGCTCATAACACATGGCGATTGGGAGAAGCAATTAAAACATAGCGGCCCCAGATCTCTCCCATTAACTGCATACTTGCAGGTGACTTATTAAAAGGCATATATAGGGTTTTTCTTGGTCTGGTTTATGTTTCACCGTCGCACTTGAATAGCTTTCCAAAGCTGCATAGATAGAAATTAAGTTATATCTATGGTGCTGTTGTCGCACGTTGCAATGACAATCAATTGTCTCTCCCATTATTATGTTTGAAATGACTGAAATTTGCAATTGGCTTAAAAGGCACGCATGTGTGTGTTGTGCGCCTTCAAGTCGTTTCCGACTTATGGTGACCCTAAGGTGAACCTATCATGGGGTTTTCTCGGCGAGATTTGTTCAAAGGAGGTTTGGCATTGCCTTCCCCTGAGGCTGAGAGAGTGCGACTTGGCCATAGTCGCCCAGTGGGTTTCATGGCCATACTGAGAATCGAACCCTGATCACCAGAGTCATAGTCCAAGACACAAACCACTAAGCCACTCTGGCTCTCAACTTAAAATATAACCCCCTAAAAAATAACAGCAATGGACTCACGCTTCATCCACACTGCAGAACTAATCCAGATAGATATCACTTTAACTGCCATGTCACCATCTCAGTAATATATATGTCATTACCTGCTATCTGCATCTTTAGAAGGTACCTTTGCTGGTGCATAATGTGCACATCAGTAGTGTCAGGTTACTGAGACATACAACGAAAGGACATTGAAATGGTAAAGAAAGGAAATTTGATTGAGTTCCACATTTATGTTTTTAGGAAGAAGTTTCAGTCTTCTCTGCAGTCATCTGTAGGAAGCTCTAATCTTGTATCTTTTCCTACCCGTCTCTCCTATGTGTTCTCTGTTCTTCCAGATATTTCCTCAAATGGACTTCAACTTGTCAGTTCTCAGGGTCTGCAGGTGTTGAATCACAGAATCATAGAGTTGGACGAGACCTCAAGGGCTATCCAATCTATATAGAAAGATGCAGATAGGAAAAGATACAAGAGTACAACCAAAGTGCCTGCAACGGATGGCCATCCAGATTCCAAAGGAGGAGACTCCACCACTCTCTGAAGGAGCGTCTTCCACTGTTGAACAGCTCTTACTGTCAGGAGGTTCTTCCTAGTGTTGAGGTGGAATTGTCCTTCCTGTTAAGATGCTATCCATTACATGGTTAAGACATCTGAGGATGCGATCCAATTGGGTTTGGAAATCTGGAATCCTCTTTCCAGAGTGTTACAATCCCTTCCTTCCATGGTAGTCCGGGTAAAAGAATCCCCTTCTCCATATGCATAGAAGAGATGCTGTTGTATATGACATCGGCACTCTAGAACCTTCCTTCTCCAAGCGTTCTGGTTGGTTTTGGATCCCACCATCTTACCAGGAAGCTCCTCTTGGTGAGTAGTAAACAGTCCAAAGGATGACAGAGCTCAAAGCTTTAGACATCCCAGCGGTCATTTTTGACAACGGGTCCGGATTATGCAAGGCTGGCATTTCTGGGGACAGTGCCCCGCGGTCGGTTATCACAGCCATCGTGGGCCGCTCCAAAGCCAAAGCCACCATGCTTGGAGCTGGCCAGAAGGAGTTCTACGTTGGAGAAGAAGCTCAGTCCAAACGGGGAGTCTTGTCCCTGAATTACCCCATTGACCATGGCATAGTGACCTCCTGGGATGACATGGAGAGAATATGGAAGCACCTCTATGAATGTGAACTGAGAATCAAGCCCAGCGAAAGGCCAGTGCTGTTGACGGAAGCCCCGCTGAATCCTCTACGGAACCGGGAAAGAATGACCAAGATCATGTTTGAAAATTTCAAGGTGCCAGCCATGTACGTTGCCGTCCAGGCAACGCTGGCCCTCTATGCGTCCGCACGCACCACTGGGATGGTCATGGACAGCGGAGATGGCGTCACTCACACTGTCCCTATCTACGAAGGCTACTGTTTGCCCCATGCCGTCTCCAGGCTGGACATTGCGGGACGGGATATTACTGAATACTTCATGAGGCTTCTTTTGGAGAGCGGCCATTCTTTTGTCAGCACGGCTGAAAGAGAAATTGTGAAGGACATCAAGGAGAAGCTATGCTACGTCGCTCTAGATCCTGCCCAAGAAATTAAAGCGAAGCCAGAATATCTATTGAGGGAGTATAACTTGCCGGATGGGAATGTCATACGGATTGGCAGTCAGTTGTTTCGGGCACCTGAGGCCCTCTTTGCCCCTTCCTATGTCGGCGTTGACGCTCCCGGTATACACCGCATGATTTTCAGAAGCATCATGAAATGTGACATCGATGTCCGCAGAGACCTTTACAGCAACGTCCTCCTCTCTGGGGGATCCACCTTGTTTTGTGGGTTGGATGAGCGCATGTTGAAAGAAATGCAGCTCCAAGTGCCCATCGGCATCCCGGTAAGGATTATTGCGCCACCAGAGAGGAAGTATTGCGTGTGGATTGGCGCCTCTATTCTGACTTGCTTGTCCACCTTCAAGCGAATGTGGATCACCGTCAGCGACTACAAAGAGTTTGGCCCAGGCGTGGTTCATCGGAAATGTTTTTAAGGATATTATTTTAATCTATGAGCTTGTTGGAAATGGCCAGGATTTATAAGAAAATAAATAATTAGAGAGACACACATTTGAACGTGAGTTGTGGTGCCTTTTTCTTGTTGTCTTTCCACAACATCCCAAAGATACCCAATAGCCATCTTTTAAGTCCTTCTATATGGACAGGTACCAGACTAGAATTAGATGGGTCTTTATATTCTGATTTCCCAAACTTGGTTGCTTTTTGGGTTGTTTTTTTTTAGAAATTCTCAAATTCTTCCCATTGCCTTTATAATGAAATTTGCAAATTTTTGTAATATTGTGTCCAGTTCTGGGCACACAATTCAAAAAGGATGTTGAGAAACTGGAGCCATGTGTCCAAAGGAGGGCGACCAAAATGGTGAAGGGTCTGGAAACTATGAAGCCCTATGAGGAATGCCTTAGGGAGCTGGGTATGTTTAGCCTGGAGAAAGGAAGGTTAAGAGGTGATATGAGAGCCCTGTTTAAATATCTGAAGGGATGTCATATTGAGGAGGGAGCAAGCTTGTTTTCTGCTGCTCCAGAGAATAAGACCTGGAACAATGGATGCAAGCTCCAGGAAAAGAGATTCCACCTCAACATTAGGAGGAACTTCTTGACAGTGAGAGCTGCTTGACAGTGGAAGACACTCCCTTGGAGAGTATTGTAGTCTCCTTCTTTGGAGGTCTTTAAACAGAGGCTGGATGGCCATCTGTCGGGGATGCTTTGGTTATGAGTTCCTGCATGGCAGAATGGGGTTGGACTGGATGGCCTTTCTTGGGGTCTCTTCCAACTCTATGATTCTATGATTCTAAGTGATCTGCCCTGCTAAAATTCAATGGATAATACCACCAACAGTAGGGAAGAACCATTTTGCATCCCTCTAAGATGTTATTTTTTAAATAATCCTTAATGTAAGGCCTTCTTGAAAGACCTTGCAGAATGTTCCACAGAACCCATTCGCGCCCAAAGCATTCCCAATCTTATGGTTTTTAACAACAGGTTTTTGTTTCTAAATTTGTCATGGGGAAAAATGGGGAAAGTTTTATGCCTTTCTTTAATGGGCTTGTAATACATATTACAAACATTCCCCAAGACATTTCATTGTAGTTGAGAATAAAATTCAAGAGAATAAAATCTGAAATAGGAATTACTGTCTTCATTTTTGCATTCATGGGTGAACACCTTCATTTTCTACCTTTATTTTTTAATGACAACTGTAGTGGTTTGAATGTAGGACTATGACTCTGGAGACCAGGGTTTGATTCCCTACTTGGCCATGAAACCCATCTTGGGCAACTTGCATGCTCTCAGACTCTGGAGAAGTCAATGGCAAACCTCCTCTGAACAAATCTGGCCATGAAGGGGTTGCCATAAATCAGAAATGACTTGAAGTCATACAACAACGACAACAGTCAGAGAATACTGTAAGTCTTCACTTGTGTACAGAATTATAGCAAGGAAGGTTTCCATCTAACCTGTTATAGACAATGGGAGTAGACGCTGAGAAGGCCTTCTGGTGTTCCTATCAGACATAACTATGACAGCAATGTGACAGAAAAAAGGACCTCTCCAGATGACACTGCACTTTTTTGTCCTTTTCCTAAGGGGTATCTTGTGGCATTTGGAGAAAGAGAACACCCTAAATGGACATGTCCTTTTTATTACTGTTGTTGTTGTTGCATGTCTACGGTTCTGCCTACTTTGGATTCTCCCTCCTTCAGATAAGTAATGAAATAATACAACTCTCCAAAGGAGGAGACTTCACCTTGGCCTGGCCAAAGGAGTTTTGCACCTTGAGCTTTCATCGATGGTTTCCTGGAGACTGGCAAAACCATTGTCCATTGTTGAGCCGTTGGTCTACCTCACCCATTGTGAAACAGAGACATCAGTTTCTGGCTATCTCAGTTGAGATGATGGACCGGGCTGAGCATGAAGGTGTTTAGAAATGCTTCTGGACTTGTAAGATCCCAGAAGACATGCTCTTGAGTTTTCAAGCCCGTCCTCTTTGTTACGCGCTGTCTTTGCTGATTGCTCAAAATGGTTCACCAACCGGCCGGATTCAAGTCTAGGGTTTTTAGTTCGCCAGCGGTGATCATTGACAATGGATCTGGACTATGCAAGGCTGGGGTGGCAGGAGAGGTCGGCCCACGCCACGTCATTGCCTCGGTCCTGGGTTGCCCCAAAAGCAAATTGTCCCTATCCAGGAGCAGACAGAAGGAGTGTTACGTTGGCGACGAGGCCCAAGATAGGCGAGAAACCCTGTCGTTGAGATACCCAATCGAGAATGGCGTCATCACATCATGGGATGATATGGAGAAGATCTGGAAGCACATCTATGACAAAGGGTTGGGAATGAAAGCGTTTGAGAGGCCTTTGTTAATGACCGAATCTCCCCTGAATCCAAAAGAGGACCGGGCCAAACTCACTCAGCTGATGTTCGAACACTTTAAGGTGCCCGCCTTTTACCTCTCCATCCAGGCCATACTCTCTCTCTACGCTTCGGCGCGTTACACCGGAATAGTACTGGACAGTGGCTTTGGAGTTACCCATGCGGTGCCCGTGTATGAAGGATACTGCTTGCCCCATGCCGTCTCCAGGCTAGATATTGGCGGCAGAGATGTCACAGAGGTCCTCCGGGAACTGCTCCTGGAAAAGAGGCAATACTTCAGGAGTTTTCCAGAAGGGAGCAATGTTGTGGAAGACATCAAAGTGAAGTTGTGCTTCGTGGCTGCGGACCCTTCCAATGAGCAGGACAAGATTCCAGAGACGGTTCCCAAAGAGTACGAACTCCCTGACGGCAACAGGATCAAGATCGACGACCCTCTCTTCCTAGCGCCCGAGATCCTTTTTACGCCCAGCAACATTAACCGGAGCGGCCATGGGATCCCCAGAATGATCGCCAAGAGCATTAAAAAATGTGACCCCAACATCCGCAAAGCGTTCTATGGCAACGTGCTGCTGTCCGGAGGCTCCTCGCTGTTTCCCGGTTTCGACGACCGGGTCTTCAAAGAGCTAGAACTCCAAGCCCCACAAGGAGTCCCCATAAAGGTCATTGCACCGCCCGACCGGTGGTTCTCGACGTGGATCGGGGCCTCCATTGTGACCTCTCTCAGCACCTTCAAGCAAATGTGGGTCACTGCGGCCGACTACAGAGAATTCGGGCCCAACGTTGTACAGAGGCGGTGCTTTTAAAGAGGATTTGGGGACACATTGCCCACTTGTTAAAAGGACTTAACAAGCAGCAACAGCTACCAGGTAGTTTGGAAAATCGTGCATTTGCCTCTTTTAAATAAAAGTGCTTTTACAACTTCTAAGGAGCCACGTGGGGTTTCTTGTTCATTTTCTTGGCCAGCTAAGCCTTGGTTGCACTACGTATTTATTCTACTAATGGTGATAGAGATGGAGCTGAGAGTGGTGAAAGGAAGGGAAAGTTGATATGGTCGTCTCTCTGTACTTCTGTACTGAACCTTGAATGAAGAGCTGAGGATTTTAGCCGTATGAGACATTACTGCTGCTCCTAGGTATACATTGGTCCCTACACATTCACTGGGGTTAGGAATGAATATCCCTATTCAGGATCCCAATTATAATTATAATTATTATTATTATTATTATTTGTATCCCACTTCCCCAAAAAGATTGAAGCGGCTAACAATAAAACATCCATAAAATACAATAAGCATACAATAAATATCTCATTGTCCATCATATCCCAAAACCCTCCCAACCTTCCCACCCACAATAAAAGACAATTAAATTATTAACAATTGGTCAAACACTTAGTAAAAGCAGGACAGAGGCAGCAGAATGTGAAAGAACCACAAATAAAAAAATAACACTATGCTTTTAACCTAAGAGAACACCTCTCTAGGAATCTCCAGGTCCTCCAACGCAATTCTGTGGTCAGCCTCTGCCAGATGTTGATCATGGAATCACGCTGGAGGACCTACAAATGCCTAGAGAAGTGTTTTCTCTAGGAACGTCTAGGTCCTCCATCAGAACTCTATGGTAACCATCTGCCAGAGGTTGATCATGGAATCACGCTGGAGGACCGACAAATGCCTAGAGAAGTGTTTTCTCTAGGAACGTCTAGGGTCTCAAGCACAACCCTTTGGCCAACTCTTGGCAGAGGTGCACTGGACGATCTAGTGATTGCTAGAGAGAACATATTAGTCAAAACCACAAATAGTCAAAGCCGCAAATGCAGAGGCTGACTGTATTGATTTGTTAGGGCAAAAGGCTGGGTAGGCAAGCTTTTTTAATTGGCATAAAGAAGAGAAGTAGATTTTCTGCGTCGCCCAGTTCTGCAGAGGTCTATGGTAGAGGAAGACAATGTTGCATCCTCCTGTACTACACTGAGCTGCCAAATTTCAGCAGTCGGTGTAGTAGAGGCAAACCAAGAAGTACATGATGTAATTCCGAAGATATTCTCAGAGGGGCAGAGTGCCCCACCATCAGAAGTTTCTCAACCCAATAAAAGGTGTCTGTATCATCCACACATGCTCAGTGGCAGGTGATGCCCAATAAGGCTGGTAGGGCAGAGGATGGTATAGCAGAGCTGGAAACAACCATAGGTAGATGAAGAGAATGCTGTGGACATAGCATATCTTGATTTCAGAAAGACCTTTGACAAGGTCCCCCATGATATTCTTGCAAAGAAGCTGGTAAAACATGGGCTAGACAATGCAACTGTTTGGTGGATTTGGAATTGGTTGACCGGCCGAACCCAAAGGGTGCTCCACAATGGCTCCTCTTCATCCTGGAGAGAAGCGACCAGTGGGGTGCCACAGGCTTCTGGTTTTTTAATGTTGATTTTAATTTCTAATACTATTGCAGAGTTGTGGTGGTGTTACTTACTTAAAAAATTAAAAACAAATGGTGGACCTGTTTGGGAACAGTAACTGGGAGAGGAGAGCAGTTATGCCCACTGACACCAAATGACTGCCCAGTATTAGAACAGAGGAAGAGATGCATTTTCTAGCATTAGTCCATGAGGACTAATGAGATAGCAGCAATATTAGGAGCTCATTGACAGATTTCCCCATCAATGAAAAGGGACCAACACTTTAAAAGCAAAGCAGCAACGAGAGAGAAAGAGAGAGAGAGAATGTTGTGTGATAATTTTGTCCCCAAAATGCTCTTCTCTGGCTTTACTTTCAGTGTGATAATGTCCTAAACCACCTTGGTTTAAGGATGCTGGCAATTACAAGCCTTGCCTTGGCCGAATTTCGTGTCATTATTTTGGCTGCGTTCCTCTTTGGATCTGATGTAACCCAACAGTTCTGCTGAAAGATCCTAGCCAGCAAAACCGTTCTCTCAACAAAGTGGTCTGTCAGCAGATCTTTGCGGTCAGCTAGCAAAAGAGGGTTTACTGCAAAGGGGCATTTCTACAGGAAGAAGAAGTCTGTGCCTAATGTGAAGCCCTGGGACTGGCACACTTTTGCATTAAGATGGCATGGCCTGTATATTATAACAACGGGACTTGGTTGGTTTTACACCTCACAGTCAGAATGGCACATATCACCCAAGTCAGGCATTTATGGATCATTCATCCATACAGGAATCTGAACCATCATGCTTATTAGGCATGGATTTCTTTACTTAGTTTGTTCATTAAAAGCTCACACTTGACTATGCGATTGCTGGGTCGCAAGGAAATCTTTACTTCTCTGGCATGCTATTTCATTCATCCCTTTTTGACATCACAGTGCTTTTTCCTGAGGTCACCTTTATCATAACCTTCATGGGCTGCACCATGTAGACAAGAATTGCTTGACTTCTACAGTGTCCATCGAGGTTTTCTGAATGTGTGTGAAAAGTTTTTGCTTTTGATGGTAAGAGGATGGTCCAGGCCTGCTTCTCTCTTGGATAGTTGAGAGCTTCGTTTTCCTCTTGATATCCAGGCCTGTTTTTCATGATCTTGGAGATGGAGAGGTCATGCGCACGGTGCTCTGAATTGTCTCACTTCGGCCAGATATAGAAAAGTGACGGCTGACCATAAACTCTTTGATGCTCTTGGTCATCCAAAAACAACTCTTGGCTTCTTGGGGGGAAGAATCGGTTTTCCAAAGCACCTGCAATATGCTTGTATATCGCAAACGCCACTAGGAAAAGGAATCTCCCCTTTCATGACTCCGAGGGATCTAGAATATTGATGGCCAAGCCTTCCATTCTGTCGGAGCACAAAGGCAGAGGAATAGTGGTCAAGATCTCATTCCTTTATCTTCTGGCTGAAAATGTCTCATCCAAGAATGACGCAACTCCCAGCTGTCATTATTGACAACGGATCTGGTTTGTGCAAGGCAGGATTGTCTGGAGAGCAGGCACCAAGAACAGTCGTGGCGTCCGTCGTCGGCTATCCCAAATCGAAAGCCATCATGTTTGGCCCTGTGCAGAGGCAGTACTATGTCGGCAAAGAGGCCCAAGCCAAGAGAGGGATCTTATCTTTCAAATATCCGGTGGAACATGGCATAGTGACATCCTGGGACGACATGGAGAAGATCTGGAGGTACATATACAGGCATGGGCTCAAGATAAGAGCGCAAGAGAGGCCAGTGCTGTTGACCGAGGCTCC
>NC_056528.1:7480184-7484299 GCF_019175285.1 Sceloporus undulatus | reverse complement strand
AGCCACATGGATGTCATCATGGCACCTGAGTGCGCCAATGGCAGCTTGTGCTCAGCTTAAAAAGAACCCGCTAGGGAATGGGTTCTTTTTAGGCCTCCTGGAGACCACAGTATTTGGTTGCCGCAGTCTCCATCCGGGGCAGAAAGGGGTAGCGTCTCTTTCTGCCAATCTGCCCAGCCCCTAAGAATGGGAAGGGCAGCTATGAAAGAACTAGAAAAGGTCCTAAAAAGTAAAGGTATATAACTGAGCGCTAAAGTCCAAGCCATTGTATTCCCCATCACCATGTATGGATGTGAGAGTTGGACAGCGAAGAAAGCAGAGAAGAAGAAAATCAATGCATTTGTAGCGTAGTGCAGGAGAAGAGTGCTGAGGATCCCATGAATGGCCAAAGAGAAAAGAAATGGGTCCTTGGAACAGATCTAGCCTGCAAATTCCTTGGAAACGAAGAGGATCAAATTGCAGCTGTTGTACTTTGGCCACATCACAAAAAGGCACGACTCATTAAAAAAGACAATATAGCTAGGAAAAGTCTAGGGATATAGAAAGAAGGGAAGATCACATGCTAGATGGATAGACTCTATTAAGGAGGTCATGGGTATGAATTTGCAAGACCTAAGCAGAGCATTGGAGGACAGGGAGTCTTGGAGTTGTCTCATTCACAGCCATGAGCCAGAGTTGATTCAAGGGCAGTTAACAATAACAGCAGTCCAAACAGAGTGGGTGCAAAGTACCTCTTTTCCCACTCATACTACTTCGCCATGCTTCCCGGTAGGCCTGTCTCTTACATAAGATCACAGCAGAGAAATACATTGTCTAGGAAGACAACCAAGCACATCCTCACGGAGCAAGCAAACCTATGAACAACACATTCCAGTGAGGACCAAAGATCTGCAAATACTATAGAATCAGATGTATAGAATCTGAAAAATTAATCAAAAATAAATAAAATCAGAAAAATAAAAAGAAGGATGAAATGAAGTACAATTGTCCCTCCATATTTGCTAGGGTTAGGGGCACAGGACCCCCGTGAATATGGAAAAAACACAAATAACAAAAACAGCATGTTTTTCCCCTGAGAGGACACCTCTCTAGGAATCTCTAGGTCCTCCAGGGCAATTCTGTGGTCAACGTTCAACAGACACTGACATAGAACTGCACTGGAGGAGCTACAAATCCCTAGTAGAGTATTCTCTCCACTAGGTCTTTCATGCAACTTTTAGTTAAAGCTGACCATAGAGTTGCACTGGAGGACCTAGATATTCCTAGAGGGAACATATTAATAATCAAATCCGCAAATGTGGAGGGACGGGTGTATCCTAAAGAAGGACATAGCTGGCTTGCTCACAGGTTGGAATCCTTGCTCCGGATGTGCCGCAACATTTTGTTGTGTTCCCCACACTTTTTTTTAATCATCATCCTTCAAGCAATCCTGCAATAAGGGAGGATGTCTATTGGGTTGGGGAGTTTGGATAAGACTAGCATAGAATTCCTCCAAGGGAATAGGACATCGCTATATAAACCTACTTCCTACGTGAGGATGCTGCATTAGCCAAATTTGTTCGGGGATTTCTTTATTGCCTTTTGTATCCCCGAATGTGTGTGTGTGTGTGTTTGTGTGCATGTGTGTGTGAGAGAGTGTGTGTATTTGGTTCCAAAGAAAGAGCTAAGCTATTCTGTCCTTTAAACATTTGCCCTCCTGAGAATTGCTGCAAAGAGACATGCGATGCCCGGGCTTAATTTCAGCAAGTTGCCACCAAGCAAAACATCAACAAGGAAAAAAAATGCCCGGAGGCATTTTCCGCAGCCTGGAATCCATTGTTGCGGAGGCCGCCAGCCAAGTGACAATGCCTCCACATTCAGCGTGTCAGCCTTCATTTAATTTGCCAGGCAGCCTGAGCCCTCGACAGGTGGGTGAGTAACGCCTATGTGCTACAAGATTTATTTAATGGGTATCTGATGGGACCCTGGGTCCTCCCAGAGCCCTATTATCTCTGCCAAGAATAATAATCATAAAAAAAAGGGACGGCTGAAATGGCCGGGTTTTGATAGTCACAATCTGTTATCGGGAAATTGAACTGTCACCCGCGTGTGTCATGTTCATTTGAGCTGATTAAAGAGATATTAATCTACTGTCATTGTTACAGTATCTGTCATCGGTCGGAGCTGAGCTGGGGATACGGAGAGAGACCTCCTCTAGAAGCGCACAGACAGTGTGAAGGAGGAAGCAAGCACCGCATATCAATGTGACGGTACTCTGCTAGACGTAGCAAGAAGGGACAAGAGCTTTTGCTGCAAGCAGGGCATGCGCCTGGGCACCATGGTGCACATGGGGTATGTTGTTGTGGGTTGTTCTGCACCCTCAAGTCATTCCCCATTTATGGCGACCCTAAAGGGGACTATCGTGGGGTTCTCTTGGCAAGATTTGTTCAGAGAAGGTTTGCCATGACCTTCCTCTGAGGCTGAGAGTGTGTGACTTGCCCAAAGGTGAGTTTCCATGGCCAAATGGGGATTTGAACCCTGCTCTCCAGAGTCATAGGGGCTCAACAGACCGCCCCAAAAGAGTGGGCTGGAGCCACCCATTTTTGCTCCATACGCACTAAAAAGAACCTGCTCTTGGTGTGCGCGGCCACCGCCATGAGTGCACCATTAGCAATGTGCAGACACAGTGCCACACTTGCATCATTGTGGCATCCCCCATGTGGACCGGAGGCTGCCAGGATGGCGCCGCCACACTCTAGGGTTCAGGAGCATGAGGTTGCTCTGTTCTCCGAACCCTAATTTTGGCCCCAGGTCACCACAAAGCAGAGGTCTGTTCCAGGCCATAGTTCAATGCTCAAACCGCTGCTGGTGAAATGTCAGGAATAAACTCTTCTAGAACACGGCCGCACAACCTGAAAACCCCACAATAAACCTAATTATTTGGGAGTTTGGACAAAAGTCAGTGCCCAGTACTTTTGACACAGTGCCATCGGCCTCCTGATAGCCACTCTGCATATGACTCATGAAATATTTAGACGACTTCTATTGTGGAATTAACTATTTATTGATTTATAATTTAAAAGATTTATGCTCCGCCATAAAAGAAATACTCCCAAACAGCCTTTCACTTATAAGAGATGTCAGGTGCCATTTGCAGGTTGCAAATGCCTAATGTACACTTTTCACCTCTGTGTGGCGAAGAAAGGGCAATTACTCAAGGCGCACGGTTCAATAAATTCATGGAAGGAAGACTGTGGCTCTGTAGGTTTGCATCCCTTCCCGGATTAGGTTTTGCCCAGCGCAGCCTCACTCAACCTCGCAAACCGTCACAAAACTGCCTTGCTAGCAGTTTTTGTACCTTCCGCGTTCGTGCATTCTGGAGAAACTTGGGAAGGTTTTTATATACCATGAGTGAATGTTGTATGCGAGTGGCAAGACGCAACGAAGGAAACCAAGGGAGATTGCTGATACAGCAATATCTTTTTGTGAGCACAAAAAGCAATATGCTCTATGACTTTGGAAGGCAACCTTGAAGAACTTTGAAATACATAAAGGTAGACTTCAGGTGCATCTGCACTGTAGAAATATTAGAATTTGACACTACTTTAACTGCCATGGCTCTATCCTACAGGATCTTGAGATTTGTAGTTTTTTGACCCAGGACACTTTGACAATGAAAGCTAAAGACCTTGTAAAACTACAGATTCTAGGGTTCCATAGAACGGGGTTACAGCACTTAAAGTGGTGACAAACTTCATTATTTCCACAGTGTAGAGGCAACCGTAGCCTTCTTCTATCTATACGGTAATCTTGTCTTGGAAGATGACTCTCTTTATCTATCTGAAGTCGGAGGTTTCCATGGCCAGCATCCATACTTTTTTGTGGGTTTGGGGGGGCTCTGTGGCCATGTTCTAGAAGTGTTTATTCCTGACGTTTCGCCAGCATCTGTGGCTGGCATCTTCACAAAATGCGAATGGCATCTTCAGACATTCTCTGAAGATGCCAGCCAGAGATGCAGGCAAAACGTCAGGAGTAAACTCTTCTAGAACATGGTCATATAGCCCAAACCACCCCAAAAAATAGGTCTATCTGTTTTGCTCTTCATGGGTGTTGCATTTTAGATACAGTGCGTCCAC
>NC_056528.1:7472922-7480159 GCF_019175285.1 Sceloporus undulatus | reverse complement strand
TCATATGGCGGGTGCGCTATACACAGGTTTGAGCATACGCTCAAACCCACAGAGAGCCACAGGGAGTGTGTGGGCTGAAAGGGGCGGTTTGCCCCATTTGAATGAATGGGGTGCGTGCCCCTACGTCCGCGTGCTGGGCCCACCGCCACATTCACACATTCGAGAATATGCATTTTTGGCTTATCATGAGTACATACAGTAACTGAAAGAAAGAAGTTGGCAGTATGAGCTTTCGGAGACTTAAGTCTACTTCCTCAGTGTCATCTGAGGAAGTACACGTAAGTTACAAAAGCGGTAGCATTGAAAGTATAGCCGTGTTAATCGTAGAATCAGTGTGTAGAGAGATCTTGTAGCATCTTTGAGACTCACTGAAAGAGAGAAGTGGGCAGCTGCCAAGTCACAAAAGCTCATGCGGCCAACCTCTTTCTTTCAGTTAGTCTCAAGGTGCTACAAGATCTCTCTACATACAGTCACTGGGCCCATTCCCACTACAGATAAATCAGTGTGCAATTTGAATCAATGGATCGATTCAACATCAGATTGTGGTTATTCTGGAAGATGGCCACATCGCCCAAAAAACCCACCCCCAAAAATTCAAGAAGGCATTTGCTCTCGCAGAAACTCCTACTATCCACCGAATGGCACCCAAACTTATTTGCTTTACCTGCTGTTCCCAAGTGATCCCAACAGCTGAGTTGGATAATATTGTAAATGCTATTTCCCCCCCCCCTTTTTGGGGGGGGAGGTGTTCTGTCTATCCCTGTATGAGGAAATGGCCCCATACAGACAGGCCAAAATAAAGCTGCTTCGGGTCACTTTGGAGGTATGCAGTTTAAATGAACACACGCATCTTAAGAGCCAAAGCTGCGCCAAAGCTGCGCTCCAGTCCTTATCCCGGAGTGTGACTTTGGCGCGGCATCCAGACTCTTTGGACGCTGCATCATTTAAATAGCATACCTCCAAAGTGAACCCGAAGCAGCTTTATTTTGGCCTGTCTGTATGATGCCTCACCTTTTAAAAATGCAAGTCCTTATTGAAAGGCAGTGACGGCATAGAAATGTACCCCAGGATCGCCCAAAGTTGCTTCGAGACTTGCGGTGGGTGACACTTTGTGGCAACTCTACCGTTTCCTTACGAATGCATAAGGGCCCCTTCTAGACGCCTATCAAAACCACAGAGTATAATTAGCAGGATCCTATCAGATGGAAAACGAGAGGAGTCTAATGGATTAATACTTGAGAAACACACTGATCCGGCTTCTTCCCTCCGCGAATTATAAATAACAATTGCTTGGGGGTTGAAAGAAGGAACCTGTCTATAAATAATGACTGTTTGAAGACTCCATGTCGTGTTCCCCGCATGGCAGAGAGGATTAGCCTCGGGAAGATAATTATCGGAATATGGATGCGAAATTGTACAAGTCGTATAAAACTGGCATAATAGTACGAACCAAGGAGGCGGTGGGGTAAGAACTAGGAGCCTAGTCCTGTATGATATTACCGCAGGAGCATGCTTGCCTTTAATAAATCGTTTATATATAAATATTGTGTGTTACAAGGAGTGCAACAGAAAGTCTCTCTTCCAAAACAAAAACGTGTCGAGGCATCATTGCGCGGGTTACATCGAGGGCACATTTTCTCCAACACCTTGGAGACTCAACCGTCTGTGAATCCGTATATGAAGATACATCACATGTTACAATAGGGAATGTGTAAATCCAGCGCTAGATGGATGGATTGCAATTCAGTTAAAAAGACTATACCAATGAATGTATATATGAAGCTGCATCACACATTACAACAGGGAATGCATGTAATCCAAGGTAGGATGGATGGGTTTTTGTGGGTTTTTGGGCTATTTGGCCCTGTTTCAGAAGAGTTTATTTCTGATGTTCACCAGCATCTGTGGCTGACATCTTCAGAGAATGCTGGCATGGAAGAGAGCACAGAAAACCCACAAAAATCTATGGATGCCGGCCATGTGAAAGCCTTCGACTTCACCAAGATGGATGGATAAGTTTATCTCATGGGCCCTAAAATGGGCCCGTTGTGTTCCAAAACGGGGGCACGCGCGGGTGCGCACGGAACGGGATGGGGCTAGGAACGCATCTTACTGCATAAGAGAATGTAGCCGCTGCAGCCAGGCATTCCAATCGCGTCCAACATCCGTTCCAGAGGACGCGATTTCTGAACAGATGTCAGACGCGATTGGAACGCCTGGTGGCAGCAACACCATTCCTTATGCAGTAAGACGCATTCCTAGCCCCATGCCATTCCATGCGCACCCATGTGCGCCACCGTTTTGGAACACAACGGGCCCATTGTCAGGGCCCGTGCGATAAACTTCTTAGTTTAAAAGACCTCTAACATATGTGATATTGGATTCTCAGTACGATCATCTCAGCATTAGGAAGGAAGTAAAACGAATGTAGAGTACTAATTTGTGTTTATGAGGTCAAAATCCAACACAGAGTGAACTCAAACTCATCAAGCAGTGCTCAATGCAGTTAAGAGAGAGAGAATCCAAATCTAGTTATATTTAAAACTGATTAATTGAAATCTGTAGGATGTACATTAACCAGGCCTATTATAGTTTTTGTGGGTTTTGGGGGAGGTGGTGGCCAGTTTGGATGAGTTTTATTCCTGACGTTGATAGATAGATAGATAGATAGATAGATAGATAGATAGATAGATAGATGGTGGTATAAAAGCATGAAATAGCTGATGTGCCTATTTACTCTCTCTTTATCAAAATAGTCTCGTTCTATGGCTTATGAGTACAAAATAGACGTGTCCATATGACAATGTTCCAAAGACAAGACATGTAGACAAGAACGGGGAAACAAGCCAACAACCCAACAGAAAGTGGTGACATTTTTTAGGAACCGCGGATATATAACCCCGACAACGACAGTATTTCATGATTTTTAACCACCATCTCATCCTTGCGTTGAATGAGAAGACCTTGACTCAGAAGAGGAGATGTAAGTCGCTGAGAAAGATTTCCATGCCAGCGTTCTCTGGAGATGCCAGCCACGGATGCTGGCAAAACGTCAGGAATAAACTCTTCTAGAACATGGCCGCAGAGCCCCCCAAAACCCACAAAGAACTACAAATGGAAATCGTTCTGGAGTTTTGCAGATGATGCACGCTCTTAACGTTTTCTAGTGCACACTAGAAACATGAATCTCAAAAAATAACAAGATCTTAAGTCTGGCTTACAAACTCACAACTACTAAACTGGATGACAGCCATTGCTTTTAGTGCAAATTATTATTGTTGTTGTTAGGTCTCATGATGTAAAAAATCTCATGGCAATGTGGAATTGAAGGCTTTCATGGCCCGCATCCATAGTTTTGTGTGGGTTTTTCAAGCTATGTGGCCATGTTCTAGAAGAGTTTATTCCTAACGTTTCACCAGCATCTGTGGCTGGCGTCTTCAGAGAACGCACATAGCCTGAAAAATCTACACACATATATATACACATGGGTGTGTGTGTGTGTGTGTGTGTGTGTAATCTATCATTTATCAATTTACTCTATGACTACATTCCTAACAAAGCAAGCACATGCACCCAAAAGCATTGTCCATTTTTGCAACCGCTCAAAAATCTTTGATCTGGCCTTTATCCTAGGCTAGATGGTTGTGAGTAGAAAGCATTTGCCTTTGTTACTTGAATCACAGATGTGTATTGATTATGGCATTCACCAAATCTAATCCGAATGTCTTGAATAAATTAAAAATATGCTTATGACAGTCATTTCCATTGAAACTGGAAAGAACCAACTGGTTTGGATCCAGTTGTACTTGGTTCCCATTCCAGTTAGAATCATAGAACCATAGAATTGGAAGAGACCTCAAGGGCCATCCAGTCCAACCCCCTTCGGCCATGCGGGAACTCTCAATCAAAGCATCCTCGACTATTCACTTTGGCACTGTTGCCTGACCCCAGGAGTATTTCCATCATCTCCTATTTCATGCAATGGAGGAATCTGAAAGAGAGCTTTAGTGCTTCATCTCAGTTCACAGCCAAGTGCCCTGGGAACCCAAGCAAGTTAAGACACAGGGATCAGTCTTTCATTCCAGGCCACCGCTCAGGGATTTAGCGGCCCAGGTTTGAAATGGATGCTTGAAATATGCAACAAGAGTCCACCGAAAGACGCTTCATGGGTCCATCAGAGAGATGCGTCTAGCCATGACCGATGCACTGTCTATTGCATGTGTCATCTTTAATGGACTGGAAACGCAAGAAGCCACAACAAGGAGACAGCCGTGAGCATCCGCATGTCTTCGAGCGCCATCGCTCTCACACTCCGAGTGAAAGGGAAACCGCCGGACCTGACAAATCCCATTGAGGGATGCATTTGCACAAGCCATTGACCCTCCAAGAAGGAAAAGGTAGTCACAACCAAGCAAAGAAACTGCTTTTTCATACTTTCAGGGGTAGCATAAAGGGCCTGAAATGTCCGACGTCCGTTAAGGTAACCTTAGGATAGGAAGAAGGAATATCAACCATCCAAAATAAGTGAACAGTGCCATACTACTAGCAGAAAACATCTCAGACTTGGAACAGTTATTAAGGGGCGTCAAAGAGAAAAGTGCAAAGGCAGGCTTACTGCTGAACATGAAACAAAAAAGAATGATCATGGAGGATCTATATAAATTCAACCTAGATAATGAGGATCAAAACACTGTATATACTCATGTATAAGTCTAGAAATTTAGGTCCAAAAATTGACCCCAAAAACTTGAATCGACTTATCCATGGGTCAATGTAAGTATTGTATCTTTACTCTTACCATCATCTGGTGAAAAGCAAAAGTATAATCTGTCCTGGAAGCAATGAACCCCTCTATTCTCTCATCCATCCAGCCTTAAGAATAAACACAAAGAGTTGTGTTTGCTAGAATTTTATATGTTTTTGACATTGTTTTGATTTGCTTCATCCTTTAGATCCTTTGCTATGTGCCCTTAAGTTTTCCCCTCGACTTATCCACACGTCATACCAAAACCCATAATTTCGGCCCATAACTTGCCCTCAACTTATACATGAGGTTGACTTATAGTCGAGTATATACAGTACTATATGACTTATAGTCAAGTATATATGGTACTATATGACTTATTGGCAGGTTACAGACCGCCATAAGGGACGTCTTTAGGACATCCCATTTTGAAAAAAGGGCGTCTCTTCCAGACACCCCTACTCCTATTATGGACAGAGTCTGTAACAAATGGCGGCGGCTGTTCCACACGGATGCTGCCATATTGACGTAACGGACACTCTGTGTCCGCACATCACAGCAAGGAAGTGACACCGCGAGTGCGCGCTTTGGCACTTGTGGCGTCTCTTCTGGGTTGCCGGAAGGAGCGCAATTTTCGCGCTCCTTCTTTGCAGCGCAGAGGAGTTGCGCGGTTTGGCTGCTGCAACTCCTCCACGCTGCAACTGGCAGAGGCCCGAGACCGCCCCTTTTGGGCGGTCTGTAACGGGCCATTGTCATTTATATATGGTATTAAGCGTTCCCACATCTTAGGTCAAATATTGGTCAGAATGGCAAATGCAGCCAAGAAATGAGAAGGAGACTAAGAACAGGGAAGATGGCTATGAAAGAACTAGGCAAGATCCTAAAGTGCACAAATATACAACTGAGCATTAAGCCAAGATGGTCAAAATTGCCTGATTTCTCCAAAGATGAGAGCCACAGTTGTTGGCGAAACGTCAGGAATAAAGTCGTCTAAAACATGACCACACATCCCCCAAAACCCACAAAAACTATAATAGGCCTGGTTAATGTACATCCTACAGATTTCAATTAATCAGTTTTAAATATAACTAGATTTGGATTCTCTCTCTCTTAACTGCATTTGAGCACTGCTATGATGAGTTTGAGTTCACTCTGTGTTGGATTTTGACCTCATAAACACAAATTAGTACTCTACATTCGTTTTACTTCATTCCTAATGCTGAGATGATCGTACTGAGAATCCAAATATCCCATTAATAGGTAGAGTCTTTTAAACTAAGAAGTTTATCGCACGGGCCCTGAAATGGGCCCGTTGTGTTCCAAAACGGTGGCGCACATGGGTGCGCATGGAATGGCATGGGGCTAGGAATGCGTCTTACTGCATAAGGGAATGGTGTTGCTGCCACCAGGCGTTCCAATCGCGTCTGACATCTGTTCAGAAATCGCGTCCTCTGGAACGGATGTTGGATGCGATTGGAATGCCTGGCTGCAGCGGCTACATTCTCTTATGCAGTAAGATGCGTTCCTAGCCCCATCCCGTTCCATGCGCACCCGCGCGTGCCCCCGTTTTGGAACACAACGGGCCCATTTTAGGGCCCATGAGATAAACTTATCCATCCATCTTGGTGAAGTCGAAGGCTTTCATGGCTGGCATCCATAGATTTTTGTGGGTTTTCTGTGCTCTCTTCCATGCCAGCATTCTCTGAAGATGTCAACCACAGATGCTGGTGAAACATCAGAAATAAACTCTTCTAGAACATGGCCACATAGCCCCAAAAACCCACAAAAACCCATCCATCCTACCTTGGATTACATGCATTCCCTGTTGTAATGTGTGATGCAGCTTCATATATACATTCATTGGTATAGTCTTTTTAACTGAATTGCAATCCATCCATCCTAGCCTGGATTATACACATTCCCTATTGTAACATGTGATGTATCTTCATATACGAGTTCACAGACGGTTGAGATCTCCAAGGTGTTGGAGAAAATGTGCCCTCGATGTAACCGCGCCAATGATGCCTCGACACGTTTTTGTTTTCGGAAGAGAGACTTTCTGTTGCACTCCTTGTAACACAATATTTATATATAACAGTTTATTAAAAGGCAAGCATGCTCCTGCGGTAATATCATATCAGGACTAGGCCTCCTAGTTTCCTTACCCCACCGCTCCCTCTGGTTCGTACTATTATGCCAGTTTTAATACGACTTGTTACAATTTCGCATCCGATATTCCGATAATTATCTTCCCGAGGCTAATCCTTCTGCCATGCGGGGAACACGACATGGGAGTCTTCAAACAGTCATTATTTATAGCAGGTTCCTTCTTTCAACCCCAAGCAATTGTTATTTATAATTCGCGGAGGGAAGAAGCCGGATCAGTGGTTTCTCAAGTATAATCCATTAGACTCCTCTACGTTTTCCGTCTGATAGGATCCTGCTAATTATACTCTGTGGTTTTGATAGGCGTCTAAGAAGGGGCCCTTATGC
>NC_056528.1:7469433-7472822 GCF_019175285.1 Sceloporus undulatus | reverse complement strand
TATTGAAAGGCATTCAATAAAATTACCCATTCCCCTTGGAATTCAGGCGCATTACAGACGGGCCCATGAGGCGCCGTCATTGCACCGTCATTACGTGCGAGGGGCGGTGCTTCCTGACGCGCCTTGCCCCTCACGTGTAATGACTACATCAAAATGGCGGCGCCTCATATAGATGGGCGCTGCCATTTGGACGTAGCGGAAGCTCTGAGTCCACACGTCGCGCAGTGGAAGTGACGCTGCTAGTGCGCGCTTCGGCACTCGTGGCGTCTCTTCCGGGCTGCAGGAAGGAGCGCTAAAATTGCGCTCCTTCTTTGCAGCGTCCAGGAACTGTGCTATTTGGCTGCTGCGGTTCCCGGATGCTGCAACCAGTGGCGGCGTGAGACCGCCCCTTCTGGGCGGTCTGTAACGTGCCTCAGTGCACAAAAAAACATTGTTGTTATTGTTGCATGCCTTCAGGATGGCAATGGCAACCTCCTTCTGAAGGAACGTGCCAAGAAAACCCCATTATAGTTCTCCTTAGGGTTGTCATAAGTCAATAATAATAATAATAATAATAATAATAATAATAATAATAATATATTTATATTTCCCGCCTCTCCCTGCAGATCGAGGCAGGATTACATCCGATAAAATAAATACAAAATACAAAGATACAATCAATAAAATACTGACCTTATTAATAAAATTGCACATGACAAATCACTTGGAGGCACACAGCAATACAACAACAACAATGCTCTGGGTCCTCGTTTTATGGGAAAGGCAGGATGTAAGTGAAGAAACAACAACAGCAACAACAACAACAACATAGAAAACACACACATACTGTGATCCACTTAAAGAAAACCAGATATTGCTGCCAGCGTCTGGATGGTTCCAACCTAAACTGCCCACAACTGCTTCTCTTTCTGCAGGTGCTGATGAAACTAAAGCTTCTCCTAGCAAAGGTCAGTATTTTTCCTTCTCTTCTCAGCCTCTGGTAGATCAGCCACTCCTCTTGCGGTGCGCAACGGGAATCTGCAACACACAAAAATGCATGCGGGTGTTGCATACAAACCTTGAAGGGTGGAAGACCCAGGACTCAGGATTTTGTAACTCTTTAGAGATGGGGGCTTTAGAGACAGAGGAGAGGACTGCGTTTCTCACACAGTGCATCCTTCACCTGCATTCTGCATTTATTTATCTGTTGCAGCGGCCCCATTCCCACTATCTTTTAAACCAGATCATGTATCGGTTTGAACTGTTTCAAATGACCCTGGTAACCACTTAATCCAAATCGCTGAAGAGATCCGGAGAGGGAGGCCATGCTCCAGACCCATTTAACTGGCGTCTTTTTGACGCTGATTTCTTCCGCTTCTTTTCCGATAAATCGAATATGCGCACATGTGAACCATGCGTGGATCAGAATCGATTCAAATTGCCCCTTCAGCCGGCTGGGACCGAATCGTTTTCAATCGATTCGTTTGTGAATGGGAACCGCAAGTGGGTTATTTTGGAGGGAGAAAATGTGATCGGGGCAAATGTAGTGGGAACCACACTCCGCTGTTGAATCGATCCATCGATTTGGATCACACACCGATTTATGTGTAAGTGGGAATGGGGTTGCCCTGTGCTTTCTAATCTTTTCCAATTTATGGCCATTCTAAGCTGAAACCATCACAGAGTTTTCTTGGCAAGATTTGTGCAAAGGTGGCATTTTCTCTGAGGATGAGAAAGTGTGGTGTAATGGTTGGGGTGTTGGACTAGGACCCTGGAAACCAGGGTTTGAACTCCTGCTCGGCCATGGAAAACCCTTGGGTGTTTTGGGGCAAGTCGCACTCTCTCAGCCTCAGAGGAAGGCAATGGCAGACCCACTCTGAACAAATCATGCCAAGAAAATCCCAATGATCGTTTCACCTTAGGGTTGTCATAAGTCAGAAATGGCTTGAAAATGCACAACAGCAACATTATGTACTTTAGTTTTTTGTGGGTCTTTCGGCTCTGTGGCCATGTTCTAGAAGAGTTTATTCCTAATGTTTCACCAGCATCTTTGACTGGCATCTTCAGAGACTTACTTTGTCTTTCAATGTTGGAAGAGGGAGAATAGGCTGCAATGCAATACTCCTTTGCCCAAGAGTAAGTCTCACAGAACACAATTACCTATCTCCAATTGCTAGCCCTGACCAGTTGCAATTGAATGCTGAAAGTTTAGCCAATACCCGTGCGAATCCCAGTGATACAATGGGACAATTCTAGCTGAGACTAGAGTTGCCATCTTGGGACCTCCGCCCATCTGTTTCCAGAACTCCATTTTAAACCTGAGAATCTGATCTTTCTCTTCAGCTCCTCGCCCACAAGGTCCACTCAAACCAAGGACGACTCTCCCTCTGGTCGAGACGCTTCCGCCTGAATTAGAGAAAACCACTCCTGAAAGCCAGCAAGGAGGTAAGGATGGAAGGAAAATGCAGGATCCATTGGGACACCAGTCACATTTGCACCATCTAGTGCAAACAGAGAAGAAGGAGCAGATTTGTAAGGGCATAAAAAGCCCTGATCAAGCATATATGCTCCAAGATTCCAGATGCGTAGGTTTTGGTCTTGAAGGACCATGGAGCGAGGATGGTTCTCCAGATGTTGTTGGACTCCAAATCTCATCATCCCTAGCCATCATAACTAGTGCTGAGATATAAGGGGAATAACAATCCAACAGCATATGCGGATGGTAAAAGGTTGCACACATCTGACCTGAAAGAAAGTTTAAGGATATAGATCTGGATGCTGTGAAGTTCCAAGAAAAGGGCTCTTTCAACTTGTTTATATGAAAGAGAATGTATGTGTCCTAGAAAATGAATATGCCCTTGCTACAAGAGTATTTACAAGTACAAAACTAGAGCACAACAGAAGCAAAAGGAAGCAGTAGGATTTCATGGACAAGTTTAGGAAGACTCCTACTAGATCAGACCAAGTGGACATGTGTCCCAGCATCCAACTTCCAATGCTCAAAGAGAACTGTCTAAGAATCTCAAATGCTCTCTGCTAAAGTCCCATGTTCCATCTGTTCTTTTAGATCTCTCTCTCTCTCTCTCTCTCTCTCTCTCTGTGTGTGTGTGTGTGTGTGTGTGTATGTGTGTGTGTGTATATATATATATATATAGGGTATAATAGAAGCGTAGGCACTTCTTTAGCAGCAAATAGATGCTTAGAGAGACTCCATTACAGCCTTCTATTCACCACCTTCCAAGCTTGCATCCTAAGCTCAGTTTCTGATATTTCCCTCCAGTGAAGACACCTCAAGCTACAGTGAAGACACCTCAAGTTCCAGTGAGACCAGAAACAACTTTCCCTCCAGTGAAGACACCTCAGGTTCCAGTGAGACCAGAAACAATTGTTCCTCCAGCTCATACACCCCA
>NC_056528.1:7462494-7469333 GCF_019175285.1 Sceloporus undulatus | reverse complement strand
GCCATGAAACCCTTTGACTTCACACTCCACAAAACTGTGCATCCAACTTTGGTTTCAAAGCCTCCAAAGATGGAGAGCTCACCATTTTGAAGTCTATTCTACTGTTGGATAGATCTTACAGTAAAGAAGGATTTCTTTAATTGGAAATAATTGATGCATAAAGATATTATCATTTTTGTGTGAACTGGTGCACATTTAGAGATTGCATCAAAACAGGGAAGATCTCAATAACTTGGCATTTATGGAAAAAGAACAACTCCCCAGTAAAGTCACAGACAGACATTGATGCAACGGATAGCTTTTATGATACTTGGCTGACATTTATTGACGACGCAAGGAGACGTTCTGGTTTGCTTATGAAATTGCATGTTCTCTGACCCAGTCTAATATGGATTTCTCTTTCGTATTTGTCGTATTTGGGTCCCCATTAGCTGCGGTTGCTATTATGTCTTATCTATCGGTGCGTCCTGCTGTCTATTTGCAACGCAGGGATTTTACAAAAGGTTTGCTCCAAAGTCTCACAATGTGAAGAAGCATTGATAAATGCAAACAAAGCAAAGCAAAACAAAACCCTCTTGTGGTCTCGCTTTGCAAGGGAGAGGAATTTTTGGAGCAAATTGTTTTCACATTGAGGGACAAAATACGGGAAGATCGACCATGAGCTTCCTAGGAATGTTTGGCTCTCTGCGATTGATAGTCGGACGGGCAAATTATTTCAACATAATCCAGGACTGGGAATGCAAAAATGCCTTAGTGGAGAATCAGACCAGGATTCCAGACAGGCTTCGCAGGGAGGGGATATTTGAGTTTCTTTCCATTGTGATCCTTCTCCTTCCAACCCCATATCACTCCACCCATGGAGGAGAAATAACCTTCCAGTGGGCCATGTAGGAATCCGTGACTCCGGCCAGGCCCTGGGGAGCGTGCGTTGTATGGACTTCATCTTCTTTGGGACCCGGACCAGAATATGATAATAAAATAGGAGTGAGAAAAGTGTCGAGCTGCTAATCGGAACAAGATTTCCAGGAAACCTCGCCAGATAATTCAAACCAGCAAGGAGTCCGAGTACCATCTCCTCGCAGAGTCATAGAATCATAGAATCATAGCGTTGGAAGAGACCTCAAGGGCCATCCAGTCCAACCCCTCGCCATGCAGGAACTCTCAGTCAAAGCATCCCCATTGACAGATGGCCATCCAGCCTCTGTTTAAAGACCTCCAAGGAAGGAGACTCCATCATTCTTCCAGGGAGCATCTTCCACTATCAAAACATCTCTTACTGTCAGGAGGTTCCTCCTAATGTTGATCTGGAATCGCTGTTCCTGGAGCTTGCATCCATTGCTCCATTGGGTCCTATTCTCTGGAGCAGCAGAAAACAAGCTTGCTCCATCCTCAATGTGACACCCCTTCAAATATTTAAACAGGGCTATCATATCACCTCTTAACCACCTCTTCTCAAGGTTAAACATACCCAGCTCCCTAAGTCTCTTCTCATAAGGCATAGTCTCTAGACTACCATTTTGGTCTTCCTCCTTTGGACACACTCCAGCTTCTCAACAAAGCTGACTTAATAGCAAAGAGTGGTTCCCTGCAGATTGAATGTTGGGACCTCATCTTCTCCATTTTTAGTTGTCCTTTTCCTCCAGGTGAGGCCCAACATCAATCCCTGACATGTTGGGAAAGATGCCAGGATGCCAAGAAAGATCCAACGGCACCAACGTCATTGGCCAATTCCCAGGTCAACCAAGAAACCCTTGGACAAGTCACACTCTCTCTGCCTCAGAGGAAGGCAATGTCAAACCTCCTCTGAACAAATCTGGCCAAGGAGAGATAGGGTGACCATAAGTCACAAATGTCTTGAAGGTACACAACAACAACAACAACTATATGTGGTTGAACAAATTATGGGTGATGTTCCAAAACATGGATCCATTAGAGAGACGTTTCTCTTCCTTTCTCAGAACACTTGAATCTGGAGATCATCTGGGGAAGATGGTGGGAAATGGACAAAAGGAAGCATTTCTTTTCATGGTAAATCAAAGAATCTGCAAAGCAAAGACCAGATGGGTTACACTTTCTATGAGAACTTACAAATGTGAAACTCCTCAAGATTACTCACAAATGGGAATGGTACAAAATGTTGGGCATCCCTTTCCCTGCTTTCCCCACCCCAGTTGATCCTCTTTCCTCCAAATCAACAAGTTCCCTTCTTCATTCCTCAAATATTAATGTTCCTCTTGAAGAGGAGAGAAAAACCCTCCTCCAGCCAAGGCAAAGCAGCTCTCAGAGCTGCTATTATTTATGCCCTGAACATGGTTCTCTCATCCCACACGACGGGGGCGCATCAACAACAGACGTTTCCATGCAATCAGCCACAAAACATTGTGTGATTTGTCGGTGCAATCTCTGTGTGCCACACCATGGAATACCACACGCACTTCACTTTCTGCGGCCTGGTGTTCCTCTCCCTGAAGAATCTCTTGGTTCTCATCTTTCACTCGGTTTCCAATGTTTGGACTGTGAATGTTGTTGTTTATGCAGTCATAATGGTGCCACACACATGCAAAAGAGATGTCTCAACAGGCCTGGAGGAAACCCAGTTTTGCAGACTGCAACAAATCCTTAGGAAAAAATAAACCCTATGAGAAGGGATGTTTCCAAACATCCTGGTGAGAACCAGTAATCGGGGAGAACTGTCATTCCCAGTATCCCCCAGCCAGCATAGCCACTAGTCATGATGGCTAGGGGATTCTGAACATTGTAATCCAAGGACGTAACATTTCCATGCTCTCATAAGAGCTGAGAACATACACTACTCAGTTTCCCCCCAGATTTTTGTAGAGGCCACTTCATATCATGCAGTAGTTCCCACTGAGGCTGCATCTACACTGCTGAATTAATGCAGTTTGATGCTGCTTGAACTGCCATGGCTCAGTGCTATGGAATCCTGGGATTTGTACTTTGGCGAGAGATTTAGCCTTCTCTCTCATAAAGCTCTGGTGCCAAAACAAAGTACGGATCCCAATATTCTGTAGGATGGAGCCATGGCAGTGAAAATGGTGTCAAACTGCATTAATTCTGCAGGCTAACTTTACAACCATGCAATCCAACATGAAAGGCATAGTCAAGGATATTAGATATTTCATGTTCCAGATCTGCACTCCGTTCATTTCAGTCCTGTCCTTGAAGAGAATTTTGCTTTGTCTATGGGGTACTGGAGATAATAGCCCGTTCCGTAACCCATGGAGGTTACAATTGCACTCCATGAAATAAAACAGCGAAACAATGGTCTAAACAGAAGCATCCCTCTTTGACCCAGGGAACAGGGTTTGTGCGGAGACCTTCACTGCATGGACTATGAGCATAACATCCACGATCTGCTCTGCCTTATCAGGAAGAGATAGGATCAACTCCTGCAATCAATCGTTCATGAAGAATGACGATGAGCATTGGTCCATCCCTCAACAAATATGATGGAGTTTTAGTAGATTTAATGGATTTGATTTCATTCCCCAGGAACAAGAAACCACTACTGGGAATGGAGTCCTCTAGCATCCCCCAGATGGTCACACTTCCTTCGCCACTACACATTTGTTGGGTGGTTTCCCAAGTTTTGTACATGGTCTACATTCTAAAATGGCTGCTGAGAATGTGTCTGGAATGGAATTCGGCCCTAAGGCTGAAGGAAGTTCCTCAGCGCAGGAGGAACCATATAGCTGAAAAAGGTCTTGGTCATCTCCTCGTCCAACTCCTAGTCCATCATTCTGGTCAATGTAAAATTCTAGGGGGTCCTTCAGTAGGTATGGAGGTGCTCCGCCCAACAGCTGTGCTGGTTTGCCAACTGGGGCAACTGTTTTCAGCACTGGGTGGCCTAAGGCAGAAGATGATCTGTGATCCACTAGCCGATTCTGGGTGTTTGGAGCAGACCTGAATTGGATTCTGCGAAGAGCTCAACAAGAGAACTCTCACTGGCCTGTTACAGACAGTCAAAATAAGCTGCTTCGAGTCACAGTGAGTATGTGTTTCAATGATGCATGCGTCCTAAGAGTCAGAGTCGCGCCAAAGCCATGCTCAAGCTCCAGCCCTAAGGACTGCAGTGTGGCTTTCTTCTGGACTCTTAGTACGCATGCATCATTGAAACACCATACCTCCACTGTGACTCGAAGCAGCTTTATTTTGGCTGTCTGTAACAGGCCACTGTGTCTGTCTCTCAATCTGGTCTCTCTCTCAATCACCAAAAAAACTGCTGAAATGAAAGTTATGAAACTTTAGGTGCTGGGGGAACTAGTTGGTGGAAATCATGGTTCTTGTAAAAATATCAAGTGGATCTTCAAAGCTTAAAGCCTTTCTTGAGATTATCTAAAGCACTTTTCAGCTTTGGGTTCTCCTTTGATATTGGACCTCAGGTCCTAGAATCCATGATCACTGGCCATACTGGATGGATGCATGAAGTTCAAAAACACCTGAAGGACCTAAATTTGAGGATACTGTCGTAATGGATAGTGACTGGTTCAAATGGGCCTGTCCCACCATATGAAGGTTTCAATCATGTCATGGAGGATATGTCCCACTCAGTTTGTTTTCACTGCTAAGGATTGTGAAAAGGTCACAATGATTCTAAGCATGGTTCTTATCATGATTCTATGATTCTAAGCAAATTCAGACCATCTCTCTGCTGATCCAGATGGATCCAGTCCATCACCACCAACCCCAAAGAGCTAGCACTCATGTTCCAGGAATCTGCTTTTGTTTACACCAGAGAAGATAAGTTTGAGAGGCAACATCAGTAACAACCATCTTTAAATATCTGAAGGTACGTCATGCAGATGATGGAGGGAACTTGTTTCCTTCTGCCCCAGAGGCTGAGACACAGACCAAGGAGATGACAAGAAAAGTGATTTTACTTAAACATCAGGAAGAACTTAACTGTTGTAAGACCTGTTCAAGAACTGCCTTGTAATGTGGTGGACTCTTCTTCATTGGTGGTCTTCAAGCAACGGTTGGATGGCCATCCTCAGGAGTGATTTAGCTTTGGATTCTTGCATTGCAGGCAGGGACGTAGCTAGGATTTTAGGAAGGGGGGGGTTTCCAACTAAGTGCCACCATTATAATGGGGCTTGGGTGCAGTGGCACAGCACACACCATTCATTTTTCTAATGGGGGGGGTCCGGACCCCAAGAACCCCCCCCTTGGCTACATCCCTGCTGCAGGGGGTTGGACTCCTAGATGAGCCTTGCATTCTCTTGGAACTCTATGATTCCATGTTCAAGCAGGCCCTTGGCTGAAGGGTCCTTTGTCCCTTGCTGGCATGAAATCATAGTATCAGAGAATTGTAGAGTTGGGGAGACCACAAGGGCCATCCAGTCCAACCCCCTGCCATGCAGGAACTCTCAATGATGGTCCAAATGCTTTGGACAAAAGCATGCTAGCTTCATTCTGGCCTTCCCCCTGCCTTCCCATGCTGGGACTGAAAGATATTGGCCTTGCCTTCCTGTCCTCCACCCTGAGTCAGCTAGAGAGCAGCAAATGCACACTTGGCACATGGGTCGGATGAGAAGTGCGGGCGCGACAGATGGAGACGTCTATGAGATCACCAAGGGCCCGAGCCCAAGGAAAAGTCCTGGCTCTTCCCATCCTCCTGTTATCTAGCACTTAGCCTGGGATGACTCAGTGGCGGGGCTAGTGCAGCGTCTCCCCACCCCTCTGCAACCCCCGCCTGGGCCTTGGGAGACGTTCCAGAGCGCTGTGAGCATGGAAATATTTCCTGATCATCTGCCCAAGAACTTGAGTGGTCTCGGAGAGCCCAACGCTGCTTCTGATTTCCCCAGAGGCACCCTGCCATGTCTCTCTACCCCCTGCATTCTTGCAGACAGATGTCAATGCTTCTTCCTTTCTCAGGCATCCACAGTGATGATTCTGCAATTGCAGATGTTGGCGGGGGTGAGGACACAATTCCTGACAATGTTTGGTTTTGCATTTGGGTTTCCTGAAGATGACTCCGGTGGCAACCAGTGGAAGACCAACAGCGGTGGGAGGCGGGGAGAGCTGTACTAGGAGAAATAGAAACAGTTGATGAAGAGAAGACTTCCCATACTTGGTCAAGCCACATCTATGTAGCTTCTCAGCATCTCTTCTCAAAGTTGCCAAGCCAGGACATGATGAGAGATAGCCATAGCATTGTAGGACTGAAGAGTTGGAAGGGACCTCAAGGTTCAAAGTCTAACTCCATGTGAGCAGAAGAAAGCCACAGTTATGATAGGAATCCAAACTTTGTTTAAAATGCTCTAATGAAGGCAAATCCCCACAACTTCCATTCCTCTGTCGATCAGCTTTTGCCAGAAGAGCATTCCTCCTGATGCTGAATCAGAACCTCCTTTCTAGCAGTTTGCATCCATTAGTTCAGGTAATGTTATCTAGAACTGTGGTTCACAAGTCTTCCAGATGTTTTGGACTTCAGCTCCCAGAATTCCTAACTGTTGACCAATCTGGCTGGGGCCTCTGGGAGTTGAAGTCCAAAACACCTGGAGGACCAAAGTTTGGAAACCACAGATCTAGATCAATGGTTCTTAGGCTATCTGATGCAAGGGACCAGCTTTTCCCACTCCAAATGTACCACTAGAGCCGGGTACCATATTTGTACCCTACAACTCTTTCTTTCTCCCTGGAAACCCACCACCGAGAGGCAGCTTTTGGCTTGTGGTCCGGTACAGGTCCGAAGTCCATGGCTTTGAGTGGGACAAAACAAGCTTACATTACCTTCCACACAACATCTCTTCCAACAATATGATTACAGTATCATATCCCTTATCAATCTTCTCTTTTCTGTGCTGAACATGCCCAGA
>NC_056528.1:7451706-7462394 GCF_019175285.1 Sceloporus undulatus | reverse complement strand
TGATGCCATTGGGTGTTGTTGTGTGCCTCTACGTTGTGTTTGACTTGTCATCTATCAATGGCAAGTAGACCATTGGCTTGTCAACACTTGGTGACACCAGCCCTGGTGATGCCATTGGTATTGTTGTGTGCCTCCAAGTTGTTTTTGACTTATGGAGACCCTAAGGCAAACCTATCACAGGGTTTTCTTGGCAAGTGTCTTCAGAGGAGGTTTGCCATTGCCATCCTCTGGGGCTGAGACAGGGTGACTTATTTAAGGCTGCCCCATGGGTTTTTATGCTCAGGTGGAGAACTGAACCTTGGTCTCCAGGGTTGTAGTTCAGTGCTCAAAGCATTACACCATAGTGGGCATATTTTTCTACCAAGAATAGTGAATGGGGCAGCAATGGTGGATGAGTTGGGTTCAGATGGAAATGAAGCAAGTGGAATTCATATTTCCATGTGATGGCATGTGAAAATGTCCATTTTCTACCTTCCTAGGACGGCTAGGCGACTAGTAACCCTGGGCTGGTTCTCGTCTCTGATTCTTCTTGCCTTTGAAATACACACCTTTCTGAATTTTTGTGATGCATTTCAGTGAAAAGGAAAAGATGCCCAAAACCTGCCTCTGAAAAAAACATATTTGTGAGCCGCCTTGGGTCCCTTTCTGGGCGAAAGGCGGCCTAGAAATCAATAATCAATCAATAATCAATCAAATACATCTCAAAAAGGTATGCGATCCCCCAAAAAAGGCACAAAAATACACATGCACACAGGTACCTATGACTTTCCAGGACAACGGTTGATACTTGATGTCCATTTTAATCTGTTTGTATATTTTCATTGAATGATATTGTGCGTCAATTTTGTATCGCGTTCCATTTTCCTGAATGTCCGCAACTGAAGGCGCTTAAAAACAGTGCCATGAAATAACAGTTCCAAGTTGTTGCAAAATTGCCTCTCCTTTCCCCCGTTTCGCTCCCCTCTGATGCGTCGGAGCTTACTGCAAAATCACCTCACACCCCATAAGTTCTCTCCCCCTCCCCGTCTCTTGAATTATACCCCTAACTAGCTGGCGTTTGGAAAGTTTCATTGTGTCCTAAATGAATAAAATATGTGGCAAAGCCCATCGGGGCCTTGCTCCGCTCACCTTGGAAAGCCAAGGGAGTTAAATCGGAGAGTCCTCTTCCCCCAACGCCTCTGTTTCCACCCTTTGAAAGAAAGAAAGACTTAAGTGTCGGGTTTGGGATCCTCCTTGTGTTTTTATTGATTGATTTTATCCGAATTATACATTTGCATTCAAGCGTAGTACTCTCCATATCTGACTTCCAATACAAAAGTCTTAATATTCTTACTATCACTTGCACTTTGTGTATTGATCAGTCGCAGACGTCCGTTGGTTTTCTTGGTCTAAAGGAGATAACCACAAACATCGCTATATCCTTTTTACAATTCCTAATTCAGGTCTATTTTACAATGTCTATTTATTCTTAGTTACTTCGGACTCTTATATTTCTTTCTGGCTGCTCTGGACTGCTCTCGGACTTTACTATATTGAAAGCGGTGTAGTAAAAACAGAGGAGGAAAAAGACCTTGTTCTTACAACCACCTATTTTTTTTACCAAAACTGAATATTAATTACAAATTATTGTATCGGAGACGTTTGTTGAGACTCCTTCTATTTGTTCAGTTGACGTTCCCATTTCTATACTGTCCATGGCTTTGGTTAGCCGTTCGTCTATAGCGGGTAGATCACTTGTTTTGCGCCACCAGGATTCTTGCGGAAGGGATCATATAAAGCATTGTCTTCCAATGTTTGTTTGTTTGTTGCGTTGTGGTCTGAAATTTCATTTGTTATATACAAGAGGATTATCCTTGTTTTGCAAGTGCAAAAAGCGAATGCTGCAAAGGAAAGGCTGCAAAGGAATTGGAGCTGGAAATGGGGAAAGGGCGACATGATGCCAAGGATTTGTGTCTTTAGCTGCAGAAAAAGGCAAGCAAGAGTCCTGTCCGTCCTCCTTGAGCACTCATGCGCCCTCCAGATGCATTGGACTATAATGGGAGCATCTGGAGGGTGCATCGCATGGATGCAAGAGTCCTATCCATCCGTCTTGAGCATCCATGCATCCTCCAGATGCGTTGGACTATAATGGGAGCATTTGGAGGGTACATCGCATGGATGCAAGAGTCCTATCCATCCGTCTTGAGCACCCATGCGCCCTCCAGATGTGTTGGACTATAATGGGAGCATCTGGAGGGTGCATCGCATGGCTGCAAGAGTCCTATCCATCCGTCTTGAGCACCCATGCGCCCTCCAGATGCGTTGGACTATAATGGGAGCATCTGGAGGGTTCATGGATGCAAGAGTCCTAGGCAAGAGATGTGCAGGACCTCATTCCCTTTTACAAATAAATCGGAGTGCGACCCAAATTGCTGGATTGATTCGACAGTGGAGCATGGTTCCCACTACATTTGCCCCAGTTGCAAATGTGAAAGCGGTTCACATTCACAAATGAATCGGTTCAAAATGGACCCGCTCCAACCGTCTGAAGGGCAAATTTAAATCAATTCCGATCCACATCTGGTTCACACTTGCATGGAATCGATTTATCCAAAAAAATGCGGAAAACATCAGCATCGAAAAGACGCGGGTTAAATGGGTCTAGTGCATAGCCTCCCTCTCCGAAATGCTTCAGCAATTTGGTTCAAGTGGGAACCAGGGTCATTTGAACCAGTTCAAACCGAAGTGTGATCCGGTTTAAAAGATAGTGGGAATGAGGTTGGGATTACCATGTCGCCCCTGAACCTTCTCTTCTCCAGGCTAAAGATCCCCAGCTCCCTGAGTCGTTCCTCATAGGGCATGGTTTCCAGACCCTTCACCATTTTAGTCACCCTCCTTTGGACACATGGCTCCAGTTTCTCCACATCCTTTTTAAATTGTGGTGCCCAGAACTGGACACAATATTATTCCAGGTGGGGCCTGACCAGAGCAGAATAGAGTGGGACTATGACTTCCCTTGATCTGGACACTATACTTCTATTGATGCAGCCTAAAATCGCATTGGCCTTGTTAGCTGCTGCATCGCACTCTTGACTCATGTTCAACTTGTGATCTACTTGGACTCCAGGATCCCTTTCTCATGTAGTTTCATTCAGCCAGATGTCCCCATCCTATAGCTATGCATTTCATTTTTTCCTCCCTAAGTGTAGTACCTTACATTTCTCAGTGTTGAATTTCATTTTGTTAGCTTTGGCCCAGCTTTCTAGTCTATTCAGGTCATTATGAATTTTGACCCTGTCCTCTGGAGTAAAGTCACCCAGTGCGTTGCATGGCCTAGCCAGGATTTGAACCCTTGTCTCCAGTCCAGAGTCGTATGCCAACACTCAGACCTCAGTGACCCCAGTAATGAGTTGCAATGGAGACAGACAGGCCCTCTGCGTATGCCTAGAGGCACTCTTGTCACCTCCTATCCTTTAAGAGAGAGACATGCATCTCTTTTGGAGCTGGGAAAATTCCCTTTCTTCTCTGTCTCCAGTATTCCTGCAGGAACCATTTTCCTCTTCTGGCCTGAGCCTATTAACCCCCCTCTCCCCAAACTCCTAGCAAAGCTATGGAGCAAATCCACTCTCCTGACATGCCTTCCTTTTGAAAAGGCCCTTGGTTTTATTATAGTTCTCCAAAATAAAAATCCCTCCTCCTCCTCCTCCTCCTCCTCCTTTTCTCCTGCCCTGAGGCCAGGCAGTTCCAGTAAGCTCCTGGCAGGCAGAACAGAAAGAAAAAGAACAGGAAAAAGAAGAAAAGAAAAGAAAAGAGAGTGGGGGAGGAGGGGAACCCTTCCCTTGGAAAGGAATGGTGCCTTGAGTTAAAGTTCCTCTCCTTTGCACCTGAATGAGACCACCACAACTAAAATGGGTACTTCTGCTTTTAGAATCATAGAATCCTAGAGTTGAAGAGATCGCAAGGGCCCTGATCCAGTCCAGCCCCATTCTGCCATGCAGGAACTCTAATCAAAGCATCCCCCGACAGATGGCCATCCCCTCGTTTTAAAGACCTCCAAGGAAGGAGACTCCACTACACTCCAAGGGAGTGTCTTCCACTGTCTACAGCTCTTACTGTCAGGAGGTTTCCTCCATGTTGAGATGGAATCTCTTTCCTGGAGCTACATCCATTGTTCTGGGCCCTGTTTTCTGGAGCAGCAGAAAAAAGTTTGCTCCCTCTCGATATAAATTCCTCAGGTATTAAACAGGGCTATCATATCACCTCTTAACCTTCTCTTCTCCAGGCTAAACATCCCCAGCTCCCTAAGACGTTCCTCATAGGACATGGTTTCCAGACCCTCCTTTGGACACACTCAGTTTCTCACATCCTTTTGCTTCATGATGCCCAAATACCATTTCCCCCCAGGAAAAAGTAAAAGCAGTGGCAAGTGTGCTTACATTTCTATACCGCATCATAGTGCTAAGCATTCTCTAAGCAGCTTACAGTCTGTAAGCCATTGCCCCCACAAGCTGGGTCATCTTTTACCGACCCAAGACAGGATGGAAGGCTGAGCCAACCTTGGAGCCTTGCTAGTAAGGGGATAAACAGCAGGAGACGTAGGGAATAGCGTTTGGGGTGCTTTAGGAATTCGTGGCATGCAGGGGATTGGACTGGATGGGCCTTGTGGTCTCTTCCAAATCTAGGATTATATGATTCAGCAATGAGTCCCAGCAAAGATAGGGAGGCTTGGTTCCACAATGACTTATCCAAGCATGGGGTAGGGGTGTTTCTAGCATGCGTGGGGACTTTGGAGCACACTGTGGGTGACACTTCAGATTGGGCATCTGCCTTCCCTTGTGAAGTGTACCACATACTCTCTGGTATGGACTCTTGGAGACTAAAGGTCCTGGGATGGACCTGGTCTAGCCTTCTGAGGTGACAAGGAGGCCAACCAGGACTCTCTTAGGACACCAATGCAAAGCTCTGGAGGCCTCTCCCACATCAAGTGGTGCCTGGACCCCTTTGAGGCTGTGTGAACAAGGTGGATTAGACTGGAACAACCTGGACATAGATAGGTCCTCTGGTTACCCCAGTCCACATGTCATGGCAAGTAGACCATTGGCTTGGCAATGCTGGGTGACACCAGCCCTGGGATGCATTGGGTATGTTTTGTGCCTCTAAGTTGTTTCTGAATTGCCAATTGTCAGTGGCAAGTAGACCATTGGCTTGACAACATTGGGTGCCACCGGCCCTACTGATGCCATTGGGTGTTGTTTGTGTGCCTCTACATTGTGTTTGACTTGCCAACTGTAATGGCAAGTAGACCATTGGCTTGACAACATTGGGTGCACACCAGCCCTACTGATGCCATTGGGTGGTGTTGTGTGCCTGCTACGTTGTGTTTGACTTGCCAACTGTCAATGGTAAGTAGACCATTGGCTTGACAACATTGGGTGCCACCAGCCCTACTGATGCCATGGGGTGTTGTTGTGTGCCTCTACGTTGTGTTTGACTTGTCATCTATCAATGGCAAGTAGACCATTGGCTTGTCAACACTTGGTGACACCAGCCCTGGTGATGCCATTGGTATTGTTGTGTGCCTCCAAGTTGTTTTGACTTATGGAGACCCAAGGCAAAATATCACAGGGTTTTCTTGGCAAGTGTCTTCAGAGGAGGTTTGCCATTGCCATCCTCTGGGGCTGAGACAGGTGACTTATTTAGGCTGCCCCATGGGTTTTTATGCTCAGGTGGGAGAACTGAACCTTGGTCTCCAGGGTTGTAGTTCAGTGTCAAAGCATTACACCATAGTGGGCATATTTTTCTACCAAGAATGAATGGGGCAGCAATGGGGGATGAGTTGGGTTCAGATGGAAATGAAGCAAGTGGGAATTCATATTCCATGTGATGGCATGTGAAAATGTCCATTTCTTACCTTCCTAGGACGGCTAGGCGACTAGTGACCCCTGGGCGGTTCTCGTCTCTGATTCTTCTTGCCTTTATAACACACCTTCTGAATTTTTGTGATGCATTTCAGTGAAAAGGAAAAGAGCCCAAAACCTGCCTCTGAAAAAAACATATTTGTGAGCCGCTTGGGTCCCTTTCTGGGCGAAAGGCGGCCTAGAAATCAATAATCAATCAATAATCAATCAAATACATCTCAAAAAGGTATGCGATCCCCCAAAAAAGGCACAAATACACATGCACACAGGTACCTATGACTTCCAGGACAACGGTTGATACTTGATGTCCATTTTAATCTGTTTGTATATTTTCATTGATGATATTGTGCGTCAATTTTGTATCGCGTTCCATTTTCCTGAAGTCCGCAACTGAAGGCGCTTAAAAACAGTGCCATGAATAACAGTTCCAAGTTGTTGTAAAATTGCCTCTCCTTTCCCCCGTTTCGCTCCCCTCTGATGGCGTCGGAGCTTACTGCAAAATCACCTCACACCCCATAAGTTCTCCCCCCCTCCCCGTCTCTTGAATTATACCCCTAACTAGCTGGCGTTTGGAAAGTTTCATTGTGTCCTAAATGAATAAAATATGTGGCAAGCCCATCGGGGCCGCTCCGCCTCACCTTGGAAAGCCAAGGGAGTTAAATCGGAGAGTCCTCTTCCCCCAACGCCTCTGTTTCCACCCTTTGAAAGAAAAAAGACTTAAGTGTCGGGTTGGGATCCTCCTTGTGTTTTATTGATTGATTTTACCGAATTATACATTTGCATTCAAGCGTAGTGCTCTCCATATCTGACTTCCATACAAAAGTCTTAATATTTCTTACTATCACTTGCACTTGTGTATTGATCAGTCGCAGACGTCCGTTGGTTTTCTTGTATACAAAGGGACTCTGCAATGAATGCTGGACACCTTTATATACAAATGGACACGGCAATGAATGCTGGACACCTTTATATACAGACGGACTGTGCAATGAATGCTGGATACCTTTATATACAAGTGGACTGTGCAATGAATGCCGGACACCTTTATATACAAATGGACTGTGCAATGAATGCTGGATACCTTTATATACAAGTGGACTCCGCAATGAATGCTGGACACATTTATATACAGATGGACTGTGCAATGAATGCCGGACATCTGCATGGCCAGGGGTTGGACTGGATGGCCCTTGGGATCTTTTCCAACTCTATGTTTCTGTGCAAACAGACAAGCCAAAATAAAGCTGTTTTGGGTCACTTTGGAGGGATGCTGTTTAAATGATGCATCATGCGTCCTAAGAGTCCGAAAGCTGTGCCAAAGCCATGCTTCAGTTGTAAAGACTGGATCGCAGCTTTGGCACAGCTTCTGGCCTCTTAAGATGTGTGTGCCATTGAAACAGCATGCCTCCAAAGTGATCCAAAGCAGCTTTATTGTGGCCTGTCTGTTTGGGCCCAAAGTCTCAAAGGTGATGCAAGATTGAAGGTTTTCACAGATGGCACCCATAGTTTTCTGTGTGTTTTTGGGGCACCATTAACATGCAAACCCCTTCCTTCCAACCAAGGGTCCCATAGGTATATATGCTCCACACACTTCCATGCGACCACTCTCTGAAGATTCCAGCCACAGACGCAGGTGACATGTCAGGAATAAACGCGGCCACATAGCCCGAAAAACCCACAGAAATCTATGATGCAAGATCCCTTTGCATTCTGATCTTCCAGACTAACATGGCAATGCCTTTGCATCCTACAGATCTACAGATATTCTTCCTAGCTTCCTTCAATCAAAACGCTATCCAGGGCTGTTGAAGAAGAGACAGCTTAATGTTGGCTAGGTATGGCCAGGGTAGTGGTGTTAAAAGGATCCCCTCTTTGCCTCCCAAAGGGATCCCTATAGCAGCCCATGATTGATTGCATCTTCTTTAAGGTCACGTCTGGGAGTCTTTGGCCTCAGGGTGTTCCTGGTTTCTGCCCTTTCTTTGCCGCCGAGTGGACAGCTTTTAGGCCTCCAAAGGCAGATTGCTCCTTCCTAGTGGAAAAAAGTGATTTGTTGTCAGGGAAAGGGGAGAGGGAAGTGACCCTGGGCTGATTAAAAAGGGAAGGGGGCTGATGAAGGAAAAGTTCAGGGGGGGGAAGATGGGGGCAGAGCAAGGGTTGCTCAGATTCGGGGCTGGGAAGCACAGTGCAAGATTATTTGGGAGGCTGCAAAAGCGGGTCTGCCTCGCCGTTTTGGTTTGGAGATGCTATTGCTGGGTTTTAAACACCTTATTGCAACTCTCTCCTTGAAAGCCTTCGACTTCACTTTTCACATCGGTTGGTCCATAGCTCAAAGAGGCTAACTAGGAAAGTCAGGTCATTGACAACACCACAAAAGCCATAAATAGCATGTGTACTACAATAATACATCTAAAGTTTGACAAGTCGCCAGGAGAACAGTTATTACTATTTTTAATTAGACGGATTAATTATTTTTAATTATCCATGGATTCAAGCCCCTATGGCTTGAAAACATCCCCCAACATATATAAGTTCCAATAAGCAGACCTGGGTTTTTGCCATTTTGTGCAAGAGGCACCATTTTCCTGTGCCGTTGTATATAATGGGACTTGAGCGTCCACTGATTTTGTTATCCCCAGGGGATCCTGGGACCAAACCCCAGCGGATGCCAAGGGCCCACTGTATTGCAGACATTGCTTTACTTATTTCTGTTGGTTCTTGTCATGGACTGCCCTGGGCCTGACTTAGAGGCACAGTCAGAGGACTCCGACCCTGAAGACATGGAGGAGGCTGAGACAGGGGCAGATCTGGGGTTATCTGCATCTGCAGATAAAGAAGAGGCTCAGCATGAAGCTGCAGAGGGAGAAACAGACTCTATGGACTCTAGGCTGCAGGTGCTAGGACCTGTGGAGCCAAGACAGGTCAAGGAGTCCTTGAGGCAAACCAAGGGGGTTGCTAATAGGTTTCAGCTGAGAGAAGACCTCCGGTTGCAGAGGTTCTTTGCAGCCAACAACCAGTCTTGTTCCTTGCTCTTGCATTCATGACTCCGGTTATCTGACCCCTGGACTTCCCTTGTGACCATGCTCTTGCCTCTGTCCTTTGCTGTGACTGACTGACTATATTGTGTTACCTTCAGACTGGACTCTGGACTATTCCTTGGTATAGTCCCCTGCTGTGCTGCCCACAATAGAGGTAAGCAGGACAGTTCTCTTGACTTTAGGTGTGTTATTATAGTAAATGCATGGCACTTGTTGTTTAAATAAGTATTTGTAGTATTCTTAAGTACCTTTCTCTCCTAGTTAATTATTTCTAGTTTCTCAATTTAGAGACCTTCTGTGTGTTGGGATACAAACCCTATATTCCCCCCTGTTTGGTCTGTAGCTCCCACCAACCACAACTAAAATGGGTACTTCTGCTTTTAGAATCATAGAATCCTAGAGTTGGAAGAGATCGCAAGGGCCCTGATCCAGTCCAGCCCCATTCTGCCATGCAGGAACTCTCAATCAAAGCATCCCCGACAGATGGCCATCCAGCCTCTGTTTAAAGACCTCCAAGGAAGGAGACTCCACTACACTCCAAGGGAGTGTCTTCCACTGTCTAACAGCTCTTACTGTCAGGAGGTTCCTCCTAATGTTGAGATGGAATCTCTTTTCCTGGAGCTTACATCCATTGTTCTGGGCCCTGTTTTCTGGAGCAGCAGAAAACAAGTTTGCTCCCTCCTCGATATAACATTCCTTCAGGTATTTAAACAGGGCTATCATATCACCTCTTAACCTTCTCTTCTCCAGGCTAAACATCCCCAGCTCCCTAAGACGTTCCTCATAGGACATGGTTTCCAGACCCTCCTTTGGACACACTCAGTTTCTCAACATCCTTTTGCTTCATGATGCCTCAAAATACCATTTCCCCCCAGGAAAAAGTAACAGCAGTGGCAAGTGTGCTTACATTTCTATACCGCATCATAGTGCTAAGCATTCTCTAAGCAGCTTACAGTCTGTAAGCCAATTGCCCCCAACAAGCTGGGTCATCGTTTTACCGACCCAAGACAGGATGGAAGGCTGAGCCAACCTTGGAGCCTTGCTAGTAGAGGGGATAAACCCAGCAGGAGACGTAGGGAATAGCATTTGGGGGTGCTTTAAGGAATTCGTGCATGGCAGGGGATTGGACTGGATGGGCCTTGTGGTCTCTTCCAAATCTAGGATTATATGATTCAGCAATGAGTCCCAGCAAAGATAGGGAGGCTTGGTTTCCACAATGAGCTTATCCAAGGCATGAGGGTAGGGGTGTTTCTAGCATGCGTGGGGACTGTGGAGCACACTGGGTGACACTTCAGATTGGGGCATCTGCCTTCCCTTGTGAAGTGTACCACCATACCTCTCTGGCTATGGACTCTTGGAGACTAAAGGTCCTGGGATGGACCTGGTCTAGCCTTCTGAGGTGACAAGGAGGCCAACCAGGACTCTCTTAGGACACCAATGCAAAGCTCTGGAGGCCTCTCCCATCATCAAGTGGTGCCTGGACCCCTTTGAGGCTTGTGAACAAGGTGGATAGACTGGAACAACCTGGACATAGATAGGTCCTCTGGTTACCCCAGTCCACCATCTGTCAATGGCAAGTAGACCATTGGCTTGGCAATGCTGGGTGACACCAGCCCTGGGATGCCATTGGGTATTGTTTTGTGCCTCTAAGTTGTTTCTGAATTGCCAGTTGTCAGTGGCAAGTAGACCATTGGCTTGACAACATTGGGTGCCACCGGCCCTACTGATGCCATTGGGTGTTGTTGTGTGCCTCTAC
>NC_056528.1:7443247-7451681 GCF_019175285.1 Sceloporus undulatus | reverse complement strand
ATTGTGTTTGACTTGCCAACTGTCAATGGAAGTAGACCATTGGCTTGACAACATTGGGTGCACACCAGCCCTACTGATGCCATTGGGTGTGTTGTGTGCCTGCTACGTTGTGTTTGACTTGCCAACTGTCAATGGTAAGTAGACCATTGGCTTGACAACATTGGGTGCCACCAGCCCTACTGATGCCATTGGGGTGTTGTTGTGTGCCTCTACGTTGTGTTTGACTTGTCATCTATCAATGGCAAGTAGACCATTGGCTTGTCAACACTTGGGTGACACCAGCCCTGGTGATGCCATTGGTATTGTTGTGTGCCTCCAAGTTGTTTTGGACTTATGGAGACCCAAGGCAAATATCACAGGGTTTTCTTGGCAAGTGTCTCAGAGGAGGTTTGCCATTGCCATCCTCTGGGGCTGAGACAGGGTGACTTATTTAGGCTGCCCCATGGGTTTTTATGCTCAGGTGGGAGAACTGAACCTTGGTCTCCAGGGTTGTAGTTCAGTGCTCAAAGCATTACACCATAGTGGGCATATTTTTCTACCAAGAAGTGAATGGGGCAGCAATGGGGGATGAGTTGGGTTCAGATGGAAATGAAGCAAGTGGAATTCATATTCCATGTGATGGCATGTGAAAATGTCCATTTCTTACCTCCTAGGACGGCTAGGCGACTAGTGACCCCTGGCGGTTCTCGTCTCTGATTCTTCTTGCCTTTATAACACACCTTCTGAATTTTTGTGATGCATTTCAGTGAAAAGGAAAAGAGCCAAAACCTGCCTCTGAAAAAAACATATTTGTGAGCCGCTTGGGTCCCTTTCTGGGCGAAAGGCGGCCTAGAAATCAATAATCAATCAATAATCAATCAAATACATCTCAAAAAGGTATGCGATCCCCCAAAAAGGCACAAATACACATGCACACAGGTACCTATGATTCCAGGACAACGGTTGATACTTGATGTCCATTTTAATCTGTTTGTATATTTTCATTGATGATATTGTGCGTCAATTTTGTATCGCGTTCCATTTTCCTGAAGTCCGCAACTGAAGGCGCTTAAAAACAGTGCCATGAATAACAGTTCCAAGTTGTTGTAAAATTGCCCTCTCCTTTCCCCCGTTTCGCTCCCCTCTGAGGCGTCGGAGCTTACTGCAAAATCACCTCACACCCCATAAGTTCTCCCCCCCTCCCCGTCTCTTGAATTATACCCCTAACTAGCTGGCGTTTGGAAGTTTCATTGTGTCCTAAATGAATAAAATATGTGGCAAGCCCATCGGGGCCGCTCCGTCCCTCACCTTGGAAAGCCAAGGGAGTTAAATCGGAGAGTCCTCTTCCCCCAACGCCTCGTTTCCACCCTTGAAAGAAAAAAGACTTAAGTGTCGGGTTGGGATCCTCCTTGTGTTTTATTGATTGATTTTACCGAATTATACTTTGCATTCAAGCGTAGTGCCTCCATATCTGACTTCCATAAAAAGTCTTAATATTTCTTACTATCACTTGCACTTGTGTATTGATCAGTCGCAGACGTCCGTTGGTTTTCTCTGGTCAAAGGAGATAACCACAAACATCGCTATATCTTTTTTACAATTCCTAATTCAGTTATTTTACAATGTCTATTATTCTTATTACTTCGGACCTTATATTTCTTTCTGGCTGCTCTGGACTGCTCTCGGACTTTACTATTTGAAAGCGGTGTAGTAAAAACAGAGGAGGAAAAAGACCTTGTTCTTAACCCACCTATTTTTTTACCAAACTGAATTATTACAATTATTTGCGGAGACGTTTGTTGAGACTCCTTCTATTTGTTCAGTTGACGTTCCCATTTCTATACTGTCCATGGCTTTGGTTAGCCGTTCGTCTATAGCGGGAGATCACTTGTTTTGCGCCACCAGGATTCTTGCGGAGGGATCATATAAAGCATTGTCTTCCATGTTTGTTTGTTTGTTGCTTGTGGTCTGAATTCATTTGTTATATACAAGAGGATTATCCGTTGTTTTGCAAGTGCAAAGCGAATGCTGCAAGGAAGGCTGCAAAGGATTGAGCTGGAAATGGGGAAAGGCGACATGATGCCAGGATTTGTGTCTTAGCTGCGAAAAAAGCAAGCAAGAGTCCGTCCGTCCTCCTTGAGCACCCATAATAATAATTAATAATTTCTTTTATTTATTACCGCTTTCCAAAGATCATGCGGTGAACAGCAAGTAAGCTATTGCAAGTAAGCTATTTGCCCCCAACAGGTCTGGTCCTCATTTTAGCTCCCTCCCGGAAGATGCAAGCCTGAGTCGAGCTTGGCCTTTTGCTGCTTGAACTCGCAACCTTGTGGTTTTGAGTGAATGGCTGCAGTACAGGCATTAACCACTGCGCCACCGGGCTCCATCCTGCGCCCCCAGATGCGTTGGACTATAATGGGAGCATCTGGAGGGTGCATCGCATGGATGCAAGAGTCCTATCCATCCGTCTGAGCAGCCATGCACCCCAGATGCGTTGGACTATAATGGGAGCATTTGAGGGTACATCGCATGGATGCAAGAGTCCTATCCATCCGTCTTGAGCACCCATGCGCCCCCTCAGATTGTTGACTATAATGGAGCATCTGGAGGGTGCACACCGCATGGCTGCAAGAGTCCTATCCATCCGTCTTGAGCACCCATGCCGCCCAGCCGATCGCGTTGGACTATAATGGGAGCATCTGGAGGGTTCATGGATGCAAGAGTCCTAGGCAAGAGATGTGCAGGACCTCATTCCTTTTACAAATAAATCGGAGTGCGACCCAAATTGCTGGATTGATTCGACAGTGGAGCATGGTTCCCACTACATTTGCCCCAGTGCAAATGTGAAAGCGGTTCACATTCAAACAAATGAATCGGTTCAAAATGGACCCGCTCCAACCGTCTGAAGGGCAAATTTAAATCAATTCCGATCCACATCTGGTTCACACTTGCATGGAATCGATTTATCCAAAAAAATGCGGAAAACATCAGCATCGAAAAGACGCGGGTTAAATGGGTCTAGTGCATAGCCTCTCTCCGAAATGCTTCAGCAATTTGGTTCAAGTGGGAACCAGGGTCATTGAACCAGTTCAACCGAAGTGTGATCCGTTTTAAAAGATAGTGGGAATGAGGTTGGGATTACCATGTCGCCCCTGAACCTTCTCTTCTCCAGGCTAAGATCCCCAGCCCCGAGTCGTTCCTCAGGGCATGGTTTCCAGCCCTTCACCATTTTGTCACCCTCCTTTGGACACATGGCTCCAGTTTCTCCCCATCCTTTTTTAAATTGTGGTGCCCGAACTGGACACAATATTATTCCAGGTGGGGCCTGACCAGAGCAGAATAGAGTGGGACTATGACTTCCCTTGATCTGGACACTATACTTCTATGATGCAGCCTAAAATCGCATTGGCCTTGTTGCGCTGCATCGCACTCTTGACTCATGTTCAACTCTGTGATCTACTTGACTCCAGGATCCCTTTCTCATGTAGTTCATCATCCAGCCAGAGTCCCCATCCTATAGCTATGCATTTCATTTTTCCTCCCTAATGTAGTACCTTACATTTCTCAGTGTTGAATTTCATTTTGTTAGCTTTGGCCCAGCTTTCTAGTCTATTCAGGTCATTATGATTTTGACCTGTCCCTGGAGTAAAGTCACCCAGTGCGTTGCATGCCTAGCCAGGATTTGAACCCTTGGCTCCAGTCAGAGTCGTATGCCACACTCAGACCTCAGTGACCCCAGTAATGAGTTGCAATGGAGACAGACAGGCCCCTTGCGTATGCCTAGAGGCACTCTTGTGCACCTCCTACCTTTAAGAGAGAGACAGGCATCTCTTTTGGAGCTGGGAAAATTCCCTTTCGTCTCTGTCTCCAGTATTCCTGCAGGAACCATTTTCCCTTCTGGCCTGAGCCTATTAACCCCCCTCCTCCCCAAACTCCTAGCAAAGCTATGGAGCAAATCACTCTCCTGACATGCCTTCCTTTGAAAAGGCCCTTGGTTTTATTATAGTTCTCCAAAATAAAAATCCCTCCGTCCTCCTCCTCCTCTCCTCCTTTTCTCCTGCCCTGAGGCCAGGCAGTTCCAGTAAGCTCCTGGCAGGCAGAACAAAAGAAAAAGAACAGGAAAAAGAAGAAAAGAAAAGAAAAGAGAGTGGGGGAGGAGGGGAACCCTTCCCTTGGAAAGGAATGGTGCCTTGAGTTAAGTTCCTCTCCTTGCACCTGAATGAGACATCTGTCTGTCGGTCTATCACTATCTATCTCATTCATCCATCCCATCCACATCTCTCATCTTCACACACATCACCACACAAACATATATATATAACTGAGGGTGAAAAGAGAAAAGAAAAGGAGGGAGAGGAACTCTTTCTTGAAAGAAAATGGGGCCTTGAGTTAAAGTCCTCTCCTTTGCACCTAATGAGACATCTGTCTGTCTATCTATCTATCTATCTATCTATCTATCTATCACTATCTATCTTCACACATACACCCACCGCACGAACAATATATGACTGAGGTGCAAAAGAAAAGAAAAGGGGAAGAGGAACTCTTTCCAAAGAAAGGCCTTAATTTAAAATTCATCCTCCTGGCATACAATGTGACATCTATCTATCTAGCTATCTGATCTATCTATCTATCTATCTATCTATCTATCTATCATCATCTGTCGGTCTTCTATCTATCTATCTTCTATCTATATATCTATCTACTATCATCCATCCACATCTTCACACACTATACATACCAACAGACACAATGTGTGTGTTGTGTGTTTTGTGTGTGTTTTCCTCACCTTTGCAACTCAGTGATCTAGATAGATAGATAGGTAGATAGATAGATCTGTAGATAGAGGAACATATGCTATATCTATATCTATCATACTACTCATTGAGGGGCAAAAGAGAGGAACTTTGGTTTAAGACCATTCTTCCCATCCAGTCTTTCCTTTCCTTTTTTTTCCTTTGCAAACCTCATATATATACCTCTCTCTCTTTCACTCCTTCCTGTTCCTCTGCTCCTTTCCTCTCCTTCACACCCCTTCTTCGCTCTTCCCCTCTTCTTCTTCTCTCTTCCACTCCCACTTCTCCTCTGCTCCTCTCTTCACATCACTTCTTTGCTCTTCCCCCTTCCTCCTCCTCTTCTTCTTCCTCCTCCTCCGTCTCCTCTTTCTTTCTTTCTCTCTCTCTCTCTTCCACTCCCACCTCTTCTCTTCTCTGTGCCTCTCCTCTCCTTCACACCCCTCTTCTTCTTCTTTCCCCGCTTCTCCTCTTCCTCTCCCTTTTCCCCACTCCACCTTTTCTCTTCCTTTCCTTCACATCCCTTCTCCCTCCTTTTCTACTCTCTTTCTTCCACTCCTACCACTTCTCTGCTCCTATCCTCTCTTTCGCATCCCTTCTTTTCTCTCTCCCCTCTTCCTCCTTCCTCCTCCTCCTGCTCTTCCTCCTCCTCCTTCTCTTCTTTCTCTCTCTCTCTCTTACACTCTCACCTTTCTCTTCCTTTCCTTAACATCTCTTCTTGTCTCTCTTCCTGCTCCTCCTCCCCACTCTCTTTCTTCCACCTCCACCTTCTTCTCTGGCCCTATCCTCTTTTTCACATCCTTCCTTTTCTCTTCCACTCTTCCTCCTCTTCCTCCTCTCTGTCTTCCACTTCCACTTTCTCCTCTTCCTATCCTCTTCTTCACACACCTTCTTCTCTTCCTCTTCCTCTTCCTCTTCCTCCTTCTCTCTTTCTTCAATCCCCACTTCTTCTTTGGTCCTATCCTTGTCTTCACATCCCTCCTTTCATCTCTTCCTCTTCCTCTTCCTCTTCCTTCTCCTGCTCTCTTTTTTACCCCCAGTTCTTTGGTCTCACTTTTTTCCTTCCTTCCTTCCTTCCTTCCTTCCTTCCTTCCTTCCTTCCTTCCTCTCTCTCCCTCTCTTCTTCCTCTTCCTCCTCTTTCTTCCACCTCCCCTCCTTCTCTGCTCCTCTCCTTCACATCCCTTCTTCTCTCCCCGCTCTTCTTCTTCCTCCTTCTCTGTCTTCCACCCCTCTCTTCTTCTCTATCCCTTTCCTTTCTTTCTGGACCAAGGGGTGCCAGGGGGGCAGGGGGCCCCTGGGAAAAAGAGAGAGGGGGCTTGCTATTGTTCTTGTTGTTGTTGTTGTTGTTGTCGTTATTAGGATTTATATCCCACCTTTCTCCCAAAATGGGATTCTAGTATCATTTATTATCATTAGAGTATATTGTTGTTGGGACTTATAGCAAAATAGGATTCTAGTATCATATTGTCATCCTCCTGAGAGTATGTTGTTGTTGTTGTTGTTGTTGTTGTTGTTGTTGTTGTTGTTGTTGGGATTTCTAGGCCGCCTTTCTCCCAAAACGGTACTCTAGCATCATAAAAGTATATCATCATCATCATCATCATCGCATAATATCATACTTACTACAGTGTTACTATATTTATTACTATATCACATTTATCATTTATCGTTCTTCTTCCCATTCCAGTATATTATTATTATTACTAGCATCTTCCTTATACCTTAAAACACAGTAAATTATACTATTATTATATTTATTATTGTATTTATGGTTTATCACCGTCATTGTAGATGATGATGATGATGATGATGATGATGATGATGATGATGATGATGATTATTATACTACATTTACTGTTGTTAGATTATTGCCATCATGACCATCATGGTTACAGTATATTTATTATATTCCTGGATCTATTGTTGCTGTCATATTATTATTATTATTATTATTATTATTATTATTATTATTATTATTATTATTTATTATTATTGCTATCATGGCTATTATTATTTTAGGGCTATTAGGATTAATTGCTATGTAACGATTATGGCTTCCTTACCCCCTCCTCGGTCCCTCCCTCCCTCCTTCTCTTCTTTTCTACCTTCCTTCCTTCTTACCTTCTTTCTTTCTTCTTTTCTTCTTCCCTCCCTCTCTTTTTTCTATTATTATTATTATTATTATTATCGTTATTATTATTATTATTATTATTGCTATCATGGCTATTATTATTATTATTATGGCTATTACTATTATTGCTATTATAACTATTATGGCTTCCTTACTTACTCCCTCCCTCCCTCCTTCCCTCCTTCTCTTCCTTCCTTCCTTCCCTCCCTCCCTTTTTCTATTATTATTATTATTATGGCTATCTTGGATATTATTATTATTATGGCTATTATGACTATTATTATTATTATTGTTATTGTTATTGTTATTGTTATTGTTATGGCTAGCCCTATTTACTCACAAGTAAAACTCCTCCATAGGGTTTCCTTTCCTTGCAAAAGCCTTGCAGACCCTTGTCATCATCATCATCATTATTATCATCATCATCATCATTATTATTATTATTATTATTATTATTATTATTATTATTATTATTAGGCACATTAAAGTCTGCCTCCCCAGCAGAGGAAGATCGTTTCCTTTCTCTTGCAGCCGGCTTCACCTGGATTTCCTAGGCTTTATCACGAAATAAATACAGGGTTAAGAAAGGGAAACCTGAATTACCTGGAGGGAAATACATTGCATTCTTTCTACCTTTGCTAAACTGAAATGCATTTGGTTTCTTATACCTTTGCAAAACCTTAATGCGTCTGGTTTCTTATACTTTTGCTAAACTGAAAAATGCATTTGCATTCTTGCACCTTTGCTAAAATTAAATGCATTTGGATTCGTGTACATTTTCTAAACTGAAATGCATTTGGAGTCTTGCACCTTTGCCAAACTGAAATACATTTAGGTTCTTGTACCTTTAAGTAAGCTGACTTGCCTTTCGATTCTTATACCTTTATGAAAATTAAATGCATTTCGATTCTTGCACTTTTGCTAAACTGAAGTGACTTCGGAGTCCTGCGCCTTTGCTAAACTTCAATGCATTTGGATTCTTATACCTTTACTAAAATTAAATGCCTTTGGATTCTCAACTTGAAATGCATTTTGAGTCGTGTACCTTTGCTAAACCTAAATGCATTTGCATGCTTATGCCTTTACTAAAATCAAATGCCTTTGGAGTCTTGCACCTTAGATAAGCCGAAATGCATTTGGATTCGTGTACCTTTGCTAAACTTCGATGCATTTGCGATCTTTACTAAAAAATTAAACGCCTTTCAGTTTCTTGCACCTTTGCATTCTTATACTTTTGCTAAACTGAAATGCATTTCGATCCTTGCACTTTTGCAAAACTGAAATGCATTTGCTTTCTTGACTAAAATTAAATGCATTTGGATTCTTGCACCTTTGCTAAAATTAAATGCATTTCGATCCTTGTCCTTTTGCTTAAACTGAAATGCATTTGCATCCTTATCCCTTTACTAAACCAAAATGCCTTTGGATCCTTGTAGAAGAATGCTTTGGGTCCCTAAGTTGCATCCCTCCTTTCAATGGTACTTTCCCCCCCTCTTTTGTATTGATTTGTCTGTCTTTTGTGCCATTTTT
>NC_056528.1:7428276-7443147 GCF_019175285.1 Sceloporus undulatus | reverse complement strand
GTGAGCAAGTCACACTCTCTCAGCCTCAGAGGATGGCAACAGCAAACCCCCTCTGAACAAATTTTGCCAAGAAAACCCCATGGTGGATTTGCCTTAGGGTCACCACAAGTCAGAAATGACTTGAAGAAACGCAGCAGCAATAACAAGTGGATGCTTCCTTGGCCTCATTCCCTCTACCTTTTGAACCAGTTCAAACAACCCTGGTTCCCACTTAATCTGAATCGGTGAAGCAATTCCAAGAGGGGGGCCATTCTCCAGACCCATTTAAGCCGCATCTTTTTGATGCTGATTTTGAGGTGTCTGTGCATGCGCCTATGAAATTAGCCCATCGAAAACCCCTTTCTGAACAAGTGTGGCAAAAGAACGATCCCGATGTCCAATTGCAGGGCTTTGGCATAGGCAAAGTTAATGGCACTTGCTCATTTGCCTTGAAAGGCATAATTAATGGGAAATGTAAACAGAGCGGAGGAGCCAAGAGCCACCCTCATTAAGCCTTGATGGAGAAACTTCATCATTTGGAAATCTCAAACGGTGGCAGCGTAAAATATTAGGAGGCTTTCTGCCAAGCTGGCGGATGGTGCGACGCCGCTCTTTAATTTCCTTTCCTCGCTACCGATTTGTGGAGCTAGCAATTCACTTCCACAGTGCCAGCTTCTTGCCCTTCACTTGACATCTTCCCATGCCCTTATTCCTTCTTTTTCTACCTGATTTCTCATCACCATCACCATCACCATCACCTTCTTCTTTAATTTGGGAACCTCTGCTCATGCTTCAGGATGCAACCACACTGCAGAAATAATCCAGTTTGGCACCACTTTAGATGCCATGGCTCAATGCTATAGGATTTCGTGAGACATTTAGCCTTCTCTGCCGGAGAGCTCTGGTGCCACAACAAAGTACAATTCCACAAATTCAACACCGCTGAGCCATGAAAGTTAAAGTGGCGTCAAACTGGATTATTTCTACAGTGCGGACGCAGCTCCAGATTCTTATTTTCTTGTAACTACTTGCCTTCTGAATGTTGCATCCCCCTTATCTCTGCAATATTTTCGTGCGTGATTTGATCATGGTTGCATTGCCACTGGTTTTCTCATTGTGTTGAGTATAGGAAACATGGTATTGTTGAGTCCAACACAACTCAACAATTTACGCATCAGCACAGAGGCCAGAGATTTTAAAAAGTTGTTTCCATTTCAGATTAGGAGAGGCTCAGTTACATCTGTCTAAATTCAGTGGGACTATGTCTCCTTTCATCTCCAATTTACTTGGAGCACTTATTGTGTGCCTTCAAGTCATTTGTGACTTAGGCGCCTCATTCCCACTACCTTTTAAACCGGATCACAATTCGGTTTGAACCGGTTCAAATGACTCTAGTTCCCACTTAAATCGAATCGCTGAAGGGATTCATAGAGGGGGGCATGCGCTAGACCCATTGAACCCATGTCTTTTTGACGCTGATGTTTTCCGTGTCTTTTTGGATAAATCGATTCCGCGCAAGTGTGAATCAGATGCGGATCGGAATCGATTTAAATTTGCCCTTCAGCCGGCTGGAGCAGGTCCATTTTGAACTGATTCCTTAGTGAATGTGAACCACAAGTGGGTTATTTTGCAGCGAAAAAATTCAATCAGGGCAAATGTAGTGGGAACTATGCTCCATTGTCGAACTGATCAATAGATTTGGATCACAAACCGATGTATTTGTAAGTGGGAATGAGGCCAGGGTGACCTTAAGGTGAGGCTATCCTGGGGTTTTCTTGGCATGTTTCTGCAGAGGGAGGTTGCCATGGCCAACCTCTGAGGCTGAGAGTGTGTGACTTGTTTATATGAATGAGCTTGAATTTGAACCCTGGTCTCCAGAGTCATAGTCCAACGCCCAAACCATTACCGTGGATGAAAAATGGAGTGTCACTAAACCTCTTCCGTTCCACGATCCTACATTAGCAGAACACCTGTTTTTGGTGGAATCTATTCCCTTCTCTGATCTCAAAGGGATTGCCAAATTTGGTTGCGATGTTAAGCTAAGAATAAGATTAAGAAGATGCAACAAACAAGGAGGAGTCCTTTTTGCTCCATCTTCCTCTCCAGCGGTCGGAGCAAAAGAAAATCAAGTCCTTTCGGCTCATAGCTATGTCTTTAAGCTTATCCTAAGTCAAAGGGGGGATAGACTTGGGGAGAGCTACGAAAGAGTGTAGTGTCAGGTTCCAAGATAATGATGTGTCTGTGTGTGAAAATATTAAATTGCAACAATGTGCGGCGGGAGGACATTTCTGAAGAGGAGCATTAACAGCTTGGACTTGACAGCCATCGAGTGAGTGACAGAGTCCAAATGGTGTTTTAGGACACAGGGAAGAATTTAAGTTCGTAGCCTGGGATTGTGTTTTGCATTCCCATTCTCTTGTGTCTTGCTTTTTCTTCCATTTCCGTTTAATCAATCCATTGCACAAGTTTAACTTTTCATTTCTACTTTAATCTTCGGGCTGCAAAAATAACATAGGAACTCCTTCCTTCCTTCCTAGTTACAACTTTGTGTGGTCACTGTTTACCAAGCCAAAATAGTACAATTTGGTTTGAAAGTTGGACTAAGATACTGGGAGACCAGGGTTTGAACCCCAGCTCAGCCATGGCAACCTGGTGATCTTGGGCAAGTCGCACTCTCTCATCCTCAGAAGATGGTAATATCAAACCCCCTCTGAAGACATTTGCCAAGAAAACCCTAGCATAGGTTTGCCTTAGGGTCGCCATAAGTCGGCAACAAGTTTTCTGCCGCTCCAGAGACCCCAGGAATGGCCCACCATGTCTTGCCATTTCTAAAGAAGAGCAAGATGGGGCCCCATTACAAGCCAAAATCCAAGGTATACGAATCAGATGGACCAGAAGTGCATTGTTTCAGGATGGGAACCAACATGTAAGAGATGACCTGATAGCCATGCCATAGGCCAATGCAGTTTTAGGATGCATCAAATAAAAGTATAATGTTTAGATCAAGGGTAGTAATGGTGCCACTATATTCTGCTCTGCTCACCTGGAATATTGTGTCCGGTTCTGGGCACCACAATTCAAAAAGGATGTTGAGAAACTGGAGCATGTCCAAAGGAGGGACACCAAAATGGTGAAGGGTCTCGAAACCATGCCTTATGAGGAAAGACTTAGGGAGCTGGGGATGTTTAGTCTGGAGAAGAGAAGGTTAAGAGTTGAGATGATAGCCTTGTTTAAATATTTGAAGGGATGTCATATTGAGGAGGGAGCAAGCTTATTTTCTGATGGTCCAGAGACTAAGACTTGGAGCAATGGATGCAAGCTGCAGGAAAAGAGATTCCATCTAAACATTAGGAGGAACATCTTGATGGTTTGACAGCTGTTTGACAGTGGAAGACACTCCCTTGGAGAGTGTTGGAGTCGCCTTCTTTGGATAGCCAACTGTTGGGAGTGCTTTGATTGAGTTCCTGCATGGCAAAATGGGGTCCGACTTAATGACCCTTGAGGTCTCTTTCGACTCTAGGCTCCTATGATTCTATGACTTGGGGGCATGCAAAAGCAACAACAGCAAAGGAAGATGCCCAAGGAGGTTGGCTACCAAATTGTAGGAGAAATCCCATCAGTAGTGCCTCGACAAATTCATTTTATGTCTGGAGCTATCAGGTGGAGATGGTTATTCCCGATCTCTGACCACTGGGGCATGCAGCCGACCGAAGCTCAACACTCTTGTGTGTCATGAACGGAGTTCCCTTTCTGCCCTGTGTAAATCTTTCCCCGACAGTCCCTTTTACTTAAAAAAAGGCCATTGTTGGTTATAGAATATCATCTTCTAATACTGGGGTAAGTTAGATATTTCAGGCCATCCTGGCTGCCCCAACTGGGTCATCTCTTTTGGCAAGCCTTGATAAGGGATCATTCTTCCCTCTTTCCTGCACTCCTTTAGCAGGAGTTTTAAATTGCTTTCATTTCATTTTATTTTTTCCCCCCCGATCCCGTTCAAAGGGAAACAGAGGAAAGGGGTTGGAGTATTAGCAATCCATTACTAAAGGCCTGAATTCTGCCTGGGTCTCCGGGGAAGTGCCCTTCGCTGGCCCACCAAACAGAGTATTACATTGTGAGAAAGGGAAAAGGACACAAGGAGAAAGAAAACCAACTTGGTTTTCCCTCTCTCCACCTCCGGCTCCACGACAAAGAATCCTCAATACATTTATTCAACCAAAAATGGAATTGCATTTCTTTTTTAGATAGTCATTTCTTCCCTCCATCTCATATTCCTTTGCACAAGGCGGACGCTCTTTTCCTCCTCCTTTTAAGCAGCTCTTAAGCGAATGAGCCAAGATGTAAATAAAAATCGGCATCCATGCCATTCCTTGCTATTTGGGTAGGAAATCCAAAGGACTCAGGGATCCTCTTGGGGCTGAGTGGCGTGTGAAAACAGAGCACTTGTTCGGAGTAGGGCTTGGGCCGTTTTGCTATCTGGCGAGCTATTTTCACTTACTGTTCCGTAAACTTAGAAGAGCGCAATAATATGATTAATAATAATCTCCTGCCTTATGAGAGCCTATACAAATTGTATAATAAACTAAACTGATTTTGTTCTCTACTATCCCCACTGCCGCACATGTACACAATCTGTGCAGTCTGGCATCTGTCTAGCTATCTAGGCTGCATCCGCACTGAAGACACAAAGCAGTTTGACACCACTTTAACTGCCTTGGGCCTCATTCCCACTGCCTTTTGAACCAGATCGCAGTTCAGTTTGAGTCAGTTCAAATGACCCTGGTTCGCACTTAATCCGAATCGCTGAAGCGATTCCGAGAGGGGAGCCATGCCCAAGACCCATTTAACCCGTGTTTTATTGACGCTGATTTTTCTTCTGCATCTTTTCCACCAAATCGATTTAATTCAAGTGTGAACCACAAGCGGATCGGAACTGATTCGACATTGGAGCGTGGTTTACACTACACTTGCCCCGATTGCATTTTCTGGCACCAAAATAACCTGCTTGCGGTTCCCATTCACGAATGAATCGATTCAAAATGAATGGGATCCAGCCGTCCGAAAGGGGAAACTTGAATTGATTCCGATCTACTTGTGGTTCACACTTGCGCAGGATTGATTTATCGAAAAAGAAGCGGGGGAAAAACCAGAGTCAAAAAGACGCGGGTTAAATGGGTCTGGAGCATGGCCCGCCTCTTGGAATTGCTTCAGCGATCCAGATTAAGTGGGAACCAGGGTCCTTTGAACTGGTTCAAAACGATTCACAATCTGGTTTAAAAGGTAGTGGGAATGAGTCCTAAAATGGCGTCCCTGATGTAAACTGGCAAAAAAAGAAACCAAGGTTTTCTTTTTGGAATGTATATCTTTGGGGAATATTTCCAAGCCGTGGATGTTTGAATCCACGGATAAAGTATCGGCGGATAAAGTATCAGCGGATGTGGAGGACCGACGGCACAAGTGATATGTCCCCACTCACTGCTATTGGGGATTGGAGATCCCTTTTGCGCTCTTCTCATTCCTGTAGGCCCACGAAGAATAGGAACTCCAGTTTGTAGGTGGGCATTTAAGCGAGGCATGTGTTTTCGGAGGTTTACCCGCTCTCACGCTGGGCGAGCTTCCCATTTGATTAAGCAAGGGCTCCTCAGCTTAATTTCTCCCTTCCAAGTGTTTGCATGAAATATGCAGTTAATTAGAGCAACGGAGAACAGAAACTTGTTTATCCTCGAGACTTAGGTGAAAAACGAGAACCCCCTTGAAATTTCCAGTAGTGAAGCAATTAAGTAATGGCATTCCACCGTATAAACATGGCATAATTCGGATATAAAAATTATATCTAAGTAATGGTAATGAGTTGACTGCAAGCCGCAGAGGCAACGAAACTTTCCCGACTCCCCGGCCTGGTTCAGTTTCAGTTCAGTTTTTGATGCGTTGCGACTTGGGAAAATAAATGTTTTGCGGCGCGCAAAAGACAAACTTCGCCTGGGCCTCTCGACAATAACGTTTCCAACCCTCGCCGCCCGGTTTGTTCGGGCAACCTATTAAAAAACGGCAAAGGAGCAACGTTTTGTTGCGGTTTTCGGTTTAACCAGTCCCAAGGAGCGTCCCATTGGAAACCTTTGAAAGGTTGGGTCATTCTCCATCTTCCAGTGGTTATGAAGTATAATCCAAGCACCGCTTCAATACATGCCCATAATTTTTAGGGCTTGACAACTCAGGAGAGTTTTTTGCAGAGCACCTCCTTCACATTCTGAAGGGCTGATGTTCAGTTCCTGGATCCAGATACTAGAGACTGGTGATGCCTCTCCTCTTTGGAGAGGCATCACCCGTCTGTATAAATAGTAAAGCACTAGGTGACTAGTGGTTCCCAAACACTGGTCCTCCAGATGTTTTGGACTTCAACTCTCAGCATTCCTGACTGTTGGACAAACTGTCTGGGGCTTCTGGGATTTGAAGTCCAAAACACCTGGAGGACCAAGATTTGGGAATCACTGCATGCAAGGTATTTTGTGACAGTGGGGCCTTGGTATCTGCTATGGTTTGGTTTCAGGACACCCCCTGGATACCGAAATCTGTGGTTGCTGAAGTCCCCCTTTTATACAGTGTCATAATGAAATGGTGTCCCTTATATAAAGTAGCAAAACCAAGGTTTGGCGTTTGGAATTTTTATATATTTGGAATAGTTTCAAGCCATGGGTAGCTGAGTCCATGGATGAAAAAATCCATGGATGAGGAGTGTATACTCCTGCCAAAGGACTGTATTCTTCTGCCAAAAACAAGGGGAAAGCCAGGATGTAATCTGACTGGATGACTTTGGGCAAGTCACACCTTCTCAGCCTCGGAGAATGGCAATGGCAAACCAACATTGCACCCTCCAAATGCATTGACTGCAAGTGCTATCATTGCCAGCCCATGGAGTCAATGGGGATGTTGGACATTGCTTGAGATGGGTACCAGAAAGAAGTTGGCAGCTTGAGCTTTTCATAGACTTCAATCTACTTCCTCAGATGCTTCTGCAGATACTTCCAAATGCATCTGGGGAAGTAGACTGAAGTCTACGAAAGCTCATGCTGCCAACTTCTTTCTTTCGGTTAGTCTCAAAGGTGTTGTAAGATCTCTCTATACATATGTGTGTTGAGAATCTTTACCCTCATTCCCACTTACAGATAAATCGGTGTGTGATCCAAATCAATGGATTGATTTGACATCGTATCGTGGTTCCCACTACATTTGCCCCGATTGCATTTTCCCCCTGTAAAATAACCCACTTGTGGTTCACATTCTCGGATGAATTGGTTCAAAATTGACCCGCTCCAGCTGGTCGAAGGGCAAATTTAAATAGTTTCCGATCCACATTTGGTTCACACTTGCGTGGAATAGATTTATCAAAACAGACGAGGGAAAATCAGCATCAAAAAGAAGCGGGTTAAATGGGTTTAGCGCATGGCCCCCCTCGCCGAATTGCTTCAGCCTCTGTGTGCCCAATGGCAATGCCAGGCATGCGATCCAAATGGGAAATATGTCTTCTTGGATGTGAGCACCCGAATTGCTTCCTCCCCAAACCCGTAATAACAGACACATATGCACAACGGCAGAAAGAATCTCCTCACTTCGGATGGATGCATTGCCAAATCCAGGCTGTCACTTTGCTCTGCATTTAATCAGGGAATTAGGTGCTCTTAATGCTTGTTTTCGACAAAGCATTTGGAAGCAATAAAAGGAGAAATCTGCTCTTCTCTCCTCTCTCTTTTTAAATAGCCTCTCAAGCTAGCTTTGGACTTGATCCACTGGGGAAGTTCATCCCGCATTTTGCATCCTCAGGACGGACTGGGACAGTTCTAAAAAGGATGGCATTTGCTTTGGTGGACTTTGTCAGCATGCCAACAGTGTGCCATTCATGAAAGCAGCTGCTGCGCCAAAGTGAGTCCTCTAGTTTCCCAAGCAGCTTTCTTCCACCAAGCTTGTTTTTCCATTGCATTTCCAAGGCAGAATATTTTTTCAAGCGGTGTTTTTCAGCCCACTTTATAATTTCAAGACCTGCAGGCGTTCTGCATATTTCCCCCCATTTTCTTTCTTTTATATACCTTTCCGTCCCTTTGCTTCTTCTTCTCCGGTTGCTGGCCCTTGGTGATCTGAGAAAGTCTTGACAGACGGAGCAGCGGCTGCATCTGCACTGGAGCAATATTCCAGGTTGACACCACTTTAGCATTTAACCTTAATGTGAAGTCGAAGGCTTTCATGGCCGGCATCCATAGATTTTTGTGGGGGTTTGGGGCTATGTGGCCATGTTCGATAAGAGTTTATTCCTGACATTTCACCAGCATCTGTGGCTGGCATCTTCAGAGAATGCTGGCATGGAAGAGAGTCACACAGTATATATATATACCCAACTCTCTTCCATGCCAGCGTTCTCTGAAGATGCCAGCCACAGATGCCGGCGAAACGTCAGGAATAAACTCTTCTAGAACATGGCCACATAGTCCGTAAAAACCCACAAGCAACTATTTAAGTTTAACATAACTGCTAGAATAATAATAATAGAATGTATTCAGGCTAAACAAACCCTTTGGATGCCTTTTCAAAGCATTGCGTGGGCATTTTTATATTTCGGCGTCGTACCCAATCCCTTCAGGATTTTTTAAAGTAGTGAACCGATTTAGAAATGCTGTTGTTAAAAGGGAAATTTACCTCCATCGGTGGTACCTTTCTCTCTATCCCAGGAGCCTACTGTATATCCTCATGCATAAGTCTAGAAATGTAGGTCCAAAAATTGACCCCAAAAACCTGAGTCAACTTATCCAGGGGTCAATGTAAGGACTGTATCTTAACTTGTATTTAAAAGAAGGAACCATCCCCAGGTGAAAAGCAAGAATGTAATCGGTCCTGGAAGCACTGACCTCCTCTACTTTCTCATCCATCCAGCCTTAAGAATAAGCAAATAGAGTTATGTCTGCTGGAATTTTGCAAGTTCTTTGGCATTGCTTTGCTTTGCTTCATCCTTTCGATCCTTTGCTATGTGCCCCTAAGTTTTACCCCCGACGTATCCATGGGTCATAGCAAAATCCATCATTTTGGCCCCAAAACGTGCCCTCGACTTATACATGAGGTCGACTTATAGTTGAGCATACATTGTATTTTTAAGGTGTATTACGCTGCATCCGCACTGCAGAAATAATGCCGTTTGGCACTGCTTGAACTGCCATGGCTCAATTCCATAGCATCGAGGGAACTGTTTGTTGTGGCACAGAGCATTGGGACTGGTGCCTTGGACTGGATTTATTTTAAAGCAGCCTTTCTCTCTCTCTCTCTCTCTCTCTCTCTCTCTCTCTCTTTCTTTCTTCCTTCCTAACTAGGGTTTCTAATGGAAATGTTTTACAGGTCCTTAACAAGAACCAAAAGCACAAGGCTCCCGTCATAAAAAGCTGAAGTTGATCATATCCTGCATTTTAACTCCTTAAAAAACCGACCCCTTGGCTGTCGCTGCTCATTTAAACTTGGATTTCTAAAATGATATTTACAAGCTTCAGTGCATTTCTTTCCAGCAAACGGTAAAACGGTTTGGCTAAGCAGTTTGCATGAAAATGAAGATTACGGGGGGCTGATATTGCTGAACCAACAATATCAGAGTTTCAAAGGGAGAGAAAGAATGAGAGTGGAATTACTTTTGCAAGTTGCGTTATATCTGATCTAGTTCCTCTAGTTTATTGTGGCACCTGTAGTCTCACAAAACTACAGTTCCCAGAATTCCTTAGCATTGAGCCTTGGCAGTTAAAGTGGTATCAAACTGGATTATTTCTGCAGTGCCTGGGTATTCTGTGGCTGCTGAGCATGCTCAGTCCTCATTGGGTTGTGGGGATATTGGGTTGAGCATGAATGGCCTTGCTATCCCAATATATGCATATTCGTAGGAATACTTTGCTATGGTTGCAATAGGCAATTATTCGTAGGCATACTTTGCAACAATTGCAAGGCGCAGTTACTCATAGGAATAATTTACTACAGTTGCAACAGGCCCTTATTTGTAGGGATAACTTGCATCTGTTGCAACAGGCAATTAATTGAAGGAATAATTTTGCAAGAGGCAATTAATTCTAGGAGTAATTTGCTACAGCTGCAAGAGGCAATTCGGTGGAGCTGCAAAGAATAGTGTGCATTATGACTATGAGTGTTATAAGTATTTATCCACCCACTAATTGCACACTAATTAAATATATATATATATATATATATATATATATATACACCTAATAACATTCCCCTGAAAACATGCTAATAATTTTTAGTATGCCATTAAGGTGAAGAATGAAACAAAAAGGCCCATACATTCTGGATCATTAAAAGTGCTTTGTTAAACCTGGAGCAACATTTCCAAATTAAAACAACCGGCGCAGAGCCACATCTGGAAAAGGACATACGATCGGGCCTCGGCGAGTCGGTCTATAGTTCATTTGTGCCTCTGGTGCGCCATGCGCCAAGAAGCCCCAGCGAAGCTGAGCTCCTGGAACCATACCTTGCAAGATTTCCTTTTTACAACATCTCCTGTGGTCAACCATAACCCCTCGCAGCGGCGCCCTGAGGCTTTCGAGCGCTGCGCTCCATGTGCCGTCTGGTACTTGAGCTATAATATGCCTTTTAATATGTTGAAACAGAAACAGCTTGGAATATTAACTTAGCTGGACTTTTCCTATGGCCGGACTTTTCCTAAGTCGACAAGCTGTCAGGGTTAGCAAATAGGAAAACCTACTGGGATCTACAATGTTTTGCAATGGCGAGCGGGATGGTTTTGGAGTGGTTTGGACTGATCAGACTCGGATATGAAGTCGAAGGCCTTCATAGTTGGCATCCATAGTTTATAGTGGGTTTTTCGGACTCTGTGGCCATGCTCTAGAAGAGTTTGTTCCTGACATTTCGCCAGCATCTGTGGCTGGCACCCTTCACTCCTCCAATCACCTCCAATACTATCATCACCCATAACCACCATCACCACCATAGAAAGGGAGTAATGCCATAGTGAATGTTGATTTAGACAAAATGCAGTGTACCCTGGTCTTATTGGTTGTAGGTCCAAGTAGAATCCGTCCCTAAATGGCCTAGTATTTTGCTCACTGTACAATATTGGGAATCGGGAGCCAGTGTGGCACAGCGGTTTGAGTGTTGGACTCCAACTCTGGAGACCCGGGTTCAATTCCCAACTTGGCCATGAAACCTGTTGGGTGATCTTGGGCAAGTCACACTCTCTCAGCCTCAGGGGAAGGCAATGGCAAACCCCCTCTAAAGACATATTGTCAAGAAAACCCCATGATAGGGTTGCCATAAGTTGGAAACGACGTGAAGGCACACAACCCCATGATAGGTTCACCTGATGGGAAAACCCATGATAGAATCACCTTAGGGTCATCATAAGTCTGAAACGACTTGAAGGCACACAACGAGAAACAAAAAGATATTGGGTACAACACGTTGCCGCATCATTTTGTGCTTTATCCTAATGTCTCTCTGTCTCATACACATACATGCGCAGCATCTCCTGCATCGTCCCTGGTCTTTCCCCACATTGGATACAGCTGCCATTGATAAACGGAGGTGGTTTGAGAGGGGGAGGAAGGTCTCTCTTTTGTATCACTTTTCTCCTCCTGAAAGAGAGAGGGAGGGTGGGGAAGAAAAGCAAAAGTTTAAACATCTGATTTCAGTTTACTGAAATAACAACAGATGTTTATCTTGTATTGTATGGCACATGGCATGCTAACCCATAAACCCCCTCCTGGAGTTCGGCTCGCCTGCCTTGGACACTTACAGGCTTTGTTCCCCCTTTCCTTATCCTCCACCCGGCTTCTCTCAATGTTTTTATTTCTTGGCCATTTAATCTGCTACTGAAGTATGTATAAGCATCACTTTATAGAGTGTGAAACAAGGGATAGCAAGGAGATTTTCAAAACTTCCTTCCCCTGAGCTGGAGGCGGTCAGCGCGGTAACTTTACCTGAAGTTTTGGATCAGGAAATAATGACCGGGGCATTCTATAGCTTCCTGAAGAGATTTAGGACGGGGACCAACAGGAGTCTCTCCAGGATGACCCCGAAGGTTATGAACAGAAGTTGTTGTTGTACAACCAGCACTTGGAAAAGTTATTTCATGGAAATAATAAGCTCATAGTCGAGCAACTGGGCATTTCTGGGGGTTATAGCCGATAAAGTAACTTCCCGAAGCACTGGTTTGTGCTCAGTGGGCTTCATGCACTGGGTCATGGTGAAGGAAAAGTGAAAGTGTCACCGCTCTGTTTTGTAGACCATACATAGTCCATACATAGTGGTCTATGGCCATAACTGGGCTTTTCCGGGCGTTATAGCCAATAAAGTAACTTTTTCAGGCTCTGGTATGTGCTCAGTGGGCTTCATGCAGAACAGGACCACAGTGGATCATGGTGATGGAGGTGGAAAGGAGACCATACATAGACCATACATAGTGGTCTATGACCATAACTGGGCAATTCTGGGTGTTATAGCCAATAAAGTAACTTTTTCAGGCTCTGGTTTGTACTTAGTGGGCTTCATGCAGAAGAGGACTGCAGTGGGTCATGGAGAAGGAGAAGGAAAGATGCCACCTCTCAGTGGTGTAGACTATACATAGACCATACATAGTGGTCTATGGCCATAACTGGGCATTTCTGGGGGTTATGGCCAGTAAAGTAACTTCCTCAAGCTCTGGTTTGTGCTCAGTGGGCTTCATGCAGAAGAGAACCGCATTGGGTCATGGTGAAGGAGAAGGAAAGGTGCCACCTCTCAGTGGTGTAGACCCTACATAGACCATACATGATGATCTATGACCATAAAAACGATTGATTGATTGATTGATTGATTGATTGAGTGAGTGAGTGATTGAGTGTTCATAGTGTGCATGAAAAAGGCAGCATATGTTTCTTCAGGTGGGGTGGAAAAAGATTTCAGTGTGTAAGTGGAGAAGATAATGATTCTAGTAGACCAATATCTTATTAGAAGGCATCTTCGTATGTCTATATGATATATGCCTAGCAGTTACTCATTTGGATTGCTGGTCATGTAAGAACCACTGACTTTATTGGGTGGTGGTTTGTCGAACTGTAGTCCAAAAAGGTAACATTCCCAAACCCTGAATGTTCTAAGAAAGGAATGGAGAGACCTCCACCTGGGGTCAAATCTGGTCTACCAAGTCGGGCACAGGGCATCTGAATAAGGCCTTTCTGCTCTTCAGTGCCCTTCCTCTTGAATATGAATCAACAGATTCACTTGACAAGAAAAGAGGTTCCACCTAAACATTAAGAAGGAGAGCTGTTTACTGTACTGTTCATCAGTGGAATAGACTGCCTCCAAGGACTCTCCTTTGGAGGTCTTCAAACAGAGGTTGGATGGGCATCTTTTAGGAATGCTGTAGTTGTGCATTTATACACAGCAGGGGTTGGCTCAGATGGACTAGTTTCTAAGAATATAAATGTGGCCTGGTACTGCTAGGGCTGCCCACCATTGTCCTTTCATAAGACACCTGCCATGGAGACCAAGAGTTCTACCAGAGAGATCTTTGCCAAGACCTGGAATTTCGCCCCGCTTGAAATACTGGCCTAGTCCCTATATGGAAATGTTGGATCAGTTAAAAGAAGATGGAGAGTGCATTGACCTTCCCTCCATAGTTGTGTCTCACTGCTGTTATTTACTCTTTCATCGAGGTATCTTCACATTACACCTGCTTGCTTCATCAGTTCTTTACCACCTTAAGTAGCCCCGAGGTCACAAATGACCCAAGAAATCTGTTGAGATTGCTGAGACGGAGTAGGGCTGAACAAAATGCAACTAGGACCCTTGTACATAGGTGAAGTATTTTATCACAGGCAAAGCGTTATCATGATACCAAAATCGGTGTTGTTTCAACATCCCTTAAGCGGTATTTGGAGTCTGCAAAACTGATATGGTTGACCGGAACATTCTTTGTTGCCTCCTTTTTTCTTATTGCCATTAATGGGACTTTCAAGGAGGTTCAGAGAAGGCCGAGTGAGACATTAAGTCTGATGAGTTTTGGCTATGGATTTACCTTGTCTGCCAGACAGAAATGAACATAATTTGGGAATGGGAATGGACACAATTCAAGTTTAGAAACCTTGGTTTTCAGAGTCCTAGTATAACACCCAAACCAAATGCTGGTTGTCCTGGCAGAGTAAAAATCTGCTCTGGAGACCTGGGAAACCCCTTGGGATACTTTTTATTTTGCCACAGTGGAAGAACATGAAGAGAAAAGTCCCAATGCATGGCAGAGGATTCGACTGGATGGCCCTTGTAGTCTCTTCCAACTCTATGATCCTTCTAATCCTACGACTGTTGGATAGCAATGGCATGATTCCCAATCTGCTCGGTCTAGTCCAGGTCAAGACCAGGTTGGGTCCCTGCATTCTCGCTGGTGCCTTCTCTTAGATGTGAAATCCGCCTCTTCGTTTTCTTCTGTCTCCTCTTCCTCCCACCTCCTGCCCTCCCTCCGTCGGCCCTGACAGAGGCACAAACACTCTTAAATGAGAGATAGTGGCTTCCATCCAATGAAGTGGCTGCTTAATCACCGGCCATCGTGGGAAAAGCACAAGATGAGGCCCGAGAAGCAGCCCATTGTCTGGGCAAGATTAAAGCCCCAAAAGCTGCATTGTCTAGCCAGCGGATAAATCTTCCTACTGTCACTCAAACACTGAATTAAATTCCCCTTCGTTTCTAAAGGGGCTTATCTGTCCTGAATGGGCTGTTACGCCACAAGCGTTAAGGAACATTTCTTTAAGAAATGAGCTCCTGGCTTGGGCACCTTCAGAAATGAGACTTGTTTGGGATGGGGGTGGGAAGGAAGGAAGGAAGGAAGGAAGGAAGGAAGGAAGGAAGGAAGGAAGGAAGGAAGGA
>NC_056528.1:7376714-7428266 GCF_019175285.1 Sceloporus undulatus | reverse complement strand
GCCAGAAGGATATGAAGATGCCAAGGTGGTGTTGGATATGTGTCTGTCGAAGTCTCGGTGTGGCTTGAAAAGATGTCCCAGATCCAGAACTGGTCCAAGATGGTCTGCTACTTGAGACAGAATAGTAAATTATGCCCCCCTCCAAATTTTTTTTTAACATGCATTGCTCCTCCAAGTAGCAGAGTTAGTACCTGTTGCAGCACATTGTACAAGCACCTCTCCCTAGGACAGTGGTTCCCAACCTTCCTAATGCCACGACCCTTTAATACAGTTCCTTATGTTGTGGTGACCCCCAACCATGAAATTATTTTTGTTGCTACTCCATAACTGTAATTAAAAAGGTGTTTTCCAATGGTCTTAGGTGACCCCCATGAAAGGGTCCTTCGATCCCCAAAGGGGTCCTGACCCACAGGTTGGGAACCACTGCCCTAGGAGGAAAACAACCATCGATTGCCAAGTCCTGTATATACTCGACTATAAGTCAACCTCATGTGTAATTCGAGGGCAGGTTTGGGGGCCAAAATTATGGATTTTGATGGGACCCGTGGATAAGTCGAGGGTAAAACTTAAGGGTCATGTCACAAAGGGTCTAAAGGATGAAGAGAAGGAAAATGATGCCAAAGAACTTACAAAATTTCCGCAGGTGTAATTGTTTGTGTTCACACTAAATGCTAGATGGATAATAGAGGAGGGTGGTCAGTGCTCCCATTACACATCCTTGACTTTCATCAGGATAAGTCAACTCAGGTTTTTTGGGGTCAATTTTTTGACTAACATTGGTAGACTTATACATGAATATATACAGTAATAAACAATTTGATGGCCTTTCTCGACACTGGAAACCAGTTACCTGAGTTTGTTTTTTGGTTGTTGGCTGCCCTCGATTTGGTCATGACTCATGGTGACTTTGTGGATGAGACGCCTCCAAACCTCCTTGTCTTCAACCTTAGGTCCTGCTCAGACCCACATACTGTTTGACTGACTCTACTTGGCATGCATTCTTCTTCTCTTTCTACTTCCCTCCACCTTTCCACATTATAGTCTTTTCCAATGGTTCGACAGCCTTAATTTGATCATATTGGCTTCCGGGGAGATTTCAGTCTTGATCAGTTCAAAGACCCATTTATTTGTCTTTCTGGTTGTCCATGGTGCCCTCCAACCCACTCCAGCCCCACATCTCAAAAGAGTTTGTTTGCTTCCTTGCACTTTCTTTCTTGACCTTCCCTAGTAATCGTTCCAAGCCTATGGTGTTTTGTGCTAGTAGTATGGTGTCATCCGCATATCTTAGACTGTTAATGCTCTTTATGCCTATCTTCACTTCTCTTGAGTATCTTTGCTCTTTGAGACAAGCACATAACAGTAGGGCTGCCATTACAAGAAATGCAGAAACCGCTGGTTGGGAAAATATCAGCTCCTGGATATGATCTTAGCATGTTAGAGATGAATACATTAGTCTTACCCTTTGGCTCACACCATTTGGAAAAGAAATATGGGTACTTAACAGCTAGAGAAGAGGAACATGAGGCTTAAAAACAGTCTGGGGGACTTATATGCCTTTAGCTACTTATCCAGACAACCAGCCTGGCATAGCATCCAACATTCCTGGTTTGACTGGGTTGGTCTCCATTCATTCTCTCATCCCACGTTTTCACCTGCTTTGTAAATAATAACCAAATTCCACTCTGCAGAGTTGTCTAAGGCTGCATCTGCACCACAGAACTAATGCAGTTTCATACTGCTTTAAACTGCTGTGGCACACGATGCGATGGGATCTGTATTCTTATGAGCTATTTAGCCTTAGCGCTGGTACCATGATAAAGTACCAATCCCAAGATTCCATAGGATGGAGCCGTGAGAGTTAAAGTGGGGCCAAAGTGCATCAATTCTGAAATGTGGCCACTGTTTAAGTGTGTTATCTTGTCGATTGGCAGACTGTGGGCACAAAGAAAGGGACGGTTGAGATACTTTGAGCTACTGTTGCTACTGTCTGAGCAAAGTCTAACTATGTCTAATTAAGATGATAAACTTTTCCATGCCAGGGATGATAAGGGACCTAGAACGGGTATGTTTTGTCCCAAGAGCGATGCTATGGACTTTGGGTGTAGTAAGGTGACAGGGTATATACTTCAGAAGTTGTGCGGTGCCTAGATGACGAAGAAGAGAGGAGTACAGGAAAATCCCCTCATTTGCACATGAGCAGAAGAGGTGTTGGCGAAGCAAGACGGGCCGCATTTTTATTATTGTTGTTGTAGTTGGTGGTTTAGCAATCATTCCTTCCCTCCAGGGAGCTGTATTCTGTAGGAGATTAGATTGTCTAGACATCTACAATGATACGATTTGAAGCACAGAGCACTGCGCTTGATTCCCACATCAATGCGCATAGGAGGGCAGCCTAACGGATTGATCCTCTTCAAACATGTTTCAGGATTGTTTGTGACAATGACAAGGAAACAACGTTGACATTGTTTTAACTGATTTAGGGCCAGAGCAAAATGCCCCAGTTCTCCCAAATTCACCAGCCTAGCACAGATTCAACAGATTGCTGGGGAGCATTTATCTATCTTCCCTTCTTTCTGGGGTTGGCAGCAATGACAAGCTTCTGCACATTATCTGGCTACCATTCTTTTCTCTTCTCTTCTTTTCTTTCCTCCTCTCCTTTCCTTTCTGTCCTTGAAAATGAGGATAAAGGGGCAGAATAGATGACCCTTGTGGGTCCCTTCCATTTCTATGACTCTATGCTGAAGAAAGTGCCTTTCAAGTCCAAAACACACTGCAGAAATAATCCGGTCTGAGTTCGCTTTAACTGCCTTGGCTCAATGCTAGGAAATTTCAGGAAGTGGAGGAACTGAAGACATTCAATCTTCTCTGTCAGAGAGCTCTGGGGCCACAATAAACTCCAGTTCACAGGATTCCCTAGCACTGAGCCAGGGCAGTTAAAGTGGTCTCAAACTGGATTATTTCCGCAGTGTGTTTTGGACCGCAGTTATTGGGTACCAAGGGGATGCGGTAGCCTGCAAGAGCTTGAGAAGAACCTTTTCCCAGAGCTTGGAAATGACATTGCTTTCTGAAGAAACAAGATCATAGACACAGAGCTATGTAAAAACACAGTATGCATCTGCATGGCAGAAATAATCCAGTTGGACACCACTTTAACTGTCACAGCACAGTGCTATGGAATTCTGAGAATTGTAGTTTTGTGAGGTATCGACCCTTCTCTGTCAGATTGCTCTGGTGCCCCAGCAAGCTACAAATCCCAGGATTCCATAGCATGGAGCCATGGCAGCTGTTTATTACATGTCCCATTATGCCACCCAGCACCGCAAGTTGCTTGCTTTGAGGTTATCTGAGCAATGCTGGGCACCTCGTTCTGACCTCAAAGCCAGCAACTGGTGCCATGAACATCTGCCTGGCATTGCAACATAGTGCCCAAGGTAACAGGGCAGATTGGGGGCCAGAAAACTCCAGCCTGCTCTTGGAGTATTCTGGCCTGTGCAAACCCAGCCTGAAATAGATCCAGATAAGGATGCTTGCAGCTACCCAGTCACCATATGTGCAAGCCCCTTGCCTAAGAGGAGGAATCATAGAATCCTAGAGTTGGAAGAGACCCCAAGGGCTGTCCAGTCGAATTCCCTGCCATGCAGGAACTTGCCAACACAGCGCCAACACAGCATCAGAAAGGAAAGGCTGCATCTCCGTGACGGAGTCTTATTGCATGCTGGAGATGCCACATTCAGTCCCTGGGATCTGCAGGTAGGGCTCAATTCCTAGAGAGCTCTTGCTAGGCAGTGTAGACAGGCCTGAGCAAGACAGACCAGAGTTTGATGGTTATAAAAGAGCTTCCAGTGTTCTCAGGCCTCAATTCCCACTTACAGATAAATTGGTGTGCAATCTGAATCGATGGATTGATTCGACATCAGATGGTGGCTTACACTACACTTGCCCCAAATGCATTTTCTGTCATTTTCTGGCACCAAAATAATCCACTTGTGGTTCCCCTTCACCAATGAATCAATTCAAAATGATTCAGTTCCAGCCGGCGAAGGGGAAATTTGAATCGATTCCGATCCACTTGTGGTCCACACTTGCGTGGAATTGATTTATCAAAAAAGAAGTGGAAAGAAATCAGTGTCAAAAAGATGTGGGTTAAATGGGTCTGGAGCATGGCCCCCATCTTGGAATTGCTTCAGCGATTCGGATTAAGTGGGAATGCATGGGAACCATATTTGAACTGAATTGCAATCCGATTTAAAAGGTAGTGGGAATGAGGCCTCAGTCTAATTGTGTCATCTCTCAAAACATTCATTGACACAGCGTCTGAGAGCCAAAGGTCACAACAAGGCAGTAGAGTAGGATTTTGCAGGGTATCTATTTTGCTGAAATGCCGTCTTCTTCTCCCTTGTAATATTCTTGTAGTCAAGCTTTCTTTTGGGTACCAAATGTTTCCGAAATCTCTTGGAAGAGAATCAGGAAAGCACCTTTTGGAAGGAGTGGCGGCGGAGGGGGAAGAAACCCTTCATGCCACGCTACTTTTAAAGTCAATTTTATTTAAAAACCGAATAACACGCAAACAACCTGGCAAGCCCACGGGACGTTTCTGCCCTGCGGCTTAATGGCAAGAGTCTTTATACATCAAAATGCAGCAGCTTTCAATAACAAAGGATGAAATTCACCAAACAAATTGCCTCTCTCTTCATAAGTCGCGCACTCATATGCCAGAGGGAAAAGATGTGTTGATAACATTAAAATCATTTTGTCCTCAATGAATTGTTAATTCCCACCGAGTCTCTGGCCTGCTGTGTCTATCGCGAACAGCATGGTGTGGGGCACAAAATGCTTTGTGATTGGTGCGGCGCATGGTGCGCGCACTCTCTCTCTCTCTCTTTTTAAGGGTAACAAGCAAATGCCACTGTCAAATTTTTGGTAGGCAGTTTCAAGAAAGGCGAGACAATTATGCAGGGGGTGATTTAATGAACATCTTTTTAAAAGCGGTAACATCCCTCGGCGGAGTGGGAATGGGGGCGCAAAAGCCACGCTTAAATGGCTTTCAGGGGAAAGGTGTCAGACTGTCACAAGAAAGCATTGCTGCCACTCAAAGCAGGGCAAAGAGTTGTGCCTCCGCGGCTACGGCACAAGCCTTCTTGAAGCGGGCGATCCAAGAGCTTGATAGGAAAGTTTTTCATAGCAAGACAGACTATTGCTTCACCTGATTCACAGAATCATAGAGTTGGAAGAGACACCAAGGGCCATCCAGTCCAACCCATTCTGCCATGCAGGAACTCTCAATCAAAGCACCCCCGACAGATGGCCATCCAGCCTCTGTTTAAAGATCTCCAAGGAAGGAGACACCACTACACTCCGAGGAAGTAGTGTGTTCCACTGTTGAACAGTCCTTACTCTCAGGAGGTTCCTCCTAATGTTGAAGTGGAATCTCTGTTCCTGGAGCTTGCATCCATTGCTTTGCATCCTATTCTCTGGAGCAGCAGAAAACAAGCTTGCTCCCTCCTCAATATGATATCCCTTCAAGTATTTAAACAGGGCTCTCATATCACCTCTTAACCTTCTTTTCTCCAGGCTAAACATCCCCAGCTCCCTAAGTCATTCCTCATAGGGCTTGATGGTTTCCAGACCCTTCACCATTTTAGTCGCCCTCCTTTGGACACATGGCTCCAGTTTCTCCACATCCTTTTTGAATTGTGGTGCCCAGGACTGGACACAATATTATTCCAGGTGAGGTCTGACCAAGGAAAAGGGAAAGGAAGGGAAACTGTCACTGCGATGACTCCACGAGGAGCAGCAACATGCCCTAGAAATGCCATAATGCTTGGAGGAGGTTGTGGACATATTTTGCTTGATGAGTCAAAATGTGAATAGATGGGTCTGAAGCTGTTGCACCTTCTCTTCCAGAAACCCAGCATGGTGTAGTGGTTCGAGGGTTGGACGACAGCTCTAGAAACCAGGGTTTGATTCCCAGCTTGACCCTGAAACCCACTGGCTATCCTTGGGCAAGTCATACTCTCTCAGCCTTAGGGCAAGGCAATGGTAAATCTTGCAACGAAAACCCCATGCTACCTTAGGGTTGCCATACATTGGAAACGACTTGACGATCCAACAACAACCAACTTCTCTTCCAGCAGAGCAACCACTTGGTGGATGGATCTGATTTCCATAGCTATTGCTAACCAGACAGCCATAGCAAAAAAAGAGAGAAGATAATATAGTAGTAATAATAAAAAATGAAATGGAAGAAATAAAGGCCATTGCTGCCGACCGGTTCGTCTTCTGTTTCAGAAATCACTGTAGCTTCAGGCCTCCCCAAGAGTTTTTTTGTTGCCAAACGCTGACAATAAGATACATTTTATTGGCGGTAAATGATGTAGCAGATGCTCCATAGCAGAGACGCATTCCAGTTCTTTTGCCGATGGGGTCCAGCATTCCCTCGCAGTCAATGGTAGCACTGGGCCCCCAAACAAATTCTCCCCAGACAATCCCTGGCCAGAGACCAAATCCAATCCCCATCACTTGCTAAATGGGGCACCTGTGCTGGCAGAGCCAATAGAAGATGGGCTTCTGAGGGTTATAACAGTGCCGAAGCAATAAAATGAATCAAAGCCTGTAAGCTTTGATTTTCTCCCCCATTTCCCACAATAGCTATGAGAATTACGCAAGTAGGTTAGGACCAGAAAAGTATGCATTCCTTCATCCCATCCTCCTCCTTTCCAAGACTTCCAAGTGAATACAAAAAGTAGCTTGCAAGGACCTAAGGTCCCTTTACTCCTCACTCCCATGTACTTGTGATTTGCGTTGCTCAATGGAGTAGGCTTCTTAGGAGCAGAACGAGAGGCACAGAATCCCATTGAATGTAGAAAGACCGCAAATAACAAAAATACGATGTTTTTACTCTAGGAATCTTTATGTCTTCCAGCGCAACTTGGCGGTCAACAACTGCTAGACATTGACCATAGAGCTGCACTGGAGGAGCGATAAATGCCTAGTGGAGTGGTCTCTCTAGGAATCTCTGGGTCCTTCAGTGCGACTTTTGGCTAAGGTTGACCATAGAGTTGCGCTGGAGGACCTAGAGATTCCTAGAGAGGACATATTAATCAAATCCAGCTTGTGCGTTCTTCCTCAGTAATAATTTTGACCCTCTTGACCAAACCCTGATGTTGCGCGGTGACAACATATCCCAGTTTTCACCTGTGAAATGTTGGAGGGTATAGGTCTCTTCTCACTAACCGAGTCTAGCAGTTCCACTCCACCAAATGCATCTGAGGAAGTAGACTGAGGTCTATGGAAGCTCATGCTGCCAACTTCTTTCTTTCAGTGAGTCTCAAAGGTGCCACAAGATCTCTCTACGTACTGATTCTACAGACTAAACATGGCTATAACTTTGAATTTCACTGTGTAGAGGGCTGGGATGATGATGATGATGCTGTTGATGTTGATGATGATGATGATGTGTCTAGCAGTGCATTTTGACTCAAAAGCAAGTTCGCACGAGTTCCCAGCGCTTATCCCCAAGCAAGTGTCGTTCATAATCATATTTCTGACTGCAGCCTAAAGCTTCATTTCAGCTTCAAACCAGAGGAAGGAGAAAAACAAAACCTCGAAACAAAATCCAACAACCAAACGGAGCGCCAAGCGAGAGAATTTGGGCCGGACCCCAGAAAGATTAGCAAACAAGCAACTTTGGGTTGCTTTGTGTCCCGGTGGTGTTAATCGGACGCTAACCTGAAGTTTATCGCCAAGCAATCCGTTCCTTATGATAGTTATTAGACTAACCCCCCGAATGAATAGGCCATAAAGAAGGATCCCCACCGTAAACCCTTCGCACTGCATTCCTCCAGCAGGCTCTGCCCACTCTCCCTAATGACATTCTTAAAGCGCTCACAAATGGCATGCTAATTAGCTGCTTAACCAGCCACAGCTCATTATTAATGGGGCTGGGGGAAGCTTTGCGTGGTGTGACTTGGGGGTCGGCGAGAACAACCCTCCCTGTGAGAAATAATATTCATAACGGAAAATAAACCAAGCCTACGTTGATTTTCCGGAGATAGATGGAGTTCCATAACTGGACCTGATGCTTGTTTCCACCTCCCACTTCCCTTTGGCAATAGAATCATAGGGTTGGAAGAGACCCCAAGGGCCATCCAGTCCAACCCCATTCAGCCATGCAGGAAATCCCAATCAAAGCATCCCTGACAGATGGCCATCCAGCCTCTGCTTAAAGACTTCTAAGAAAGGAGACTCCACTACACTCCAAGGGAGTTTGTTCCACTGTTGAACATCTCTCATTGTCAGGAAGTTCCTCCTAATGTTGAGGTGGGATCTCTTTTCCTGTAGCTTGCATCCATTGCTCCATTGGGTCCTGTTCTCTGCAGCAGCAGAAAACAAGCTTGCTCCCTCCTCAATATGACATCCCTTCAAGTCTTTAAACATATCATATCACCTCTTAACCTTCTCTTCTCCAGGCTAAACATCCCCAGCTCCCTAAGTCTCCCCTCATAGGGCATGGTTTCCAGCCCTTCCACCATTTTGGTCACCTTCCTCTGGACACACTCAAACTTGTCCACATCCTTCTTGAATTGTGACTCTTCTTGTCAGTAGTTTGGCTTCATTTTGGGAACATGAAAATTTCTTTCCTGGGGAGAAGGCACTCTGGAATCAAATGAGGTGAAGAAATACCTTGCAGTCCAAGAGGTGTATGCTTTCTTTTGTTTTTACTATGTGTGATGTTACCTTTATTCCCCCTTGTGCCTTTTGGCTTGTTGGGTCACATTTGCTTCTGCGTACACACATACCATATATAATCCACTATAAGTCGACCTCATGGATAAGTCAAGGGCAAGTTTTAGGGCCAGAATTAAGGATTTTGCTATGACCCACGGATAAGTCAAGGGTAAAACTTAGGGGCATATAGCCAAGGCAACTTATGCAACATATCGTGTGCATTTCTACATTGCAGAGTTGTCTTATAGCTGGCTAAGATTGTTCATTAACACCCATTGTGTTTTACAAGTTGGAAATATAAGTCACACACCACAGAATTGAGTGCAGGCTACTTCCAGGGAAAAGACGTAGTATAAGATGGAGTAGGACATCCACATTGCAGCTATCCATTTATGGAGGGACAACCAGATGCGCAATGTACAACCGGCTTGAGAGCAGTGCATTTGAAAGGGCTCTGGGGCTGCACTAGACGCCAAGCTAAATGTGAGCCAGCAGTAGAGCTATAAATAGCGACGCAATTCTAAAAATGGTGGCAGCTAAAAATACTAACACAAGTCGAGTCTAGATCAACAGAGGTATAGTCTCCGGATCATGGCACTTCTCTGTTTTGCCTCGGTCAGACTTGACTTAGGTTATTGTATTGAATGTATTCAGTCACAGGCATCGCAGTTTAAGAGGAGTATTGGCAAACTAGAATATGTCCAGAGAAGCATGACCAATATGATGCTGGTTTGAAGAGCACATCTCTCATATATATATATGAGAAGGAGCTACCTTCACAATATTTGAAGGGCTATCAAGTGGACAGTGACCAGCATCCAATTAATGATTTATGATTTATAGGTTCAGGTTATGCTATTGCTTTCTGTCCTTTCTCGTGCCCTCGTACTCAGTCCAAAACCCAACCATGACCTAGCAAGTGGCGATTCCAAAGAGGGATGCTGATGTTGCTCCTTCTTGCCCAATGGAAGGGGATGAGTGAAGACATTACTCAGACCATGAAGATACTCTGGGTTCCTGGGTTCATTTCTTCCTTTTCCCCCAAGGTCAGACCACCAACTTCTCCATGGTCTGAATGACCTCCTGCAATCCTCCTTTGCCTCCAGTACGCAATGGCACTAGGACTTGACAGCAGCTGGATAGTGCGAGAGAGTGGAATTGTGAGTGCAGAGTGACACATAGCAGATAGAATTGCGGCTTATATGTGCCAGTGCCAAGACAGCTCTGCCAAGCGGATTGACTATCTGCACCATATGTGGTGGTGGAACATGGAGTAGAGCTCTCATGAAGATCTTAATGGATGTTCAGGAAAAGTTCAGCTATTTGAAGTGGGCACAAAAACCTAATGCTAACAAAAGCTGGAGAGAGACTAGAACGTAACCGTCATGCATTTTCTCTTGTTGTTAACTGCCCTCAACAAGTCACCCTCGACTCATGATGACTCTGTGGATGAGACACCTCCATTGTTGGGCAAGACCCTCCTGCTCTTGGGCTGCAACTCTCATCAGCACAAAATGGCATAGACAATGATGTGTGTGTGTGTGTGTGTGTGTGTGTATCAGCTTTCAAGAGTATGTTGATGGATCAAATGAGGAAATCCATAGGTATTTTCCATAATGGATGCATTTATTATGTACAGTGGGCCCTTGCTATCCATTGGGGTTTGGTTCCAGGACCCCCATGGATACCAAAATCCACGGATGCTCAAGCCCCATTAAATACAATGGCCTAGTAAAATGGTGTCCTTCATATAAAATGGTGAGATCTTGTAGCACCTTTGAGCCTAACTGAGTGAAAGACGTTGTAGCATAGGCTTTCATAGAGTTGGTCTACATCCTCCTCACATTTGATGTGATCCAGAAAGATGCAAATATTGGTGGCGTTTGTGTCTACGGAGGTCCATCTCTGAGAAACCGGCAGCACATGAGCTATTTAAATGGATAAAGAAATCAACTTGAACTAGTGACACCTCCTTTCAACTCCTCCACCTTGACCAATGAGGTCATTGTGTCACCCCAGATCCATTGCTCTTTGTCAGACGAACAAATGATGGGGGGACTGTGCAAGCAATTTTAAAGGACAAGTTGTAATAAAAATACTAGCAACAAGAGAATAAGCGCTGACCGTCCAAACAAAGTCTAACATTTAATGCAGGTTCTTAGTCTGCAATCGAAAGAGGATCTTGAACATTTAGGCTGTTCATCACAACGAAGGCATTGCCTCCAGTCCCATAAGGATGCATTAGTTCTTTTCTCCCTGATAATTACCTTCTAATTGGCTTAATGCTCGAATCAATGGCTAATGCCCTTTGACTCTCTCTGCATCTGATCTTACAAGGCCTTGGACTTAAGCTGAAGTTTAATGTTCCATCCCTTATTGAACTCAGAACATTATCATCTCTCTAAACCATCCTTCCTTCAAAGCATGGGGCCAGTGCATGCCATTTGCCCCCAACATTTTGTCTCACAATAGTCCTGTAGTGACAGTCAAACCTCCATATCCATGGATTTTTTATTCATGGATTCAAGCATCCATGGTTTGTGAATACAGTCCTCCCTTCTCTTATGTGGGGGAGCAATTCCGGACCCCCTGCGTAATGGGAAAATTGCGTATGCTTTCACCCCATTGAAAATAATGGGGTGTGTGCATGCGGTGCGGTGTGGAGCAGCGCATGCGCCTTTCATTTTATTAAATTTCAACGTATGCTGAAAGCCATGGAAGTGAAGCTCACATATGTATTTCGCACATGGCTCACTCACATATGGCTCACTGTATTTTAAAAACTTATGAATTTCAAAAGGCAAACCTTGATTTTTGCCATTTTATATAAGGGACAACATCTTATTGCGTCATTAATGGCGCTTGAGTATCCGCAGGTTTCGGTATCCATGTGTGTGTGTGTGTATCCTGGAACCAAACCCCAGTGGATACCAAAGACCCACTGTATGTCAATGTTTGAAATAGTAAATTTCAAGACCTGATATTTCATATAGATAAGGGGGTGAAGCTGGAAGGGATTGCCTTGATGTGGCTGGGGTGAATTCCGACCGTTCCCAAGATCTGGGGGAATAGCTCCCCAAAACTATTCCCAGCCTGGTGCCCCCCAAATGTTTTGGACTACCAATCCCTTCAGGTGCATCTACCAAAGCTGAAATGTCTTTAGTAAGAACTGGGAGAGGCTGCCTACCAATTTATGGGAGCTCTATGGCATAATCAGTCTCTGCTCTATGTTATAGAGCGACAAGACTAGTCCATTTCAGAGACATAGCCGTGTTAGTCTAGAATATCAGAATGCAGTGGGGTCTTGTAGCACCTTTGAGACTAAGGACTTTATCGCACCGCCTCTGGTGCCCGACTTACCTCTTCTGAATTTGAGCCAAATTTGGAAGTTGGTCTGATTTTATCGCATGGACTTTCCCTCGAAATGGCTTCCCGTTGCCTCCAGTGTTGAATTCACCCCATAAGTTACTTCAACAGCCATATTTTTCAATTCCAAAGCTTCCGATTTGGAAAAAAATGGCCGCTGAAGCGACTTACGGGGGCCGAATTCAACACTGGAGGCAACGGGGAGCCATTTTGAGGCAGTATCAGTGTGATAAAATCAGCCTAACTTCTGAATTTGGCTCAGATTTGGAACAGGTAAGTCGGGCAGCTGAGCAGGTGCGATAAAGACCTAACTAAGTGAAAGCCATTGTAGCATAGGCTTTCATAGAGGTGGTCTACTTCCTCAGATGCATGGAGTGAACTGGTGCTCAAGAAGGATCTGTGTAATCAGATTGTATGGATATCCATAGAAATGCAAAATTTGTAAGTCTGGTGATGAGTTGACAGGTTCAGTTTTGGTCATTGAGGGGCAAAGGTTGGAGAAAAGACTTAGCTTAAGTCCATGGTGGGTGGATGAATCAATAGGTAGAGGTAGATGGGGGGTAGATGGGGGGTAGAAGTAGATGATGGATAGATGGTGGATAGATGTTGGAGAGAGTTTTGGAGTGTGGTGTAGACCTTTTATTGTCTAGGGCAGAGCAGCAAATGTTCCCCATGGCCTTAAACTCCTATGGTTCCTCCCTATGGAATCCTGGGAATAGTAGTTTAAAAAGGATCATTTAGCATTCCCAATCAAAGAGCTCTAGTGCTTCAACAAACTACGAAACCCAGGATTCCATAGGATGTCAAAGTGAAAGAGAGCGCTACATTTGCGTCATGTACATGGGGCCCCTAGCGTACCGAAATCCACAGGTGAAACCTGTCTAGCGGCAAGGGGATGAGCGTGACGACCGCGCCAACGTCTGCGTCGGAAAGTGCCGTTTTGGGCAGAGTTGGAGCGGCTGGCTGAAAAGTTGGCAACTCTAGAAGGTGGCTGTCATTGAAAAGCAAACGTGGCTGGCATTTTACTGCATGGATGGAAGCTCCCCCCCCATCGCTTTATTCCCATGCTTAACAGATCCCAGTGGGGAAGGGAGAAGTGGAAATTTCGGCAGGTACTTTCATTTTAGACTTAGAAATATTTCGACGATTAACTTATTGGGGTTGAAAATCAGTGTTTTTACACAAATGCACCCACCCTTTCTTCCCATTGTTGGTTGCATCTATCTGTCTATCTCAGCGATAATGAAGAGTGGATATGTGTGGTACATTTTTAAGTTGCACAAACGTTTAAAATATTTGCTCATCCTCCAAAGCTGCGGGACGCAAGCCAACCGGCAGATATATTTAGCATGACATAAATCGGACCTTCTGCGAAGGAAAACAAAACATAACAAATCTCTGCTGCTCACTGCCCAGCTATGTATTCCTCATTGAGTCGCTCCTTGGCTAATTGTCTGGCAGAGGCCCTGTACTAATAGTCTGCGGTTCACAAATAGCTTTACCGCTGGGGAATGGGGAACACTGACCACTTACAAGGTTATTAAAAGACGGGTTGACTTCTTGAAACTTTTGCAAAGCCGAGGCGTTTTAAGATCTGTCAGGAGAGCCATTACAGACATGGCTTGGCCCTTACGAAAGAGGGAATGAATAAGCAATTGAGGGGCGGGGGAGAATCGAAATGTAAAAATCACGAAACAACAGGGAGGAGACTCACGAAACACGGTTGGTTTTACAGAGAGCGATCCCTTGCCAGGAGCTGGGGCTGAGAAGGGTGGAGAACAACACTTTGCTGTTGTTTTGAAATCCGACTTCATGCAAAGGTTTTAGGAAGAGAAGTTGAAGAACGGTATCGGCGCCGCAGAGACCGTGCAGTTTGGCACCACTTTAACCACCACGACTCCATCTTACAGAATCCTGGGATTTGTAGGCCTGTTACAGATTGCCAAAATAAAGCTGCTTGGGGTCTCTTTGGAGGTATGCTGTTTACATGATGCATGTATCCAAAGAATCCGGAAGCTGCACCAAAGTTGCACTCCAGTGCTTAGGAATGGAGTGTGGCTTTGGCGCAACCTCCAGACTCTTAGGACCCATGCATCATTTAAAGAGCATACCTCTAAAGAGGCTCGAAGCAGCTTTATTTTGGCAGTCTGTAACAGGCCATAGTTTGGGGAGACACCAACATTTTGGGGCAGAGAAGGCTTAAATCCTTGTAAAGCCTCACATTTCAGGATTCCGTAGTATGGAGCTGCAGCACTTAAAGTGGTGTCAAACTGCATTCTTTCTCTAGTGTAGATGCACCCCGAGTGCCTAAGATGGAACAGAACTTCAAGCCACAGTCCTGAGTTTGCAAGGCGTGACTGGAGACGTTGGAGGTCTTTTATTTATAGGGTCACCATAAATCCAAGCTTACTTGTCTTCTCCGCACCCCGTTCTAGGCCCTCTCTCAGACCTTGGCTACTTACTAGAGTTATTAACCAATATCCCCCATCTCCCCAAATGATACCCTTTCCGTTGCATTTGTTGCTACTTGCAAAAAAAACAACAACATGCATCACTAGCATTTTAAGATGGCACCCTAAAAAGACAACCAAAAATAGAGTCAAAAGAGGTGAAATGACTTGCCAGGGTACATAACAAGGATTATGTGCAAGAGGAGGGGAGGTACAACAGCCATCACTGACAAGAAAAGGGTGAGCTTTGCGGACTTTACTGGTTTCTCCAGGGTGTCTTCCAGCTCTGAAGATTTAAGCTAATTTAATGAGAACAGGATCCCTCCCCTCCCCAAATATTAACATAATATATGTATGCAAAGGGTCTTTGTAGCACCTTTGAGACTAATTGTGTAGAAGAAATCAAAGATATAGATGTGTTCATTTGGAAAGTCAGTATGCAAAGGGATCTTCCCCTTGCATTGAGGAAGTAGACTTGCGCCTATGGAAGCTCATGGGACCAACTTCTCTTTTTCAGTTAGTCTCAAAGGTGCTACAAGATCCCTTTGCATACTGATATTCCAGACTAAGAATACTATGTATCCCAATAGAAACTGCTAATAAAATACAGTAGTCCCATGTGGATTGGGTGTGGGATCTGAAAGACATAGGGTAAAGTGTGTTGGTGAAGGTAGGGTAGAGCATGAGGAGTTGGTGCTAGTGTGATGTGTTAGCATGGAGAACTAGGTTGGTAGAATTTATGATCTAGGGTCAGGCTTGAGAGCATCTGAGGAAGGTTGACCAGCTTCCTCCTTTTCTAGGACATATCCTTCACTTCAAGCTTTTGTCTAGGAGGGATTCCAAAATGTCCTCCATTTTGAGCGTGACTAAGAAGCATGACATTACATTTATATTCGTGTTTATGAGCTCTTGTAGCACAGTGGTTACATGCCAGTACTGCAGCCACAAGGTTGTGGGTTCGATCCCAGGGCTCCAAGGTTGACTCAGCCTTTCATCCTTGCGTAAGTCGGTAAAATGAATACCCAGTTTGTTGCCAGCAATTGGCTTACGGATTGCAAACTGAGCTGAGTTCACCATGAAGCAGTATAGAAATTTAAATGCTATTGCTATTTTGAATTTCCTACATTTTGCAGTGCCTTGTCCTCCTTTACAATTGTGACATCTGGTCACTTGTCATCTGGCTATGACATCTGATCTGAGGTGCTGAATGTTAGAATCTGGTGGGGCTTGGTGTGTTTGCTGGTTTATTGGCCAGCCTAGTTTGGGGATCACACCGAGATCAGATGTTACCAGTCTCTCCTTCCCAGACTTGCCTTTTTGCAAACCCAGCATTCCCAAACCTTATCCTGCTGATGCAATGTCCTGAATGCTTCAGCCATCTGAACATGGCCGGGTGGAGAGAATGCGAAAAGGCGACTTGGGAGGCCCTCTGTGAACATGCCTTATTATCCTGCCCCAGATGGTACCAGCTGGACTCTTAGGCCAACACAGAATGACTGGAGCTTGCGCCAAATATGCGTCGGAGTAGACCCGGGGCGGCTTTCAACAAACAGAAACTGCACGTCCAGAGAAAGGAAGCTCATTGCCAAACCAAACAGGAGTGCCCCCGTCAAAGGTATATTCAGGACCGTTAGCAATGACACACTTGGGGGCCTCAGAATGCACAGAAATGGATTTTGGGTGCTTTTTCATGTGGCTGTTGCTGATGTTCGGGGATGCTCAAGCTGGTGCCTGGCGATGCGCAAGACAGGTCAGATCCTGGGGAGGTTAAAGCCTCGCCGTGCTGATATCATGTGAATGGGAGGAGGGCTTGGGGGCCAGGGTCAGTGGATCGCCTTGTAAACACCACCTCATCTCTGAGGACATGGAGCTCGGCACTATTCAGGTGCAGGGCCCTTTGTCTGGTGATAGAAGGCTTGCCTGTCAGCCCCACGGCCGGAGGGTTAATCTTTTCTTCTTCAGAAGCTGAAAAGGTCCCAGCGCCACATCGGGGCAACACACTGGCTTCCTATTCTCCTTCCCTCTGGAACGCAATCACTGGACAACTTGGCTATAATTCACTCCCCGGCCGGCCCTTTGTAAAGGTGGGCCGCCTTAGCACTGTTAGCCCAGCGAGATAAATCATGTACTCGAAATTAACTTCCATTGAAAGGAAGGGGTGGATAAAAAGCCGGCTGGCCAGGCGGAGCCCGCTAAAGAAAAGATGACTAGAGTTGATAAATGTCATTGGGGATAATTTGGGGGCCGCGATTAAGATCTTATCTAGGTAGGAAGTAAATAGAAAAGACTTAATAATAATAAAAAAGAGAGGGGGGGGAGACCGGCCGACCCGGGGATTTGCGCTTGTGAACTTGGGGAGATTAATTTCATCTCTTTCCAGAAATGCCCCAAAGGTTTTTTTTTATTTTATTAAGATATATTCAGAACATCTCCCATAAAAAAGAGAAAGAGGGAGGCATGCAAACTCATAGCTTTTCCTCCGTCTCCAATTTTGAGACTGAAAAAAGCAAAGGGAGGAATGTGCCATGGAAATGCCATTCGGTGCAAAAGTTAAGAAGGACGAAAAATTGCAGGAGAATTTGTTTAAATTTTTTAAAGAATTGCAGACCAATTGAGGAGAGTTCCTGAGTTAGTGTGTTTTTTAAAGAACGGGCCTTTGCAGCCGTAAAGTTTTCTGCAAATAAAAATGTAACCTTATCCTTCGTGCCAAAAGGAGAGAACATGGGAACGTTCCTTTTGTTTTTGGTTTGTCTACGAAGGCCGACGCTGCTTGCACCGAGGAGATAAATTTCCCATTTTATGTCTTTTAACGTTGCTCTTAAAAACAAAACAACAACATGCGAACGCATTGCCGTCCGTATCGTTTTAATATAGCAAGCATTCTTTTTTATTTTCCGTCTGCAATCCATTCCGCCGGGGAGCTTCGAGCACAAGGCGGTCAGGCCAACTTGGGGAACATCTGTGCGGCCGAATGACACAGATCTGGAGCCCAGTGTGAATTTTCCACTGCAAGGCACCCCCCTCCCCAAACCCTTTCGTCTCCTTTCCCTCTAACCCTCCGCCCCGCTTTGGCAGGGATTGCTGCAGGAACTATGCATACAAAAGCAAAATGAGTGCAGACAATCCCTAACAGCTGTACAGCTGTTTTCTGTGTAGAGACTTCTGTTAGCTAATGAGAGTGTTTAAAATTTTTATTGAAGAGTGTATCCTGTGATGTATTACCTACCTAATCCGAACCTCTCTGCGCTGTTGAACAGCAAGAGGTTCCCTGCACCCCATCATCTCTGCCCCGAGTGATCCGAGTTCTTGTTTCTTTCCACCCACCCGCTTCTTGCAGCTAATGTCCACCAAGGCTGATCCATACTAGGACTCTTTCCATTGCAGACTAAAAACCTTCATTAAGTGCAATATCACTTCTTTCCATATATATATATATATATATATATATATATATATATATATATATAGGCCCTTGTTATCCGCTGAGGTTTGGTTCTAGGACCACCACCCCTCACCCCGTGGATAACAAAATCTGTGGATGCTCAAGTCCCATTCTATATAATGGCACAACAAAACAGTGTCTCATTTATAAAATGGAAAAATCAAGGTTTGCTATTTGGAATTTATACTTTTTTTGGATAAGAAGGGCCAACTGTATATATAATTTTCCCATCCATCCATACATACATATCTGCATGCACTGAGGGCAGAAGAGGGCTATGGTTGCTTATGAGACTTACTCATTTATTTTTATCCTATCTTCCAACCATTCTGAAATATCTAGATGCAATTTGCAACGCTCAAAATCCGGCTGTCCAAGAACGAAATGCTAGACGCTGCCAAAAGGTTGCAGTCGGAAAGGCAAACAGCTGGCGAAAACGGAAGACTGGCCTAGCGGAATTGGTTGTTGTTGCTACTGTTGTAGTTTTATAAAGTGTCCACGGACCATCTCCAAGTCACCTCTGTGGCGGAATAGAAGTGAGAGAACTTCCTACCCTCATGTTTTAGGTCAGTGCTACACTTTTGAATCCTGGAGACCAGGCTTCGGTTCCCCGCTTGGTCATGAAACCCACTGGGAAAGCCACACTGTCTCAGCCTCAGGGGAAGGCAATGCCAAACCCCCTCTAAACACATCTTGCCAAGAAAACCCCACGATAGGTGCATCTTAAGGCCGCCACAAGTCAGAAATGCCTTGAAGGCACAGAGCAACAACAGAAACACAAAATGGCTACTAGTCCCTGGAAGGTTTCCAGGAAAGCATGAAACAGTTGTACCCAATGGTCACAAATGCAGTGCTGGCACGGGGAAACAAAATAATTATAATTATTATAATTATAGTTATTATTGCCAATTCTCCACATCAGACAGCCTGACCAGTATTGTTTTAAGCAACTGGATGTGTGTCATTGGACATCCAGAGTGCTGTTGTGGTTTTAGTGTAGGACTAGGTGACAGGGGTTCAAATTCCTGCTTGATCATGGAGATCCATTGGGTGACTTGGGTGAGCTACACTCTCTCAGCCGCAGAGGAAAGCAGTGGCAAAGCCCTTCTGAACCAAACTTGCCCAGAAAACCCCATATAACAGGTTCGCCATAAGTTGGAAAGGACTTGAAGGCACATGACAACAACGCTTGCTGTCACCATAAAGTAGCCGTAGATCATATTTTGCAGAGGACAAGTGTCTGTTTGAGGAGCTGTCCACACAAGGCTAACTTAACCATAACCCTTGGTGTTGCGTGTCAGAGTAAGCAATGCGGCTGCATGCTGGGGAAGTACAGAGGTCACAATCTTTCCCACGATGGCGAGGTACATTACATTTCTGATTTAATTCTGGGGCCCATTTTTGTCTAAACCAGGGATGGAAACTCTGCAGCTTATGCGCCATGTGCCGCTCACCATCTTTGCAGCTTCTCCAATAGGTGTCCTGTCATGTGAATCTTCCCCTTTCATGGCAAACCATGCAACTGTGCAAAGGCAGGTTTACCACCGAACATAAAGAATACAAAAATAATGAGCACAAAGGATTTACACAAATTCAAGCTAGAAAAATCGAAATAGATAAAGGTCTCTAGTCTGGAAATCAGCAGAACACTAGGAATGGAAAAAGCAGCTATGAAAGAACTAGAAATGGTCCTAAGGAGTAAAGATGTGCAACTGAGCGCTAAAGTCAGAATCATCTAAGCCATGGTATTCACCATCACCATGTATGGATGTGAGAGTTGGATAGGGAAGAAAGAAAACAGCAATAATGACCATGGAGGATCTACATAAATTCAACCTAGGCAATGAGGAGATGGAAATAGTAAGAGTTCTTGTACCATGGGTCAAATGTTGACCAGAATGCGGACTGCAGCCAGTACTGGAAATGGGGAGTGCATCTATGAATGAACTGGACAAGATCTCAAAGTGCAAAGGCATAACGCTGAATATTAAAGTTAGATCATCCAACCATTGGATTTCCACATCATCGTGTGCAGATGTGAGAGCTGGAGAGTAAAGAAAGTGGATAAGAAGAAAGCCAGTTCAGTTGAGATGTGGTGCTGGAGAAGAGCGCTGAGAATCCCATGAATCATAGAGTTGGTCTCTGCCAGCTCTATGATTCCATGATTCCTTCTTTGGAGGTCTAGAGGCTGGATGGCCATCTGTCAGCAATGCTTTGATTGTGAGTTCCTGCATCAAAGAATGGAGTTGGTTGGACTCGATGGCCCTAGTGATCTCTTCCATGATCCTATGATTCATTCTTTGGAGGTCTTTAAACAGAGGCTGGATGGCCATCTATCGGGGGTGCATTGATTGTGAGTTCCTGCATGGCAGAATGGGGTTGGTTGGACTCAATGGCTCTTGTGGTCTCTTCCAACTCTATGATTCCTTCTTTGGAGGTCTTTAAACAGAGGCTGGATGGCCATCTATTGGGGGTGCTTTGACTGTGAGTTCCTTGGGGTCTCTTCCAACTCTATTATTATTATTATTATTATTATTATTATTATTATTATTATATTTATTTATATACCGCCCTATGGCAAACCAATCCGGGCGGTTGACAACAGTAAAATATAAAATATAACAATTAAAAACACTTTATCCCTCCCCCCCTTAAGACAATATTAAACAGTATAACATATTAAAAACACAACATCAAGCATAAAAACAGCAATTAAAACCCTGATATCCCTCTGTTGATCCTCGACCATCACTGAGATGGGGCCACGGGAGGAATGAGGGAATCAGGGAACCTGGGCTGGGATGGTTAGTCTGGAAAGGCCTGCCGGAAGAGATCCGTCTTGACCGTTTTTTTAAAGCTGTCTAATGATATTATCTGACGGATCTCATCTGGCAGGTCGTTCCAGAGTTTGGGGACAACAGCAGAGAACGCCCTCTGGGAGGTCGCCGCAAGCCTAGATTTTAAAGGCTGCAGTAAGTTCTTCCCAGAGGACCGGAGAGCGCGGGGAGGATTGTACGGGAGGAGGCGTACAATTATTATTATTATTATTATTATTATTATTATTATTATTATTATTGCACCCCGCTCTTTTCCCCGAACTGGGAACCCTATGATTCTATGATGCTAAGTGCAGCCTCAGCAGGACAAGGGCAAGACTCAGCTGCATCTGAAGAGGCAGAAGACACAGCTGGAGTCTGAGGTTCTCAATTGAGGAGGAGGACCAAGCAGCACCAATTCAGCTCTGATTAGAATCAGCTGGGCTCAGGCCAGGGAAGAGCTCAGTTTGTCTGAGGTGAGGGCTGGAAGCAACTGGTTCTTGGCCAGCCTTCCTGATCCAGACTCCTGCAATTCAAACCTTGGACTTCTTGGCTTGGACCATGTTGACCTTGAGTCCTGTTGCCGTCCTTGGCTTGGGCTGCTTGGCCAACGCCTTTCTCATAAAGACTGCTGGTAGTTTGCTATCTCTGCCTGCATTCTCGGTTGGCATTTTTGGTGAACCAGGACGACGACTGGAAGGTATGCGATGGCAACACAACCTTGGGACTTGGAGTTTGGTGTGGTACTTAGAGTTCTGTGCTATGTAGCTTTCATGCTGGAGTTCAACAATGGGAAATAATCTCACCACACCAGAGAAACGAAAGGGAGAAAGAAGGCAATAACCTATATCTCACCTTCTTCTTGGTGCCATGTTCTTCTGAACCTGGGAAGCATAATGTTTCCGGGGGGGGGGGGGGGGCTTTGCCCAGCTCCATGTTGCCACCGTGTGGGAATAGGGAGTGAGTTCCCTACTTCTGCATCCGCACTGCAGAAATAATCCGGTTCGGCACCGCTTGCACTGCCACGGCTCAGTGCAATGAAATTATGTGAACTGTGGTTTTGTGAGACATTATTCAGCATTCACTGTCACAACAAACTACAAATCCCGGGATTCCATTGAGCCCCGGAAGTTAAAGCAGTGACAAACTGGATTATCTCCGCAGTGCGGATGCAGCCTTGAACTGCCTATTCTGGTTTAATTTGGCCTCTGGTTTGGAGGAGTCACTTTAAATAAGTGCCCATTAAAAACAAACAACGCCAATAAACATCCACATTTTGCCAAAACAACCTGCCCCCTATAGCAGAAAATGTACAATATTGTGTGTGTGTGTTGAAAAATTATATATGACTTAGCAACTTATTATGATTCAGCTTGGGTACGCAATACTGTTGTTGTTGTTGTTCATATTTGAATGTCGCCGAAGAGTTTGGGTTCATTGCAATAACCTTGCATGGCCGATCGGGTGAAAAAATTAGGACAGGCCGATGCTCGCCTGAGTTGAAATTTGAACTCAGGAGTTGGAAGATAGGCCAATGCCATCTGTTTCATATCAGATTCCTTCGCCCCATTTTGGTAATTGATTTTCAGGTATAGTGAGAAATGCGCCGATGCAGACTGTTGCATGGACTGAGGGCCACTGTGGCATATTCGCCAACGTTTTCACAGGCGCATAAACTACATTGAACGCAGTGGGACTTACACCTGAGTGGACAGTCATAAAAGCATCACTAGTAGTCGGACATCTGTATCCAGGTTGACACCACTTTAACTACCATTGTTCAATGCTTCTGGAAACTATGGCCTGATCCGCACGGGAGTAAAGTACGTCCCCAGGACGTACTAGGGTTAGGAAAGGGTGTCCTTTACGGACACCCCTAACCCTAGTACGTCCTGGGGACGTACAAAATGGCAGTGCCCATTCTACACAGGCGCTGCCATTTTGACGTTGCGGACACCTAGTGTCCGCACATCGCGTGGCACTAATGATGCCGTGAGTGCACCATTGGCGCCTTGTGGCACCATTAGTGCACCGCAAGAAGAAGCGCCATTTTGGGGCTTCTTTTTTTGCGGCACTGAGGAGCCGCGTGGTTTGGCCGCTGGGGCTCCTCAGTGCCGCAAATGACGGCGCCGGAAGACCGCCATTTTCAGGTGGTCTGCAATGCAAATATAGTTTTGCGACATATTTAGCCTTCTCTGTCAGAGGGAATTACAACAACAGACTACAAATCCCAGGATTCCACAGGACAGAGCCATGACAAACGGGATTAATTCTGGAGTGCGGATGCAGCACATTCCTGTGCGATGATGATGATGATGATGATGATGATGATGATGATGATGATGATGTTGATGTTGGTGATGATCATTTATTCATAGACCATTGTAAAGATTAGACCAGAGATTTCCAGGGAGTTGTATTAAAACGTCTATTTTAAGATTAATGCATTAAATGTTCTTAATTTTTCTTCCTAGTCAAGTCCATTAACATGTTTAGTGTCTGTCTTGTTAACCTTGATGGGCTTTGGATGATCTGAGCCGAAATAAGCGCCACCATTCCTTCTTTTCCCTCTCCACCGTTTTTCCATTTCATCTCCCTTCTGGCCTTATCATGAGAGAATCGCGATGCCGTTCCAGCTGAACATCTACATATAAAAAAATACCCCGATTCCTCAATAAACCAATTGACATATCACAATCTCTTATATTAATGATTTGATGGGGGGCTGGCAGAGGTGGCAAGGGACCTTGGCTCCAATAAATGCCTCCTCCAGGTAAAAAGTACAGGGAGGACTGGAAAATGGCAGATAAAGCCCCTGCCTTGCTCCTAAACAAACACAGCAGGGACAGGCCAGGGTGACAAATGATGAGATTGTGTCAGCTTGAAAACAGATTGGACTAATGGAACGCCGGACTTTGCACACCGGGAGATCAATACTCCTTTCAGGGCCCAGGAGACGGAGACCTTGCGAATGGCGTTTGGTGAAACAAAAGAGAGATTTCTTCTGATACAAGCTGGGCATGGTTTGCTTGCAGAGTGTCTTCTGCCTTTGCGATAAAACAGCTGCCATCCAACAGGCAGGTTGGGCGCAGGAAGGACGTTTGGTTCTGGGCACCATTCTGGTTGCTTTACGTAAAGAGAAATGCATTTATTCCATGTTCTAATAACAGAAAACACTTTTTCAAGTTCTCAGGTCAGCTTCATATCTGCAAGGAAGCACCCAACCAGTGCATTGCAGAGTACAGTGGTCTGAAAAGGACATTGAGAAACTGGAGCCATGTGTCCAAAGGAGGGCGACTAAAATGGTGAAGGGTCTGGAAACCATGTCCTATGAGGAACGACTTAGGGAGCTGGGCATGTTGAGCCTGGAGAAGAGAAGGTTAGGAGGTGATATGATAGTCCTGTTTAAATATTTGAAGGGATGTCATATTGAGGTGGGAGCAAGCTTGTTTTCTGCTGCTCCAGAGACTTGAACCCGGAACAATGAATGCAAGCTCCAAGAAAAGAGATTCCACCTCAACATTAGGAGGAACTTCCTGGCAGTAAGGGCTGTTTGACAGTGGAACACACTCCTTCCTCGGAGTGTAGTGGAGTCTCCTTCCTTGGAGGTCTTTAAGCAGAGGCTGGATGGCCATCTGTCGGGGATGCTTTGATTGAGAGTTCTTGCATGGCAGAATGGGGTTGGACTGGATGGCCCTTGGGGTCTCTTCCAACTCTATGGTTCTATGACTGCATGTTTGCTGGGCTTAGGGATGAAAGACCCCCCATGAATGTGGGAAAATAGCAAATAAAAAAATAAAAACATTATTTCTACCCGAAACAGGTCCTCCAATGCAACTCTATGGTCACATCTGCCAGAGGTTGGTCATAGAATCATGCTGGAGGACCTACCAATGTCTAGAGAAGTGTTTTCTCTAGGAATGTCTAGGTTTGTGAAGTCGAAGGCTCTCATGGCCAGCATCCATCGTTTTTTGTGGGGGTTTTGGGCTCTGTGGCCATCTTCTAGAAGGGTTTATTCCTGATGTTTCGCCAGTATCTGTGGCTGGCATCTTCAGTACATCTTTAGTACAGATCCATGGTCAACTTCTGGAAGAGTTGCACCGTAGGACTTAGAGATTCCTAGAGTGAACAAATGAATGAAAACTGCAAATAATCGAGTCCGCACAAGTCAAAGCCACAAATGTGGAGGACCAACTTTATTCTGGATTTGCGCTAGGTCTATCATGACCAGGCATCAGCCAAGGTCCATACGCTAGGAGAGGATCACTACTAATTCGTGGAAACCCTTGACCCTGCTGCCCCATACTTGTGTTTTACATGTCAAATGTCATCTGGACTGTTTGCACCAGAACTGGGGTTTGGGCCATCCATTATCTGAACAAGATGCTGCCAGAATTGGGGGGGAGGGGGAGAACGGGTCTTTTGGTCCTTACAGACAAGGCCAGTGAAATGACTGGAAGGTCCATCTCCTCTTCCTCACTCAGTCAGAGAGGGCAAATGACCAGGCAGTCAGAGCATAGAGGAAGAGCCACAGGTGTCTAGATCAAGGAAAGTCATAGTGCCACTGCATTCTGATTTGGTCAGGCCCCACCTGGAATATTGTGTCCAGTTCTGGGCACCACAATTCAAAAAGGATGTTGAGAAACTGGAGCCATGTGTCCAAAGGAGGGGGACTAAAATGGTGAAGGGTCTGGAAACCATGAAGCCCTATGAGGAATGACTTAGGGAGCTGGGGATGTTTACCCTGGAGAAGAGAAGGTTAAGAGGTGATATGAGAGCCCTGTTTAAATACCTGAAGGGATGTCACATTGAGGATGGAGCAAGCTTGTTTCCTGCTGCTCCAGATAACAGGACACAAAACAATGGATGCAAGCTGCAGGAAAAGAGATTCCACCTCAGCCTTAGGAGGAACTTCCTGACAATAAGAGATGTTTGATAGTTGAAGACACTCCCTTGGAGAGTGGTGGAGTCTCCCTCCTTGGAGGTCTTTAAAGAGAGGCTGGATGGCCATCTGTCGGGTATACTTTGATTGAGAGTTCCTGCATGGCAGAATGGGGTTGGACTGGATGGCCCTTGGGGTCTCTTCCAACTCTAGGATTCTATGATTCTAGGTTCAGAAGCAGTGGGGATTGGCATTGGGTCGCCTGCTGTGTTTGTGGGACCCTTGGCAAGCGCCCTTCCATGCCAACCCCAATGCCTGCCCCATCCCTGGCACAGAGGGCTGCAGCAGCCAGTTCTCTTAGCAGCTGATTGCACATGAAGGAAACCTGCATGCATTCTCTTTGACAAGGAAAAATGCATTGAATCTGCACAGTCATTTGTCTTTATTGGAATCCTAACTAGAATGAAGGCAACTGCTAATAGAGGGGTAAGGGGGGGGGGGGGGGGGGGGGGGGGGGGTGTGCGGCGAAGGAGAGAGATGCTTGAGCATTGCACACTGAGGAGGGACATAAAATTGTTTAGCTCTAGGACAGCCGTAATTTATTCAACGTTGTGGTTTGGGACTGGTAGAAAAATTGTGTTTGTGGGGCTGTCGTTACTGTTGTTGTTGTTGTATCATAGCGCACACTGCTTTGCAAAGCCCAAAGTGATAGGTCTGTACCCCAAGGAAAACATCAGTCTAAGTTTGACACAAAGCAATGGAGAAACCAGTACGTTTCTCCTTTGCTCTCTCCGGTATGTGCTTCCCTCCTCTTTCCGGAGCTTAAAAACAAATTGGGTTCAAACATTAATTCATCAATGTTGATTTTAGGAAATTAATTTTCCCTTTTGACGCAGGTTGACAAAAGCATAAATTCAATTCTCTGCCTTAATCTTTAATTAATTCATTTAACGCTTGGGTTTTTAAAGAGGCGATAGAATTGGCGAAGAATGGCCTGCTCTTTCATTGCCATTTTCCAAACGAATTTTGTTACTGTGTTGTTCGAGAGTGCTGGGTTTTTACAGTTGCCTTTGAATATGTATTTCTTGATGGTAGGCAGGTACAACATCACCTTTCAGTCTGTGAAAGCTGATGCCACAATATGTTTTGCACCAAAAGGTGCTGCAAGGTCTTTTTGCATTTCCGGGAACGGTTTAAATGAGTTTTGTTCGTTTTTAGAAAAACTAAGTACAATTTGGAAATTTCATCTTAAATGGAGATTTTTTAAAAATCCAAATGGGGAGATAGGGCCTGAATAGAGCAGCCAAAATAAAGCTGCTTTGGGTCACTTTGGAGGGATGCTGTTTAAATGCTGCATGCGTCCTAAGAGTCCAAAAGCTGCATGTGTCATTTAAACAGCATACCTCCAAAGTGACCCGAAGCAGCTTTATTTTGGCCTGTCTATTCATGCCCTAAGTGATAAAGGCAGATCCAGCCATTCCTAAACTCTGTCTCTAAGATGCAACGTCTTTGCCGGTGTTCGCTGGCACATCTTTGGAACCCAGCAGCCCCTTTGAGCTTGTCTGATGTCTAAATTCTGCTCGGAGGTGGCTGTGCTCTTAGCTCGCCATTGGGCTCCCCCCCCCCCCCCGTTCATCCTCTCCCTCTCTTTCTTTTTCTCTCCGGAGTGAACTTCCTCCATGAATTCATCTAGAAACATATTGATTCCATGCTGAGCTGCAGTTGGACAGTGTGAAGGGGTTCTTGCTGTTTCGCTTTTCATGGCGCAGTCCCAGGCTGTGTCTGTCAGAGCTCCTCCGCGCCATAATAGGTCTTCCTTGCGCTTCGCAATGTGAGCTGTACATCAAGGCAAGATAGACGTTTTAAATAAAGTGCCATCAGGCCCTTCTGGCCGTCACAGTGGTGGCCTATTGTGCTGCCATACGGGAGAGCCAGTGATGGGTTAGTCCCCTCCGAATCCTTCTTAATTACCTTTAACATTTCTCCTGACTTGATATTTCAATTGCAAAGGGGGAGAAGAAAGAGACCTCCATGTACTTCGTTTGGAGATTTCTTTTTTGGGTAAATAAATTTGAGTGTCTGATCCCCGCATGGAGGAAAAGATGCCGTCAGCTGCTTGGGGAGCATTAATGGCTTTGATAATGCAGCAGCCCTCTCAGACCTCTTTATGCTCCAAACTGGCCTTCTGCAACCTTGGGATCATTTCTGCTTTCATTTAAACCGGTGTGTGATTCGCCTTCGCTCTGCGTTGGGAAATCGGTTCCAAAAGGTCCGTCGTTTGCACTATGAGTGTGGATCTTTTCATTATCCCTTTGCAATCAGTTCTTTTTTGGCACAATTGTTGTCCCCACTGGTTTGCACCGCTTCAAAATGCATGTCAATCATCTGTGTATCATCGTTGACGTAAGCAGCAGCCTGGGCAGCCTGGCTTGGGAACTATATATATATATATATATATGAAATGAATTGATAGAAGATTCAATTAATTGGTTTTGCAACTATATGCTTCACTGATTGCAAGTCGTTGCAAAATCAGTCAATCGAATCTTCTAACAATTCTGGTCACACCGGAAGCACAAAGAGAGGGAGGAATAGCGGATCTATCGAAAACTAAGGAGGGATGGTAAACACCCCTCGGCTATTAGTCCCTCTACTCCAAAATGATACCATTCAGATCTGTCGTTCCCACTTGTTGAACTTGCGTTGGAATCGATTCGTTTCACAAGAACTGCTAGGAAACTAGTGCCTGTTTTTTGCGTTTGCCTTGCTATTTAATGACAGAAATTGATCAAAGTATGATTGGAACCGGTTTCAAAAGGGAACGGCGGTCATATAAACCGATCAGTGATTCGCTTTAAATCGTAGTGGGAACGAGCCCCTGATTTCCTCTGTATATCATGGGCTACAATTGCTATCTTCCCCTGTCATCCACAACAATAGGAGATGTAGCTTCCACTATCTAGAGGGCACCATTTTGTGCCAAGCTGCTCAAGACTGTGCAAGGATGAAAGCTGACCTCTCTGCCCCAGTGATGGAAGCTTTCAGATTATATTTAGTGCATAAAATATTATGGGAAGAAAACACTTATGAAGTATTGTTCGCTAGTGTTCCTGACTCATGGGGGCAAGCTACTAAGGTCTCATTCCCACTACCTTTTAAACCAGAGCGCATATCAATTTAAGCCGGTTCAAATGACCCTGTTTCCCAGTTGAACCAAATTGCTGTAGCAATTTGGAGAGTGGGGCCCAACTGCTAAAACCATCTTTTTGACGCTGATATTTTTCTGCGTCTTTTTGGATAAATCGATTCCGCGCAAGTGTGAACCAGATGCGGATCGGAATCGATTTAAATGTGCTCTTCGTCCGGCTGGAGCGGGTCCATTTTGAATGGATTCATGCATGAATGTGAACCACAAGTGGATTATTTTAGAGGGAAAAAATGTGATTGGGACAAATGTAGTGGGAACCACACTCCGTTGCCGAATCAATCCATTGATTCGGATCGCACATTGATTTAAGTGGGAATGAGGCCCTCAAACAAAGATTTGAACTTAAGTAGCACTATGCCAGAAGAGCCAAAGAGGATGAAATAGAGGAGGAATTCTATTCTGTTATTCTGTGAATGAGTTCTCTTTTCACGTTTCCATCTAATACACTGGTTTCCAAACTTTGGTGCTGTAGAATTTTTAGACTTCAACTCCCAGAAGCCTCATCCAGCTTGGCCAACAGTTAGGAATTCTGGGCGCTGAAGTCCAAAAGATCTGGAGGACCAAAGATTGGGAATCACTGATCTAATGGATCAGGTTGATACGTCCAAAGTATGACAGTCTCAATTTTGTCATCATCTAGAGAGCATTCAGGTTTGTTTTGGACCCACTTATTTGTCTTTTTGGCAGTCCATGCCATTTGGAGAACTCTTCTCCAGCGCCACATTTCAGATTTGTTGATTCTCTTTCTGTCAGCTTTCATCAGTGTCCAACTTGCACAACTATCCATAGAAATAAAAAACACTGCGGTCTGGATGATCCTGATTTTTGTATTCAATGATACATCTGTAGCCTTGAGGACCTTATGTAGCTCATAGTGCTCTTCCAAATAAAGTTTTCTCTCCGCATTCCCATGGTGAGGAGTCCTGATGCCGCATGGCCCAGTCGCTGGTACTGGTGTGAACCATCAAAACAACATCTGACCATTTCAGCGCTTAACACACTATATGATATTGTTGTGTGCCTTCAAGTCCTGTCCGACTTACGGTGACCCTATCATGGGGTTTTCTTGGCAAGATTTGTTCAGAGGACGTTTGCCATTGCCATCCTCTGAGGCTGAGAGAGTGTGACTTGACCAGGGTCACCCAATGGGTTTCATGGCTAAGCTGATAATCTCCTTAAAATGCACAAAATATGTTACATATATATTACTATATACAATCATATAAAGTACAGTGCACCCGTGTCATATGCTGAAACCCATGGAGAGCCACGCGGGGGCACAAGGGGCGACGTGTCCCATTTAAATGAATGGGGAGTGCGCCCATGGCACGCACCCCTGCGCTGCCATGCCACTGCCGTGTGCAGGACCCCCATTCAAGTTAATGGGCCTCGAGCATACTCATTTTTTGGCTTATGTGGGAGGGTCCGGACGGATCCCCCGCGTAAGCCAAGGGCGCACTGTATTTTTACACTGTATAGTTAATAAAATCTCTTTTAGATTTTATTAACTATAACTTAAATATCATATTGCATCTTGATAGCCACAAACGTGTGTTGCATTTATAAGTCAGCGAATGTAATTGGTATTGTAACCACCTTCATAAGCTATCAAATTTCCCTTAAATCCTCCCCATAATCTCCACTCTGTCTCCCATTTATTAATAGACATTTTGTGCACTTTGGTTGGAGCAATAAAGGTATAGCTGTCTCATAGATTCTGGGTGTCATTGTACTTTACCAATATGGGTTCATTTCCTAGAGATCAAGTTCTCCATCCTAACCAGCAAGTGTCTACTGGTTCATTCCTGCCATCTAGCCCCATTTTAATACCAAAACCTCATTAATGTCACCAGTTGCTCCCTTATAGACTTTAATTGCCAGAAAACGAGCTGAAAATAAACAAATTCAGGCCGGCTTTAAACATTCCCAAGTGCTTAAAGCGAAGCAAAACAAAACTCTGCCTCACAGCCAAGCCTTGCCTCTGCGTTTTTGAGTGGATGGGAGAGGGCAACACATGCTTTGGATGTGTTGAAAAACCAGAGGAGGGGAAAGCGCTCTCAATGGCTTGAGACAGAGGCGGATTCCTGCCAAAAATGAAACCTCCCCGCAGCCTTCTGTTATGTTGTCAAAGTAAACAAACAACAAAAAGTGGAAAATCTCACATCACAAGATTCTGCGAAGCATCTATGGGATGCCGCAGCAGACTCCGCCGATTCCATAATACACGCTTCCCTATGGCGAACCGTTGGGGGAGATAGTAGGCCCAGGAAGCTTCTTCTTGACTATCCAAGGGCTTATCTACAAGTGTTGTTCTGCAGTGTGACTATGTGACCAATCCTAGTCACACATTCCCAATTTGTTGTGCACACTATTTTTTTTAACCATAGAATAGTAGCACTGCATTTCTGCACATCTCTGTGAGGAGGGTTGCAAATAAATCATAGAATCATAGGGCCATCCAATCCAACCTTATTCTGCCATGAAGGAATTCTCAATCAAAGCATCTCCGCCAGATGGCCATCGAGTCTCTGCTTTAAGACCTCCAAAGAAGGAGGCTCCACTACACTCCAAGGGAATTTGTTCCTCTGTCGAACAGCCCTTTCTCTCAAGATGTTCCTCCTAATGTTGAGCTGGAATCTCTTTTCCTGGAGCTTGCACCCATTGATCCGGGTCCTAGTCTCTGGAGCATCAGAAAAGAAGCTTGCTCCCTCTTCAATATGACATCCCTTCAAGTATCTAAACAGGGCTATCATATCACCTCTTAACCTTCCTTTCTCCAGGCTAAACATACGCTATGATTCCTTACCTTGGTTCTCCGTTCTGCCCCGTGCATTTGCACACTGTTGCATCCTTCACCGTAATGCGTCACCTTAATATGCATTAAGCATAAGCAAAGGGATTTTGTAGCACCTTTGAAAGAAGGACACTGGTAGCATGAGCTTTCGTAGATTTGAGTTTCCTTCCTCCGATGCGTCTTTCTTTTAGTTCATGTCAAAGCTGCTACAAGATCCCTTTTGTACACTGATTTTTCCAGACTAACACGGCAACGTCTTTGCATTAAGAGCATGGGACAGGGCAAGGGAATGGACTGCTTCGTATGAGTTTTTCTGCACAGAGAATATATTTCTAGACCCCGCTGTCTTGCAGGATCCCCGACATGCTCCCTTCCAAAATGCTGGAGGGTGATTCACAACCAGCGAGCTCATAAAAATGCGGCTGTCGTCCGCGGAGGTTCTTTTTAGATATAGTGGTTATAAAAGTGCATGTTTTGTTGACTTTTATGTTCTTAGCCCTTTAAAATTAAGGTTGTAAAACAGAGCAGAGAACCCTGATGAAACACATGCTAGGAGCCGGAGTTTCTCCAGACACGAGGAACTGATGAACATCAACTGTGCGGGGATTTTTATGTACATTTAAAGGACTGTGGCAAAGTGGTGAGGGGAGCCGGTGGCGGCGGGGATAAGTTGCAAATAAGGAACAGCCCCAAAGAGAGCCAGAGAAGGAACAGTTGCCCTGCGCAAACCTTCCCCCAAACTCTTAGCTTTGTGTTATTTATGACGCTGGAACCGTATCAGGACGTCTGCCAGCAAAACTGAATCAAATCATCCAAACCTCTTGACTTCATGCGCAGCCAACATAATGAACAGAGCTGTGAGTTTATTTCTCTTTCTGGAGCAAACATTGGGGCAATCGCTTTTTTGGCATATACTTCTACATTTCCAAAAATGAAAAAAAGGGAGTGAGGAGTAGAAGTTGTCTTGATTTTTTCCCTCCCTTATTCTTTTAAAAGTTAGCCATGGGATACATTTGATCTTAGCCGAAAGTCCAAGAAGTGAAAAGTTGTCAATGGCCCCATACAGATAGGCCAAAATAAAGCTGCTTTGGGTCACTTTGGAGGTATGCTGTTTAAATGATGCATGTGTCCTAAGAATCCGAAAGCTGCATCAAAGCCGTGTTCCAGTCCTTAGGACTGGAGCATGGCTTTGGTGCAGCTTCCGGACTCTTAGGATGCATGCATCATTTAAACAGCATACCTCCAAAGTGACCCAAAGCAGCTTTATTTTGGCCCATCTGTATGGAACCAATATGCCAAAAAACTTACTGGGATCTTCCGATTAGTTTTTGAGCAATGGCTGGCGGTTAGGTGTTTTTTGTGTTGGTTTTGTTGATCTACAGTTAGGAGCATAGATACTGAGAAATGTTGAAAGGCATGAGTAGAACTTCTACAAGGCAAGAAGTATTTGAATGATGCTGCTTAACTTTATGGAACGGGTGAATACTGCAGATCTGGCATTCAAAGATCTTTCTTTGAGGAAGAGGTTGAATAATAATAGTAATAATACTTTATATTCTGCCTTATTCCCAGCTTGCACTCAAGTTGGCTTCCTACAGTTAAAATAAATATAGGGGCTATATAGTTTAACCCAAAGGGGCAATGAGACGCCACCCCTTTTCACTCCAGATTGGGGCTGCGGCAACCGCACGCCGCAGTTCTGATCCGGCCTTCAGAGTATGCAAAAAGGAGTGGCAAAATGCAGCTCCTTCTTGCACCCTCTAGAGTGCTCCATATCTGCCACAGTGCAGCGTGATGATACCCTATTGGTGATGCATCGTGTAGAGTGGCATCATCATGGCATGCACTGTGTGGACAGGTGCGCACCAAAATGGTGCCCTGGCAGTGCCATAAAGTCATCAAGTATCAAGACACTCAGCCCTGACTTTGTCCACAGTGCCATAGGACCATAGTGTCGTATTAGACCATGGGATGCTGTTGTTGTGCCTTCAAGTCGTTTTTGACTTATAGGGCCCCTAAGGTGAATTTATCATGTTTTTTTCTTGGCAAGATTTGTTCAGAGGAGGTTTTCCATTCTCTTCTTTTGAGGCTGAGACTGTGTGACTTGCCCGTGTGGGTTTCATGGATGAGCTGGGAATCGAATCCTGGTCTTCATTTTACAGGACACAAAATAAACCACAACTCTGATGAGAACCTATGACCAAAATAGTTTCAGTTTGCAAGGACTCCTGTTGCCAAAGTCAGCATCACAATTCATTTTTCAGTAGATATTGTGATGCCACCTTTGTGGTTAGATGGGTGCAATTTTTTTAAGTGTCGCATAGGTATTAAAGCATTATGCCAACTTCCAATCCAACTGCCGTGAAACAAAATGAAAACGGAAACAGGAGAGATGAGTGAAGGGAGTGTTGAAGCCACATTTTCTTTCCTTTTCAATGGGTGGGACAAGATTGGTTCCAGTTGTTGTTTTTCTAAGAGGAAGGGCAAAGAAATCCCCTTAATGTTTGCTCCGTTTTTGATCAACGCATGGACCATTATAGATGTTAACACTTGTGGGAGGGTAAATATTTAGATCCTCTTTGGAGTGTACACAAGTGAACAGGCAGAACAAGAAACGGAACAGATAATGATTTCAGGGGACTGGATTATCAGTAGTCAGTCTCATTTCACGTAACTTGGGGTCTCCCCTTAAATCTCCAAAGTTTTCACCCTATGGCTTTGACCGTTCCTTCCTTCCTTCCTTCCTTCCTTCCTTCCTTCCTTCCTTCCTTCCTCCCAAAATGTTTAAAATAGAAGCAGAGCTGGAAAGGACTGCAAAACAACAAAGCATTTCGGAGAGATGGCCATCCATCTTCTGTTTCAACATTTGTCTCTAGGCTTGAGATAGTCTTCAGAGATCCTAACCTGCGCCAGGGATGGATGACTCTGTACCTTTCACTTCAACTACGTTGAACAAAATAGCTCAAGTTCTTTCTATACATTTATGGAGAAATTTGGAAACCATATAACCCTAAAAGTGGAAGGGATTGCAAGGATCAACTAGTCCAAGACCCTGCAATCCTGGAATACGCAACTGAATGATGTCCATCCAACCAACCTGCATTTCAAGATTTCCGAAGGAGGAGAGTCCATTACCTCCAAGCCAATCTGTTCACTGGTTCCTACAGTCAAGATGTTCTTCCTAATGTCTAGGCAGAATTTCTTTTCTTTTAATTGGAATCCAGTCATGTATGTTCTTGTATCTCTGTTACACCAGAAAACAACCTTGCTCTATCTTTTACGTGACATCTCTTCAGCTATCAAAAGATCTCCATCATGTGTGTGCCTACAAGTCATTTCCAACTTGTGGCGACCCTATCATGGTTTTTTCCTTGGCAAGCTTTGCTCAGAGAAGGTTTGTCCTTGACTCCAATGGAGGCTGGGAGACTTGGTCATCCAGTGGGGTTCGTGGCCAAGCTGGGATTCGGACCCAGAGTTGTAGTCCCAATGCTCAAACCACTATCCACACTGGCTATCTTATTACCTCTCTTAATCTTTCCTTTTCCAAGCTAAGTCAAGCAAGCCTGTGGGTTTCATGGCCAAGATGGTAGGGCCAGGTCTACTGGCTTTAGGTTACAGGAGGGTGTATTTGGATAGACCATTCAAAGGAACATCTTGACAGAAAGAGTGGTTCGCCAGTGGAATCAATTGCCTACCGAAGTGGTGGCATCTCACAGAATCATAGAATTGGAAGAGACCCCAAGTGCCATCCAGATCAACCCCATTCTGCCATGTGGGAACTCTCAATCAAAGATGGTTTGTTTAAAGACGTTCGAGGAGGGAGACTCCACCACTCTCCAAGGGAGCATCTTCCAGCATCAAACATCTCTTACTGTCAGGACGTTCCTCCTAATGTTGAGATGGAATCTCTTTTCCTGGAGCTTGCATCCATGGCTCCATGTCCTATTCTCTGGAGGAGCAGAAAACAAGCTTGCTCCCTCTTCAATATGACATCCCTTCAAATATTTAAACAGGGCTATCATATCACCTCTTAACCTTCTCTTCTCCAGAGTAAAGATCCCCAGCTCCCTAAGTTGTTTCTCATAGGGATTCATGGTTTCCAGACCCTTCGCCATTTTGGTCGCCCTCCTTTGGACACGCTCCAGTTTCTCCTTCTCTGGATGTCATCAGAAAGATGACAGGAGATCCTTTAGTTGGAGATCCTGAACTGAGCTGGGGTTTGTATTAGAAGACTCATGAGCCCCTTCCAACTCTATGGTTCTATAATTCAATCCCTCTGAAAATTCATTTTGTTACTTTTGGCCCAGGCCTCCAAACTTTTAAGGTCCTTTTAAAGTTCTGATCCTCTCTTCTGAGGATCACTACCTCCGCCGCCAAAAAATTGGTGTCTGTAGATTGGATAAGCATGCCTTGTATTCCATCATCCAAGTCACTCATAAAGACAACACTGGACATAGCTCAGTTTATCAACAAAACAACACAAATACAAAACATTAAGATATCTTTTTGGAATAAAAATAGATTATGCCACTCGCAGTCAAAGCCTGAGTAACTTTTCCTTTTCTCTTTCCATAGAGGATTTGAGGTTTTGGAGCAGTTCGCTCTGTACTTCACACTAGAAAACTCTGCTGAATTTTGCAGAGTTGTGAGTTCTTACATATACCCATAAAATCAGTAGTAGATGGTAAAGAAAAGAAAAGACAGACTGCTATGCTGTTGCAGATTTCTAATATTAGACCCCTGTGAAAAATGTTTTATTGCTGGCTTTGACAAGCAAGATGATTTAACAGGCAAGTTTCCAAACAGAACTGCATCGTCAGTTTTTGTTTTTGTTTTCAATTAAATATAGTCTGAGCTTCAGGCAGAGAAAGTTTGGGATTCTTTGTAAATTTATGAGCTCAATAATGGCAGATGCATTTCTGCGCTCATCTTTACTACCACTATCTTACTACTATCCATTGCCTTGGTTCCTGGCTTGGAACCTCAAGGGAGAAGTGACTTTAGCAGCATCGGAGCTCCATCTGAGAAGCCAGAGGCTCCATTTCTTCTTAGAACCAAGTAATCCTAGAGTTGGAAGAGATCTCAAGGGACATCCAATCCAACCTCTTGCCATGCAGGAACTCTCAGACAAAGCATCCCCAACAGATGGCCATCCAGCCTCTGTTTAAAGACCTCCAAAGAAGGAGATGCCACCACACTCCAAGGCAGCATATCCCTCCGTTGAACATCTCTCACCATCACGAGGTTCTTCCCAATGTTTAAGTGGCATCTCTGCCAATGCATGCTGGTGCTTCACCAGACTACAAATCCCAGCATTCTGTAGGACGGAACCATGGCAGATAAAGCGGTATCAAATCTACATTATTTCTCCTGTGCTGATCCACTCTCATTTTTCTCAGGCTTCTATGGGTTTTGATGACAAACTGGTCAATGGGGAAACAGTTTTCAAAAGGTACAGTTCTGAAAGCCGCTAACCTAAGAGGACGCACACTTATTTGGAAGAGACCGCCAATAAATACAGTATGTAGAGAGATCTTGTCGTACCTTTGAGACTAACTGAAAGAAAGAAGTTGGCAGCATGAGCTTTCAGAGACTTCAGTCTGCTTCCTCGAAAGGTCTACGAAAGCTTATGCTGCCAACTTCTTTATTTCAGTCAGGGGCTGTACAGACTGCCACTTTTCGCGCTGGATCAGAACCAAGGCAACCTCATGCTGCGGTCCCAATCCAACCTTTGGAGGGTGCCATAGCGTGGCTGTATGGCACCTCTTTGGCACTGCATCATATGGATGCAGTGCCAGAGGTGCATCATGATGCCGTGGATTGGCGCGCGGCATCCTGGCACCCTGGGGCAGAGTTAGGGAGTGCGCTGTCAGGACGCTGTGCCCTGATTCTAAACAGGGCCTCCATCTCAAATAGGCTACAAGATCTCTCTACATACTGATTCTACAGACTAACACGGCTATGTCTTTGAATTCTCCCCATAAATACAGCGGAGCTCATTTGAGTAACCCTAGGATAGTGATCCTCGGTCTTCACGTCCGATAGTAAATTTATTTATTTGTATATTTAATTTGCATGGTGCCTTTCTCCCAGGAGGGTCCCAAATGTTCTCCTCACTTCCTTTTAAAAGAAGGAAACCGGTCACTGAGAGTAAATTAAGGCCTGAGTCCTAGGATAGGAAACAACTCCCTGCCCCAAGTTGTTGCCTCCATCTGGATGTTTCAACTTTTGCAGTTGTGTGTGTTTATTAAATAAGTGCAACAAAGCCCTTGGCAAGAGTGAGAATGCGTGGGACAAAGGGCAATGGTGAAAAATGAACACAGTTTCGGGAAGCAGAGAAACAGATGTGAGTCCGCAGCGGAGACAAGAAGCAAGGGAAGCCCATGCTTGACATGTGGATTTAGGCAGTGGGCTGCTTTCTGGACTCCCTTTTAACATTGCTAAAACCGAAAGAGGGATACTAACATGCGTCTAATATTTGGAATATTAACCACACTTTTGAAACTTTGGAGCATTGGGGGAGGAATGCACCGGGGGGGGGGCTTGGGGGGGCACTTTCAAGTTGCAAAACCTAGCGAGGAGCCCAGTGGACTCTCATTAAATGCCGCAAGCGATCATGATGTATGGAGTGAAACCTTACGGAAAATGAAAGCCAAATCCTCCCGACGTAATCTCTACAGAACAAAAGACTTTCAGGGAAAAATAAAAAGGAGAAAATGGTTAAAGGGGCATATATCAAACGTCAATTTTATATTAAACATGCATGGGGCAGAAGCCGGGTAGCATAATCTGTGTTGCGACGCAGACCTTGCCGGGGTTTTCAGAGAGCCCTGTGCCTGGATCTGATAGTTGCAAACATAGATGAATGGTGTGAAGTCAAAGGCTTTCATGGCCAGCATCCATACTTTTTTTTCGGGCGATGTGGCCATGTTCTAGAAGAGTTTATTCCTGTGGCTGGCATCTTCAGAGAATGGCCACTGTTAGATCTTACATGACAAGGAGGTTAGATCTTACCATGCCCACATTCTTGCCCATTTTGCACTCCGAATGCGAGTCGCTTCTGATTTTGGAAGTCTACCAGTAAAATGAATGAATGAATGAATGAATAATAAACAGCTGGGGTGCAAAGGTAATAATGTGTAAAATTTGGTTAGGTTTCAGTTGCCACCCAGCCACCTTTTTGAAAATGCTGTGCTTTACACATACTTGAGAAGCTTTCCATCATTGTATTCGTCCAAGCTGCATTCTTGCCTCATCTCTTTTCTTTCCTGCATGGCAGAATGGGGCTGGACTGGATGGCTCCTGCGGTCTCTTCCAACTCTACGATTCTATGATTCTATGATTCTAAGTTGAGAGAGTCTTCCACAACCCATCTACCCATCCATTTCTTCTTCTCAGATGGAAATCTGGGGCTTTTCAATCAATCTGGATGAGCCCTTATTTCATCCTTGTACATGAAATGAGAAAGCGGGGGTGCAAAATGCAATTAGGTCAGCTGGACTTCTTCGTCTTGGTCTTGGAGAATATTTGCACATGCCTCCCCGGCGCATTTATGTGAAATGTTTGCTTTTGAAGATGCAATACTGGTAGCCTTCTGATAAAAGCAATCACATTAAATGCGGCAACTGGGCTCTTTGTGATCAAGCCATCTAACCTGTTGAGTTTGCTATTCAGAGATATAGCCATGTTAGTCTGTAGTATCAGTACGTAGAGAGATCTTGTAGCACCTTTGAGGCTAAGTGAAAGAAAGAAGTTGGCAGCATGGGCTTTGATAGACTTCGCTCTACTTCCTCAGATGCATTTGGTGGAGTGGAAGCCAGGGGGTTGCTATATATGTGAGACCATGTGCATGTGCATTTAGTTTCACAAAAATTTCTGTGCCAGTAAGTTACATGAAGTCTGTTTTGCACAAATTGCAGAAACCATGACCGGTGTGGAGGTGGGGTTCTTTGGCTTTTCAATATCATGCTGGAGGCAAGATCTCTTACGGCGGGTGGAGCATCCTCAGTGGTGTCGCTAGGCTTGTTGTCACCTAGTATGGTAACTCATGGTGTTATCTCCATGGTCCTCCTGAGATTGGAGTATGGACTGAGAGGAGGGTCTCACCCTGGGAAATGGAGATCCCAGCAATGTGCAAAGAATCTTGTTGCAGCTTTCAAACTACTGTATATACTCATGTGTAAGTCAAAACATTGATCCAAAAAACCTGAGTCGGCTTATCCATGGGTCAGTGTAGTTACTGTACTTTGGCATGGTACACACTGCCAACAAGCGGCGTACTGGTGCCAGTACTAGGGTTAGGGACCGTGTGGTTGCCGTCCATACGGGCACCATCATTGTGAAGTAAGTGCCGCGCGTTGTCCGCACAGTGCTTACCGGGTTCTTTTTCCTCCGCAGTGATGGCGTGCCGTTTGTGGGCTGCACCGTCCATCTTTTAGTATGAGCACAAACAGTTCATGTCTACTGGAATTTTGCATGCTCTTTGGCATTGCTTTCCTTTGCTTTGTCCTTTATATCCTTTGTTAGATGCCCCTAAGTTTTACCCTTGACTTATCTATGGGTCATATCAAAATCCATGATTTTGGTCCCAAAACCTTCCCTCGAGTAATACATGAGGTCTACATATGGTCAAGTATACGCTGAATGCTGTCCCTTTTTGCCCCAGATGGAGGCTGCTGCAACTGCATGCCATGGCCTCTGGAGGAAGCTGTGCCGGAGGTGCATCATCATGGCATGCACCATGTAGACCGGTGTGCAGCACAATGACATCCTGCCAGCAGTGGTAGGACTTTGAGCGTGTGGAGCTCAGCCTTCACCCTGCTTTTCGCTGGTCTGTACAGGGCCAAAAGAACTGGGCGCATGAATTTCATAGACATGAGTCTCTTGTTATTGTTGTGTGCTTGCAAGTCGTTTCTGACTTACAGTGACCCTGACACAAACCTATCATGGGGCTTTTTGGGCAAGATTTGTTCAGAGGAGGTTTGCCATAGCCTTTCCCTAGGGCTGAGAGCATGTGACTTGCACAAGGACACCCAGTGGGTTTCACGGCTGAAGAGAGAATTGAACCTTGGTCTCCAGAGTCATAGTTCAACACTCAAAGCACTATGGCACACTAGCTCTCCATTTCCTCAGATGCGTGGGGTGGAGATGGGGTGCATCTGAGGAAATAAACTCAAGTTACAAAAGCTTATGTTGCATTTGTTTCAAAGGTCCTAAAGATTCCCTTTCTAGACCAGTTTTCCAGTCTGCCTTTGAATTCTACCCACTGTAATGCGGTCTTCTTTTCCTACTGCCTCCCACTTCACCAAGCATTATATATATATATATATATATAGAGAGAGAGAGAGAGAGAGAGAGAGAGGGAGGGAGAGAGTCATATCTCTCATAAAATGGCTAAAGTATGATAGGTTCAGCTTGGTCACGTTGGTTTCAAGTTCAGACTTGATTTGTCCTCAGACTCATGGAAGACCTCTCCTCCAACCTGTTGCCGTTGTGGTTGTGTGCCTTCAAGTTGGTTTCAGCTTATGGTGACCCAAAGAGGAACCTATCCTGGGGTTTTCATGGCAAGATTGGTTCAGAGGAGGTTTGCCATTGCCTTCCCCTGAAGCTGAGAGAGCATGACTTGCCCAAATTGGGTTTCCATGGATGAGCCAGGATTTGAACTCTGGTCTCCAAACCACTATGCGATGCTAGCACTTCACTGCAAATGACTTGCTTTTATTCCGGTTAGCTGTCTCCGCATTCCTGTTTTCGGAACCATACATAGAAATTGAAAATACGGTGCCATGGATGATCCTGATCAGAATATTGACTGGAATGGTGTCCAGAATACATTTTGGCTATTCCCTCCATTGCTGACATTAGCCCTTCTGTCACCTGTCCCAAAGACAACAATATTCATTTGGAGTTATTTTTTGTGTTGACACTTTTCCTGACGGTTCAAGGCAGCCAACAGCAGTGACACCAAAACAAAGCCGTCACACGGAACACAAGAAAATATCATAAATGAAACGGATCCAGAAATCATATAAAATATAGCTTTGAAAACATAATAGAAACGCTGAAAACCGGGAGCAGCAGGGACAGATATTAAAACCATCTTGCAGAGCAGAAATAATCCCAAGGAACGACTAAAGCCACTAAAATCTTAATCCACCTAAAAGGGGCAGCAATAGGGTTATTCGAATTGAATTTCACCTCCTGTGACACGAACTGTTTTTGGGAACCGAAACTGTCTTACACAAATGCATTTCCAAGGCTTAAGCAAAACGAAAAATCAAGTGCATGCTGGTTTGTTGCCCCTTAAAAACCTTTAAAGCCTTTTAGGATCTGCTTTATCTGTTCTTTATATCAATATGCTTTTAGATGATGATGGTGATGGTGTCTTGTTTTATTGTCCCCTGTTTGCTTTGCGTTTTTTAGATACCCAAAGATACAAATTTGCCTCTGCACAGAAAGTTGTATATATTTAGATATCCAAAAGATGCAAGTTTGCTCCTGCATAGAAAGGTTTTATATTTTTAGATACCCAAAGATGCAAGTTTTCCCCTGAACCGAATGGTTAAATACTTTCAGATACCCAAAGATACAAATTTTCCCCTGCGCCGAAAGTTTACGTATTTCCAGATACCTAAAGAGGCAAGTTTGCTCCTGCATAGAAAGGTTTAATATTTATAGACAACCAAAGATGCAAGTTTGCTCTGGCACCGAAAGCTTACAGTTTTCAGATACCCCAAATTTTCTCCTGTAAAAAGGAATACCCTTTGTTTATTTTGTATTTCCATTACGGTTTATTGCCGCCGTCGAGTAGAAAGCTTTCCGATCTTTGCAAATCTTTTGCAGTTGTGTTGTTGTTGCAAACCTTTGTCGTGGAAATGCACAAATCGCGAGACCCAACGCTGCACTTTAGCAGCGCCACTCTTTGCAAAATGCGTACTAAAACTGCAAAATGCAAAGGCTGGGATGTCGCTGCATAAACAAAACTCAAGTGTCTGGAAGGAGAGGGTTCTTTGGGCACGAAGGCATGGAGAGGTTTCCTTTGACAAAACCCTCTTGCTACAATCCTAGACGCTTTCATGCCAAGGAAAGAAACCAAGTCGGACGGGGAGGGGATGCTTTTGGCTTCGTTTTTTTCACCCCCCAAATATAATAATCTAATAAAGAGGGCCTTCTGCTCCTTCAAAGTCAATTTGCCTTTGAACGGAGCCCGAATCCTTCCTGTAAAGCCAGTAGGAACATGGGTTTTTCCTTTCCCCCTTTCAGTGCCGTCAGGCCAAATTCAAACCAGGGCTAACTTAAGTTAGACTGTGAAGAATCAGAGGCTGGCTTCTTTCACTATTGTATTCCTTTCCCCTTTAAAAAGCCAACAAAGCTGAGCATCCCAACGCAGAGAGAGCGTCGGAGGTCGAGAAAAGGAAGCATGACCGATTTTGGCAAAGACGCTTCGATCCGTCTTCCTACGTCGCTCCTTGTAAATCAACGTATCTTAATTAATTAGGTTCTTTTCACGCCAGGGCTGTTTTGAACGGATGAGGATGTGCTTGCGGGTATTTATTGCTCATTAGTCGCTGGCGCAAGGGATAAAGCCCTATATCTTTGCCCTAGACAACCGCAAAGGGCCTTGGCCTTTCATAGAGATGCGGCTTTGCTTAACCGTGGCGCACTCTGCACCAGCTTTTCCCAACTGCATGCTCTCCAGTCCAAAGACTATAATCTTAAGGCTATAAAATGTAGGATCCCTATACTTTTGCAATCAGAAATGTTTGCAAAAGTATAGGGATTATAGATTATAGATTGTCCTTCAATGCACCGTTTTGAGCGCTCCGACTTTTAGCTCTTTGGCGAAGCTGCTTTCGGGGTGAAATCCAGCCCTCTTTTAAAAATCGGTTTCTCTTGTGAAACCAACCCACTAAGTCTATTTTGTTTGATGAGAGGCAACTTAAAAGGTCAGTTTGTTTTTAAATGAGCATTTGCAAGAATTATAAAAACCAACTAGATTTCCACAGTTTTGCTCTCGGCCAAATTTGTCCTGAATATTCGCATTTTATTCAGCGTCGGCTGAAAGGCTTTCGATAATAGATGAAAAGCATCTATTATTATCACCATCATCATTTTGCCATTTCTTAAAATTAGGACCCAAATCAGCTTGAAATTAAAAGCAAGGATGATGTGGAGAAAAATATGCAGCGAGTTGTAAAATTAAATTGAACTTCATTATTATTAGTAGCATTAGTATGATCGTTATTATTATTATCTGCCATCTTCCAAAATTAGGACCCAAAGCGACTTGCAATTTGAAACAAAAACAATGCAGGAAAGCAAAAAGTGACCATTATAATTAAATTAAACATTATTATTATTATTATTATTATTATTATTATTATTATTATTATTCAGTTATCAAAATTAGGACCAAAGGCAACTTGCAATTTGAAACAAGAACGGTGCTAGAGAGTCCTATGCTACAAATATAGAAGCATCCTCTATTATTATTATTATCATTATTTTTTCAAGGCTGGAGGCCGGGTGCGGTGTATTAAAATGCAAAACACAATTAAAAATACAACGCACATAGGCGCACCGTCCTTTCTTCCTGCACACTCCAAATGCGCAGCTTCACTAACACTAGCCCTCTTCTTTTACAGAAGAGGCGAATCTGTGACAAGCAGACAAGGCTTCTCACTCATCGGTTTTTTGCCGGTGGGAATTTTACTATGGACTTAATGGAGAGAGGAAGCTGGAGTGGTTCAATCCGAGCCACATGTTTTCCTTGCAGTCTCTGGGATCAAGGGAGGAGAGGGTTGAGGAGTTCCAGGGCCTTGGTTTAACCGTCTCTGCTCTCCGGCTCTTGTGCGGTTTTGCTCAACGTCTAATGTAGAAAAATGCATAAGAAAGCTAGGAGAGAGCTGATCGTTCGAGGGATCGAGGACCTAGCAAATATAGAATATTTACTGATCCTAACAAGTGTTCAATAATAATAGTAATAATAATAATAATGATAGAGGATGCTCCTATCTTTGCAGCATAGAACTCTCTCTAGCGTGGCATTTTCTGCTAGCAAACTGAATATGGTGCAACATTTTTCATGGGAGAAACAATTTATTGGGATGCAAACTGGAAAAAGTGTACATGCTGAGTCTCTCTTATAGGAAATGCTCAGGATCAGAGGTGTTTTGAATTTTTGGGATACACACACACACATACATACATACATATGATTTTGGAATATCTGTGTTTGCATATACGTACGTAATGAAGTGTTTTGGAGATGGAGAAGGTGTGTGTCTATGCATATGTATAGAGAGATAATATGATAGACAGATAGATATGTGTGTGTGTATATATATATATATATATATATATAGAGAGAGAGAGAGAGAGAGAGAAAGAGAGAGAGAGAGAGATGGATAGAAAGATAAATACTGTAGATAGACAGATAGATAGACAGAGATCTAGAGAGAGAGAGATGATAGGCAGATCGATTAATAGATAGAGAAGAGCGAGAGAGATACAGAGACTAGACAGACAGAGCGAGAGAGAGAGATACAGAAATAGAGCGACAGCTATATAGAGAGAGAGATGATAGGCAGACCGACGACAAGATAGACGTTGTGTATACACACACACACAAACAAAAGAGAGATAGACGAGAGATAGACGGGTGTGTGTGTGGTGTGTATATTATATGGAGAGAGGAGGAAATGGATCGACTATAGAGAAATAGCCCGATACCTAGAGAGATGTAGTAGATGCTAGATAGGATTAGATAGGATAGGATTAGATAGACAGACACACACACACACACACACACATACCATATATACTCGACTATAAGTCGACCTCATACATAAGTCGTGGGCACGTTTTCGGGCCAAAATGATAGATTTTCATATGACCCCTGGTTAAGTCGAGGGTAAAACCTAGGGGCATGTAATGAAGGATGTAAAGGGTGAAGCAAAGGAAAGCAAGGCCAAAGAGCTTCCAAAATTCCAGCAAATATAACTGTATTTGCGCTCATCCTAAAAGCTGGATGAATGAGAAGGTAGAAGGGGGTCAGGGCGTCTGGAGCAAACTAAACTCTAGCTTTTAACCATATATTTATATATGATACGAGCTCAAATACGGTACTTAGATTGACCCATGGACAATTCGACACAGGCGGCAACACTTGTTGAGTCACCCTTATCCGAAATGCTTGGGACCAGAAGTCTTTGGGATGTTGGAGTTTTTCAGGTTCTGGATTATCTGCATATACATGATGAGATCTCTTGGAGATGGGACTCAAGTCTAAATAGGAGATCCATTTATGTTTTGTATACTCCTCATATACATAGCCCAAAGGTCATTTTATACCCCCCAAAATTCATTTTGTCTCAGCCACCCGTGAAAAAGTTTTGGGTTTTTGGAATAGTCCAGATTTTGGGATTCTGGATAAGGAAGATTCCAATTATTATTATTATTATTATTATTATTATTAGGTTTATTTCTATCAAGGGAAGTAACAGTGCCACTATTTTCTGCTTTGGTCAGGCCCCACCTGGAATACTGCTGTGTCCAGTTCTGGGCACCACAATTCGAAAACGATGTGGAGAAACTGGAGCCATGTGTCCAAAGGAGAGCGACTAAAATGGTGAAGGGTCTGGAAACCATACTTTATGAGGAAAGACTTAGGGATCTGGAGATGTTTAGCCTGGAGAAGAGAAGGTTAAGAGGTGATATGATATGTTTAAAGACTTGAAGGGATGTCATATTGAGGAGGGAGCAAGCTTGTTTTCTGCTGCTCCAGAGAACAGGACCCAATGGAGCAATGGATGCAAGCTACAGCAAAAGAGATTCCAGCTCAACATTAGGAGAAACGTCCTGAGAGTAAGGGCTGTTCGACAGTGGAACACACTCCTTCAATGGAGTCTGGTGGAGCCTCCTTCCTTGGAGGTCTTTAAACAGAGGCTGGATAGCCATCTGTCGGGGATGCTTTGACTGAGAGTTCCTGCATGGCAGAATGGGGTTGGACTGGATGGCCCTTGGGGTCTCTCCAAACTCTATGATTCTGTGATTGGGAAATCCATCACAGGGATCAAGGTGGGAAGGCCTGCCAGAAGAGATCTGTCTTGACTGCCTTCTTGAAGGCATCTAAGGTAGAGATGGATCTCTTCCGGAAGGTCATTCCATAGTTTTGGATCCAAATCTTGCATCAAACTACAAATCCTAGAATCCTGTCGCACTGAGCCACGGAAGTCCAAGTGGTCCCAAACTGGATTAATTCTGCAGTGCAGATGCATCTGTGCATGCATGCTCCGCTTTGGTCTGCTTGCATTATCTGGTGCTTTCTCTGGTAAGCGGCGCATGCTTGCTTATGTCCCTGGCTGCTCTGTGAAAGATGAGGAAATCCTCATAAAAAAAAGTCCTGTGTGCGGAAGGCAAGATGCCAGTGGCCAGTTAAAGTACCAGCATTAACCTAATTCATTAAGTGTCAGGTGCCGTCTTTGTTTGTATGGTGCTTGTAACCCTATTGATGTCAAGCAGTCTGTTAAAAAGCATAATGACATGGCATTAGAGACCCTGAGAGCAATTAACAGGCTGCTTAATTAGCAAAAGGAATTAGAGTTTGAGTGGCTGATCTTTGCTTAAAGACTCTCTGTGTGGATGTGTGTGTAGTGTGTGTGTGCGTTTCGGCAAAGCCGGAGCAGTTATCTGATTGTGCATTGATCAAACAGGCGAACCCGGTCCGTCCACAATTCTCTCTTTGCCTCTCTTGCAAGCATTTAAATATTCCGAACTGTCTCAATAAACAAGGGAAGAAAGCTTGGTATTCTTCTTGTTATTATTACATGGGAAGGGCTGGGAGAAGGGCAATGAACTTCCTTCTCCCATTTGCAGAAAGAAAGATTTGCAAAGGCATAAGAAACATGCTTTCCACCATGGATATCTTTGGCCTCATTCCCACTTAGAAAAAAATTGGTGCGCGATCCGAATCGATGGAGCGATTTGACGGCGGAGCGTGGTTCCCACTACATTTGCCCGATTGCATTTTTCCCCTGTAAAGTAACCCACTTGTGGTTCACATTCATGAATGAACCTGCTCCAAATGGCCGAAGGGCGAATTTAAATTGATTCCGATCCGCATCTGGTTCATACTTGCGCAGAATTGATGTATCCAAAAAGACACGGAAAACATCAGCATCTAAAAGATGTGGGTTAAATGGGTCTGGAGCATGGCTCCCTTCTCCGAATCGCTTCAAGTGGTTACCAGGGTAATTTTGAACCAGTTCAAACCAATTTGCGATTTGGCTTAAAAGGTAGTGGGAATCAGGCCAAGGATTCATTTCCATTTGTAGTGAGCCAGTGTGGCATAGTGCTTTGAGTGTTGGACTATGACTCTGGAGACCAGGGTCCAATTCCCAGCTTGGCTATGAAGTGCAATTGAGACCTTTTGGTCAAGTCACACTCTCTCGGCCTCAGGGGAAAGGCAAAGGCAAACCTTCTCTGAATAAACCTTGCCAAGAAAACCCCATGATGGGTTGGCCTTAGGGTTGCCATGAGTTGGAAATGACTTGGAGGCACATAATGCACACATAGGCATGCAGATACCCAGCCTATCTGAAGTTTGTGAAGTCAAAAGTTTTCATGGCTGGCATCCATAGTTTTTTGTGAGATGCAATCTTCTCTGAAGATGCCAGCCACAGATGCTGGCGAAACGTCAGGAATAAACTCTTCTAGAACATGGCCACGCAGCCCGGAAAACCCACAAAAATCTATATCTGAAGTTTGTTGTTTTGTGTGCCATCAAGTCAAATGCCCAACCGCTATTCCCACTTGGTCTCCATCAAAGTGGCTTGTTGTTGAGCCGACCTCAACTCATGGTGACCCTGTGGATGAGACATCTCCAAGACCCACCGTCCTCCACTGCCCTGCTTCGGTCTCGCAGACTCAAACCCATGACTGTCTTTTCCAATGAGACATGCCTTCTCATGATGTGGCCAAAGTACAACGGCCTCAATTTGACCATCTTGATCTCCAGGAACAATTCAGGCTTGATCTGCTCTAGGACCCATTTGCTTGTCTTCTTGGCCATCCATGATATCCTTAGCACTCTTTTCCAGCACCACATTTCGAATGAGTTCATTTCCTTTCTATTGGCTTTCCTTCACTGTCCATCTCTCTCATTCATTAATGGGGAATACAATGGCTTGGACGATTCCAGCTTTGGTGATCAGTTGTCTATTATTGCTCTTTAGGATCTAGTCCAGTTCTTTCATCGCTGCTCTTCCCATTCCTAGTCTTCTTCTGATCCCTGGATTGCAGTCTCCATTCTGATCAATGTTTGATCCAAGGTATAGGAAAGAGAATTTAAGGCACTGTCCATAACTTGAGCAACCGGATTGAAATAAATAGGGAGGAAAAGACACATCAACCATTACATTGTAGATAATGCAATCGCTCTATCACCTGCAGTTACCTAGGGTTGGCATAATTACCTTTAAAAGCAGAACAACAAGAGACTTTTATTGTCGCACTCTCAAATCTAACAACGTAACATACAATATTGAATGGAAGCGAGTCGTGGATGCCGCTTTCCGCGTGCATCCAAATAAATGACAACGGTAAAAAGAGACCTTGTTTCTAAAAAATCACAAATCGGCACGCTCAACAAAAGGGAAAAGGAACAAGGTGTTTCGAAGCATTTTTAATTTTGATGGCGTGAATACTTCCCATAGGGCAACCATGAAATCTGTAGACATTAAAAGCATTCCAAAGGTTTTGGCTCTATGCGCTCCAATGCCTAGCACCCCGTGAACGATGACTCCTAATTTCTTTCTCGCTTTTGATTTTCCTTCAAAGATACAAACATTGCCATGTGCTATAGCCCTTGGAATTATTATTTCCTGAGCTTTCTTAAAACTGTAGCATTGACTTCTAGCATTCATTAGAAATTCCATCTGAAGAAGATAGAAGTGAAAAGGAAGAAGTAAGCAATTGTTCAGCAATGGAATAGTACGTAAATTTGGTGTCTTGGAAGACCCAGTGGGAGATGTTGAAGACAAGACAACCAATAATAATAGTAATAGGAGTGATGGTGGTGGTGGTGGTGGTGATGATGATGATGATGATGATGATGATGATGATGATGATGATGATGATGATGATGCAATATGTCACATCAGTGCCCTTGTGGTCTCTCCCAACTCTGTGATTCTAAGAATTGGATCCAACTTTTTTTGGTGATGGTGAGGGTAGAAACTTTTATGATAGAAAAGCATGATATAAATACACTTGTCCCTCCATATCTGCTTGAAATTCAGCACATGGAGTTCCTTTCTGCATAATTTGATGACTACATCTACTATAACTTCTTTATTATTCTTTTCGTATATATATATAGTTAAAATTTGTATAAATAGCATATCTGTCCACAAGATGCCTGATCATTTTTTGCAAGTGTGCCACCTTGCCTTTAACTCCCTCCCCAGGAGAAAAAACTATGAACTGGTTAACTCTCCCTTTGCAAAGCTAACATTGACTAAGTGACCGCTTAGTAGCCAGCATGTTGAGAGACGCGATGAGTAGAACTGGTGTGAGGACAGGACCATTAGATGGGCAAATCCAATATCTCTGTGTATCATGTTGAACTACTCAAAAGCTTTTCAGGCATGCTAGACCTAGCTTTTCTATTTATGCCCACCCACACTAAAGCACAACTGCGCATAACGTAGCATTCAGTCTATTAGGATTAAGGTGACTGCAATGGTTACCTGGAGTAGGTTTCATTGAAACTAACTGGCGCTAATATTTGACTGCAGAGTTCACATTGAGTCTTCAAGGCAGCTGAATTGCAACGTCGAATTTTTAATTGGAAACCCAAGACTCCCAGAGATATCTTATCATGAAGTAGAAGCGTCTACGAAGAAAAGGAAACAAGAATCCAACCTCTGCTAGATTATGTTCTTTCTTCTCTTCTTTGATGCCAGTCCTTCCCTAGCAATGGAAAGCCTTGAAAGCCTCCTTCTCACTTCATCCACCCAAGAGAGCATGGAAGGGCTGTCAGTTGTTAGCCAATAATGTTACTCCGGATTGTATCTCCCTCATCCAAAATGCCTGGAACCAGAAGTGTTGCAGATGTTCGATTTTATTTATTTGGCTTTTGGAATAGAGTGAGCCATTGGTATCTGCTTGGGTTTGCTTTCAAGACCCTCTCATAGATACCTAAACCCATAGATGCCCAAGTCCCGTTATATTCGGTGGTGTCGTAAAATGGCCTCCCGATACATAAAATGACAAAAACAAGGTTTGCTCTTTGGACGTTATGTTCATATATCTATACTTTGAAACCATGGGTGGCTGAACCCATGGATAAGGAATAGGTGGACATGGAGAGCCAACTTTACCTCTGTTTCCATGTACTGCACATATTTAATGAGATACCTTGGAGACGAGACCCAAGTCTAAACACAAAATTCATTTTGAAGTCGAATGGCCAGCATCCATAAGGTTTTTGTGGGATTTTCGGGCTATGTGACCATGTTCAGGAAGAGTTTATTCCTGACGTTTCGCCAGCATCTGTGGCTGGCATCTTCAGAGAACGCTGGAATGGAAGAGAGTGGGGTGTACATATATACTGTGTGACCCTGGGTTGGGAGGAGTGATCTACATGTTAATCTTTGTTGTTGTTGATGGCCAGGCCTCAGGGTGGGAGGATGTGCAAAGACACTAATCCTCTTTGCAGACTAACATGGAGATCACTCCTCCCTACCCAGGGTCACACAGTATATACACACACACACACACACACACACACACACACACACACACACACACACACACACCTCTCTTCCATGCCAGCATTCTCTGAAGATGCCAGCCACAGTTTCTG